>NC_082721.1:50685847-51005847 GCF_030144855.1 Hypanus sabinus
CCCCAACATCGGAAACAATCTTCCTGCATCTAGCCTGTCCAATCTTTTTAGAATTTTATACATTTCAATAAGATCCCCCCTCAATCTTCTAAATTCCTGTCAGTATAAGCCTAGTCAATCCGGTCTTTCTTCATATGAAAGTCCAGCCATCCCAGGAATCAATCTGGTGAACCTTCTTTGTACTCCCTCTATGGCAAGAATGTCTTTCCTCAGATTAGGGGACCAAAACTGCACACAATATTCTAGGTGCGGTCTCACCAAGGCCTTGTACAACTGCAGTAGAACCTTCCTGCTCCTGTACTCAAATCCTTTTGCTATGAATGCCATTTGCCTTTTTCACTGCCTGCTGTACCTGCACGCCCACCTTCAATGACTGGTGTACAATGACACCCAGGTCTCGTTGCATCTCCCCTTTTCCTAATCACACACACACCCGTTCTCACTGAGCAGTCTGCAGTGGGATTGACTGGGGACTTTAGGAAGGGAACGTTAGGAGAACACACACCAGTTCTCACTGAGCAGTGGGCAGTGGGATTGACTGTGGACTTTAGGAAGGGAACGTTAGGAGAACACACACCAGCTCTCACTGAGCAGTGGGCAGCTTCAAGTTCTTGGGTTTCAACATCTTGTAAGTTCTGTCCTCGGCCATCGCATTCAACCAGGAAGAAGGCACATCAGCACCTCTATTTATTGAGAAGTTAAGAAGATTCAGCATATCATTGAAGACTCTGAGCTCCTTCAGGAAAACATTTGAATACAGGCAATACAGCGTGGTATGGGAACTCCAATGCACAGGAATGCAAGAGAAACTGAATTGTAGACTCAGGAATTTCCATCATAGATGCAGCTCTTCCCACCATTGAGGTTACCTACAGGTGAGTGTGATGTTTTGTAACTCCAGAAACTAATCGAAAGATAAACACGGACATGTGTGTACCAGTCTTAACTTTCTTTTTCTTTAGTGAAGTGCTCACAATGACGTGCCAGTGTAATGCCATTCATGTACTTCTTACATACTACCTGTAATAAATAATGTAAATATCTACAATATTACTCAAATATTAAATACACTACACAGTGATATCAAAGGTAATGTCTCAGGAAGGTGTATCCATCATCAGGGACCCCTACCATCTAGGTCATGCCCTCTTCTCGATGCTGCCTTCAGGTAGGATGAACAGGAGTCTGAAGACCCACACCTCAAGGTTCAACAATAGTTTCTTCCTAATGCCCAAAAAACCTTAACCCCATCCTCAGACTATATCTTTCTTTCTGTCTGTCTCAACCTTGCACTAATGTCATTATGTTTTTTGTTGGTAATTTTGCTCTTTGACCACTTTGCACTGAAGTAAACCATTTTCTTTGTTTAATGGCGTTTTCTCGTAAAAATTGTGTATAATTTATGATTAATTTATTTTTCTCATGAATGCTGCTCCTATGATACTGTGATTGTGAGCATGGATGATGGTGGCAGCAGCTTTGTGATCACCTTTGGCTGCAGAACTGTTTTCTCGCTGTGGGACACCAGTTCAAGGATCGTGGTATTCATTAACATTGGTATCTGCAAAGTGCAGCATCTAGTATGGGAAAAGTGGAAAAAACCTAACGACTCTGAATTTTGCTGCCACATAATGGGATGCAGTCAACTGTTTGATGCCCGAGAAAACTATAAACATCATTATAACACCTTCTATCACATTGTCTGCAACTCATGCAGCACTCTTTTCCACCAACTTTTTGGCAGCAAACTTTGGCAGAAAAATGGAACATGTATGAGGGAGTTATACAGGAAAATTTGAGACGTTCAGTGACCAGAAAAACCATTTGATCAAAGTTCATGATTATCTATCTGACTTTAGATTTGACACACAAATGAAACTTCAACACAATCCAAACATTCAGGGCAGGAATCCTTGTGATATGGAAGTGGAAGTGAATGTATAATGAAAAGAAACTAATGATTTATTTTGCAGGATGGGTGAAGCCAGCCTGAGCGATGTGTTTTACAGAGTACACTACACAAAGGGAAAATTGATGATATTCTCCAACAGGGATGGTGACAAAAAGTACATTTTGCATCTGATTGTGGCGAAGGACAATGACGTTTAGATCGGGGGACTGTGAGGGCCATGGCAAAACCTTCAGTTTGCGTCTCTTGAGGTAGTCCATTGTGGATTTTGAGGTGTGTTTAGGATTGTTATCCTGTTGTAAAAGCCATCCTCTTTTCATCTTCAGCTTTTTTTTTTACAGATGGTGTGATGTTTGCTTCCAGAATTTGCTGATATTTAATTGAATTCATTCTTCCCTCTACCAGTGAAATGTTCCCCATGCCACTGGCTACAACACAAGGCCAAAGCATGATTGATCTACCCTCTTGCTTAACAGTTGGAGAGGTGTTCTTTTCATGAAATTCTGCACCCTTTTTTCTCCAAACATACCTTTGCTCATTGCGGTCAAAAAATTCTATTTTAACTTCATCAGTCCACAGGACTTGTTTCCAAAATGCATTAGACTTGTTTTAGATGTTCCTTTGCAAACTTCTGATCTGAATTTTGTGATGAGGACGCAGGAAAGGTTTTCTTCTGATGACTCTTCTCTGAAGGTCATATTTGTGCAGGTGTTGCTACACAGTAGAACAGTGCACCACCACTCCAGAGTCTGCTAAATCTTCCTGAAGGTCTTTTGCAGTCAACGGGGGTTTTGATTTGCCTTTCTAGCAATCCTATGAGCAGTTCTCTTGGAAAGTTTTCTTGGTCTTCCAGACCTCAACTTGACCTCCACCATTCCTGTTAGCTGCCATTTTTTAATGACATTACGAACTGAGGAAACGGCTACCTGAAAACACTTCGCTATCTTCTTATAGCCTTCTCCTGCTTTGTGGGTATCATTTATTTTAATTTTCAGAGTGCTAGGCAGCTGCTTAGAAGAGCCCATGGCTGCTGATTGTTGGGTCAAGGTTTGAGGAGTCAGGGTATTTATAAACTTTGAAATTTGCATCACCTGGCCTTTCCTAATGATGACTGTGAACAAGCCATTGCCCTAACAAGCTAATTAAGGTCTGAGAACTTAGTAAAAGTTATCTGAGAGCTCAAATCTCTTGGGGTGCCCAAACTTCTGCATGGTGCTCTTTTCCTTTTTTCACTCTAAAATTGTACAAAACAAACTTAATACATTAATCTTGCTTAAAATGTTGAAAAGTGTTTCATCTTTAACTTTATGACTTTTGGAGATCAGTTCATTTTCTACTCATTTAACTATTCACAGTAACAGAAATTTTGACCAGGGGTGCCCAAATTTTTGCCTGTGCATACATGTGTAATGCCCTGCATAAGATTTTGACTGCTGTGTTGTGAGGTATTTTATTTTAGTAATTTTCTGTAAAAGCGATGTCCTACTGGTAGGAGTTTTGGCTTCAGTTAAAGATGAAGAAGCCATGCTGTCCAACTTAGGAATGTTGTGTCAACCAGTTGTAGGTTTCTGCCCAGTGGAAGAGTTGTGGAAGCTGAGAGGGATCAGATTTTTGAAGGACGTTTCTCTGGTTTGGGGGAGCTGCTGAGCAGGGCACAAGGGAAGATGCCCCAGAATCCTGTTCAAAGGAGAAACCCCATGTAAGAAGTGCTTTGTGCAGATGAATGGCTCCAAGGAGACTTGATGTAGATTGGGAGACCGCTTCACCGAGCACCTATGTTCTGTCCAAAACTTCGACTGTACTCTTTTCCATAATGCTGCCTGGCCTGCTGAGTTCCTCCAGCATTTTGTATGTGTTGCATGGATTTCCAGCATCTGCAGATTTTCTCTTGTTGTGCCCCAGGAAGGGGAAGATGAAGGAACACACACCTGCCCTCATTGAGGGGTCAGGAGTGGAAAGGTTGAGCAGTTTCAGTTTCATCTCAATGGATCTATCCAACACATTGATGAAATTACAAAGAAGGCTCGCCATTGGCTGTACTTCATTAGAAGTTTGAGATGGTTTGATATGTCACCAGACTTTAGCAACTTTCTACAGATACACAGTGGAGAGCATTCTAACTAGTTACATGACTGCCTGCTATGGAGGCTTCAATGCACAAGATCAAAAGAGGGTGCAGAGCACTGTAGACCATCACAGGCACAACTCTCTCCACCATCAAGGATTTCTTCAAGAGGTGGTGCCCCAGTAAGATGGCATTCATTGTTAAGGACCATCACCATCCGGGACATGCTTTCTTTTCAATACTACCGTCAGGGAGGAGGTACAGGAACTTCAAAACCTACACTCAACCTTTTAGCAACAGCTTCTTCCCCTCTGTCATCAGTCCATGAATGCGATCTTGTTTTGCACTGTTTATTTATTTATTTTGTAACTTATAATAATGTTTAAGTTTTGCACTCTACTGCTGCCTCAAAACAGGTTTCATGATATACATCATTGACTCTGATTGCCTTTGCTCTACGTAAGTAGCCCTCTTCCTTTCACTACCCCATCTCTTGCACCCAGCTCCTCTTTCCTGTCAGTCTACTGGCTGCCTCTCCAGCCTTACTCTCCCAATAAAACCATAAACATAGGAGCAGAATTAGGCCATTCAGCCCATCAGACCTGCTCTGCCATTCCATTGTGGTTGATCCCAGATCCCACTCAACCCCATTAACCTGCCTTCTCGCCATATCCTTTGATGCGCTGACCAATTAGGAATCTATAAAATTCCACCTCAAATATATCCACAGACTTGACCTCCAGCACAGTCTGTGGCAGAGCATTCCATAGATTCACTTCTCTCTGGCTAAAAAAAATTCCTGCTTACCTCTGTTCTACCCCTCATTTTTGAGGCTGTGCCCTCTAGTTTTGGATACCCCCACCATAGGAAACATCCTCTCCAAATCCACCTTATCTAGTCCTTTCACCATTTGGTAGGTTTCAATGAGATCTCACCCCCCCCCACCCCCTGCCTTTTTCTAAATTCCAGTGAGTACAGGCCCAAAGCTGCTAAATGCTCCTCATATGTTAACCCCTTAATTCCCAGAATCATCTTTGTGAACCTTCACTGGACTGTCTCCAATAACAACACAACCTTTCTGAGATATGGGGTCCAATACAATTGACAATACTCTGAGTACAGCCTGACTAGTGTCTTATAAAGCCTCAGCATTGTCTCCTTGCTTTTATATTCTATACCCCTTGAAATAAATGCCAACATTGCATTTGCCTTCTTTACCACAGACTCACCCAGTAAATTAACTCTCTGGGAGTCTTGCATGAGGACTTACCAGTCCTTCTGCACCTCTGAGTTTTGAATTTTCTCCCCATTTAGATAATAGTCCACACTATTGCTCATTCTACCAAAATGCATTATCATATAGTTCCCAAGGTGATATTGCATTTTCCCAATTTGTCTAAGTCCTGCTGCAAACACATTGCTTTCTCAGCATTACCTACCACTCCACATCTCTTTGTATCATCTGAAAACTTTGCCACAAGGCCATCAATTCCATTATCTAAATCATTGACAAACAACGTGACAAATAGCAGTCCCAATACTGACCCGAGGAAAGCGCCAGTCACTGGCCAACCAGAAAGGCCCCTTTTATTCCTGCTCGCTGCCTCCTGTCTGTCAGCCATTCCTCTATCCATGCCAGTATCTTTCCTGTAATCCCATAGGATTTTGTCTTGTTCAGCAACCTCATTTGTGACACTTTATCAATCTTTTGAAAATCTAAGTAAATGACACCCACCGCATCTCCTTTGTCCACTCTGCTTGTTACTTCCTCAAAGAACTCTAACAGACATGTCAGGCAAGATTTCCTTTTACAGAAACCACGCTGACTTTGACTTATTTTATCTTAGTCTCCAAGTACCTCGAAACCTCATCCTTAATAATAAAATCCAACACTTTCCCAACCACTGAGGTTAGGCTAATTAGCATATAATTTCCTTTCTTTTGCCTTCCTTCCTTCTTAAGTACAACTGTGGCTGACAAGGGAGGTCAAAATTAATGTAAAAGCAAAAGAGAGGGCATACAGCAAAGCAAAAAATAATGGAAAGACAGAGGATTGGAAAGCTTTTAAAACTTTACAGAGAGCAACTAAAAGAACCATTTGGAGGGGAAAAATGTAATGCGAAAGCAAGCTAGCAAACAATATCAAAGTGGATAGTAAAAGTTTGTAAAAAAATAGAGAGATGAGTGTAGATTTAGGACCACTAAAAAATGAGGCTGGAGAAATAATAAAGGGTGCCAAAGAAATGGCAGATGAACTTAATGAGTATTTTCTATCAGTCTTCATTGTGGAAGACACTAGCAGTTGTGCCAGGTGTTGAAGGATGTGAGGGTAGAAAAATGGGTGCAGTTACTATTACAAGAGAGAAGGTGCTTAAAAAACTGAAAGACCTAAGGGTACATAAGTCACCCTATCCAGATGAACTGCACCCTAGGGTTCTGAAAGAGGTGGTGGTAGAGATTGTGGAGGCATTAGTAATGATCTTTCAAAAAATTATTAGACTCTGGTATGGTGCCCAAGAACTGGAAAATTGAAAATGTCACTCCACTCTTTAAGAAAGGAGGAAGCCTCAGGATAGGGGGTTTACATTTAAAACAGAGATGTGGAGAAGTCTCTTTAGCCAGAGAGTGGTGAACTTGTGGGATTTGTTACCACAGGTTGTGGAAGCCAGGTCGTTGGGTGTATTTAAGACAGAGTTTGATCAGTTCTTGATTAGACACAACATCAAAGGTTATGGGGAGAAGGCTGGGGTGTGGGGCTGTGGAGGGGAAAGATAGATCAGCCATGATTGAATGGTAGAACAGTCTCAATGGGCCAAATGGCCTAATTTCTGTTCTTATGTCTTATGGTTTTATGGTCTTATGGTCTTAAAGAGTGAAATGATACTTGCAATTTTCCTGTTCTCTGAGACCATGCCAGAATCAAGTGATTCTTGAAATATCGTGACCAATGCATCTATTATCTCTTCAGCAGCCTCTCTGGGATGTAGTCCATCTGGTTCAGGTGACTTATTCACCTTAAGACCTTTCATTTTTCCTAGGACTCTGGCATCCACTCCTGATCCCTAACTCTCACAGGCCTCTGGCACGCTGTTGGTGTCTTCCACAGTGAAGAATGATGCAAAGTAACCATCAAGTGCGTCTGCTGTTTCTTTGTCCCTCAATACTACCTCACCAGCATCATTTTCCAGTGGTCCACTATCAACTCTCACTCCCTTTTACTCTTTATATAACAGAAAACTTTTGGTATCCTGCTTTATATTATTGGCTAGTCTGCCCTCATATTTCATCTTTTCCCTTCTTAAAGCTTTTTCAATTACCTTTTGTTGGATTTTTAAAAATTCCCAATAATCCAACTTCCTGCTCAATTTTGCCTCTTCATATTGCTCTTTCCTTGGCTTTTAACTTCCCTTGTCAGCCATGGTTCCCTACCCCTGCCATTTGAGAACAACTTCTGTGGGACACATCTATCCTGCACCTTGTGAACTATTCCCAGAAACTTCAGCCACCTCTGCTCTGCCATCATCCCCACCAGTATCCTCCTCCAGTCCACCTGGGCAAGCTCCTCTCTCACGCCTCTGTAGACTCAAGCACAAGCAGCTCTAAAAAGCCATCTCATAGGCATTCAACAAATTCCCCCTCTTATAATCCAACACCAACCTGATTTTCCCAATCCTTTTGCATATTAAGGTCCTCCGTTACAAATACAAAATGCTGGTGGAACACAGCAGGCCAGGCAGCATCTATAGAAAGAAGCACTGTCGACATTTCGGGCCGAGACCCTTCGTCAGGACTAACTGAAAGAGAAGATAGTAAGAGATTTGAAAGTAGGAGGGGGAGGGGGGATCCAAAATGATAGGAGAAGACCAGAGGGGGTAGGGTAAAGCTAAGAGCTGAAAAACTGATTGGCAAAAGGGATACAGAGCTGGAGAAGGGAAAGGATCATGGGATGGGAGGCCTAGGGAGAAAGAAAGGGGGAGGGGAGCACCAGAGGGAGATAGAGAACAGGCAAAGAGTGATGGGCAGTGAAAAAAAAAGGAGGGGGGAGGGAGGGGGAAAAAATAAATAAGGGATGGGATAAGAAAGGGAGGAGGAGCATTAACAGAAGTTAGAGATATCAATGTCCATGCCATCAGGTTGGAGGCTACCCAGACAGAATATAAGGTGTTGTTCCTCCAACCTGAGTGTGGCTTTAATCTCTTACTATCTTTTCTTTCAGTTAGTCCTGACGAAGGGTCTCAGCCCGAAATGTTGACTGTACTTCTTCCTATAGATGCTGCCTGGCTTGCTGTGTTCCACCAGCATTTTGTGTGTGTTGCTTGAATTTCAAGCGTCTGCAGATTTCCTCCAGTTTGCCCCCATTACAAATGTTATGTTAGAAGAGGATATAGACAGGATGCAAAGTTGGGCAGAAAAGTGGCAGAAGGAGTTCAATCCGGATAAGTGTGAGGTGATGCATTTTGGAAGGCTGAGTACAGGGTTAATGGTTGGTTACTTAAGAGTGTGGATGAACAGAGGGACCTTGGGGTTCAAATCCATACATCCCTCAAGGTCGCTTCACAGGTTGATAGGGTAGTTAAGAAGGCTTATGGGATGCTAGGCTTCATTAATAGGGAGATTGAGTTCAAGAGTGGAGAGGTCATGTTGCAACTCTACAAATCTCTGGTGAGACCGCACATAGAGTATTGTGTTCAGTTCTGGTCACCACATTATAGAAAGGATGTGGAATCTATGGAGATGGTGCAGAGGAGATTTACCAGGATGTTGCCTGGATTGGAAAACAAGTCTTATGAGGCAAGGTTAGCAGAGCTGGGACTTTTCTCTTTGGAGCGTAGAAGAATGAGAGGGGACTTGATAGAGGTCTACAAGATTATGAGAGGCATAGATAGGGTGGATAGCCAGTACCTGTTTCCCAGGACACGAATAGCAAACACCAGAGGGTATATGTACAAAATTAAGGGAAGTTTAGGGGAGACATTGGGGTAAGTTTTTTTACACAGAGGGTTGTAGGTGCCTGGAATGACTTACCAGGGATGGTGGTGGAGGCTAAAACATTGGGGTATTTAAGAGCCTCTTAGACAGGTACATGGATGAAAGAAAAATAGAGTGTTACGGGGTATTGTGGGTTTAGTACTTTTTTTAAGGATATATGGGTCGGCACAACATGAGGGCTGAAGGGCCTGTACTATGCTGTAGTATTCTAGTGTCTAGTGACTTTAACCTTATTACATGCCTTTTCTGGCTCCCTTTGTAATCTCAACCCCACATCTTGGCTACTGTTTCGAGGCCTATCTATGATTCCCATTATGGTTTTTTCACCATTGTTGTTTCTTAACTCCACCCACAAAGATACAACATTCTCTGATTCCATGTCACCTCTTTCTAAATATCTAATTCCATCTCTTACCAACAGAGCTACACCACCACATATGCCTTCCTGCCTGTCCTTTCAATACAAAGTATATCCTTTGATGTTATGCTCCCAACTATGGCCTTCTTTTGGCCTCGCCTTGGTGATGCTCACAATGTCATACCCACCAATCTCTAATTGCCCCATGAGCCTGTCCACCTAATTCTGAATGCTACATGTGTTTAAATACAACACCTTCAGTCTTGCATTCCTCACCTTTTTGAATTTTGCCTCTAGTACAATTTAACTGTTTGCTCTGTCTGCAGTTGTACTCACTCATTAGTTTGTCCTTTCTTGCATTTGTGTTGCACCCATCATCTATTTGTAAAGCTGCTGGCTCATCCTCAGCTCTATCATCACCCTGCCATATTAGTTCAAACTGTTCCCAACAGCACCTGTAAACCTGCCCACAAGAATATTTGTCCCCCTCGGATTCAGGTGCAACTCGTCCCTTTCGTACAGGTCACATCCGTCCCTGAGGAGGTCCCAGTTATCCATAAATCTGAATCCTTGCTACCGGCTCCAAATCTTCAGCCATGCATTTATCTGCCACCTCATTCTATTCCTATCCTCATTGTCACGTGGCACAGGCAGCAATCCCAAGATTACTACTTGAGGTCCTGTTTCTCATCTTCCTTCCTAAATCCGTCTTCTGTTTTCAGGACCTCCTCCCTTTTTCTACCCATGTCGTTGGCACCAATATGTACCATGACCTCTGGCTGCTCACCCTCCCTTTTCAGGATATTGTGGATGTGTTCAAAAACATCATGGACCCTGGCACCTGGGAGGCAAACTACCACCCGTTTCTTTTTTGTACCCACAGTCACCAATCTGTCCCTCCAACTTTAGAGTTCCCTACTACTGTTGCCATCCTCTTCAGTTCCCGACCCTTCTGAGCCACTGGGCCAGAGGCACTGTTGCTTCCCCTGGGTGGGTTTCCTCCCTCCTCCCCGTCCCCCCAACAGTACTCAAAATGAAGTACTTATTGTTGAAGGGGGCAGCCATAGAGGTGTTCTCCACTATCTGACATTCTCCCTTCCCTCTCCTGATGGTCACCCACTTACCGGTCTCCTGCAGGCTTTCGGTGATACCTCCCTGTAGCTCCTGTCTATATCACTTTCTCACACTCCCTAACATGCTGCAACTCCAGTTCAGATGTGGCCATCGGGGAGGCTGGTAGTCTCCCGGAAATCCCACATCTGACACCCAGAGCAGAACATTGGCCCTGTAGACATACCCCCTATTCTCTCAAGAGTTACTTCAGAAAAAAAGAAATAGGGAATGAACTACCTTGCCTCTGCAGTACTCCAATCAAAGCCTCCCATTGGAAAATCCTGCTTTTTAAGGCTTTTTCCTGGACTTGAGCTGGAACACACCTACAATGTTAGAGCACTCTTCCCATTGTTCTTTCCAGCACAATATTCTACTTCAAGTGGAATCAGAAACTCCTCCTCATGCTCCATTGATATAGCCATCTCTCAGTCCCACGGCCTTTTGCATCCATCCCCTTTTCATTTCATACTTTCCTCTCCCCTGGCAGTCATCCCTCCATCTCAACCAGAGCCACACCTCTCTCAAGACTTTTCTTCTGGTGCTGGGCACCTCCTATTATACTTATAGCAGTAGATTCCAGTATCAGAAGCATTTGCAGTCAATATCTAGCAACTGGAATCAGTTATGCAGCAAAACAGAATTATGCTGCATATTCTGCACAAAGGTTCAGCTCAATGTGCCTGTAATGTTCGTTCTTTGTAGAACTCCCTCCAACCCATCACATTCTTTCTATGTATCTCTTTATTCCCTCACCTTGCACATGCTTCCCCACTTTCCCTTGCAAACTATTGATTTCATGCAACCTCCTCTTGCAGCTGTGAACCACACACCCTGCCTACTTTTGAGTACAGAAATTCCTTCTAGGTTTGTAAGAATTTTTGTATAGACAGGATTCTGCCAGTGGAAATATCTTTTCCACTTTCACCTTTACATGCATTTCCTCCATTTCCCAGACATTTGTTCTCACTCCACCTTCCCCCAGATGGAACAGAGGTAAACGTTACACGCAAGTCGCCTTTCATCTCACCAGCCTCTGTATTCAACCTGTTATTTCTGCCAGTTCTACCACCAGTCACATCTGCCCACCTTTCCTCCTTCCTGCCTTCTCTCTTCAAACTTGCTAGTCCACTCATCCCTCCAACCCACTCCTCTGAACTACAACAACAACTTTTAAAAGACAGTTGGACATGTTTAGAAGGTTATGGGCCAAATACATCAGATGGGATTAACTTGGATGGGCTTCTTGGTTAGTATGATTGAGTTGGGCTAAAAGGCTTGCCCATGACTATTTGCCCCCAGGCAATTTCCCTTGCAACCAGAGGAGGTGCAACACTGATCCCCATATCTCCTCCCTCTCCACCATTCAGGGATCTAACCAGCTCCTCAGTGCTCATTACATTGTTTCTTCTACAATGGAGGTACCCAAGCATAGACTACATCACCATGTTGTAAAACACTGCACTCTGTCCACAACAGCCATCTCAAGCTTCAGGTGCAACTCACTTCCACACCGACCTGTCCGGCCCATTGCAAAGGAAAGGCCGAACACAAGCTGGAAGTATGTTGTTTTGGCATGAACAATTAAGTTTCCATTACACCACCTGTAATCTTCCATCTCACACTGTCACTGTCCACCTGGGCTTCTCCATTTGTTCCCCTTTTCCATCCCCTCTTCACCTAGTGAAATTAGCCCATCATCCCTTTCCCTACCTCATATGTTCCACGTCCACCTAACAGCCTCTATCCCACCATACATACTGCTATCATTCTGGCAAACTTTCCCTTCCCATTCCTGATAGAGGGTCTCCCAGTTCTCATGATTCCAGCATCTGGAGTATCATCAGTGTCCTTTGTAAACAGGATTAAGTTTTCTACTGATGCAACATGAGGGATAGCTTGAAGGTATTCAAGGGCGAGGCATAGTATGGTCTATTCTGAGCCAGAAAAGGTAACAGATTTGGAGAGTGCCAGGTGTTTGCTGTTTAAGTTAAAGGCCTTCAAACTATTACTGGAACAACTCTGTGATGAGAGCGAAGAATGGAGAGGCTGAAAGAATCGTCAAAAGGATGGATCCATCACAGGATATTGGCACCAGCGCGGGAAGATTAACTCAACTTGAATGGAATGTGAAAGCAATGGGCAAAGGGATGCAAACTATTGTCAGTCACCAGAAACATGACACTGGGGAACATTTAATTAAGCTTTTTGTCCAGTGTGAGCCCTTTGGTTCAATACCCTTTAGGAAACAGACATCTCTGATCCCAAACCCATCCCCCATCAGCAAGAAACCAATGGGACCTCTCCCACCGCCCCCCCCCAGACATTCCTGTCACTGTAGAGGAGTTACAGAGCTGACGTGGTGAGTGGGAGCAGAAGTTGTTTAGTTGCTTTTGTAAGTCCCCAGACAGATTTTATTAACAATCTGTGCAGCTGTAAGTGGAAGGACAAGAACACCAGTATTGCATATCTCTTTTTCAAGGTCCAGTGATTCCCAGTGTTGGGTCTAGGTCTAGGAGGAAGTGTAGAGCTACCAGTTATCTCCACCTTATCAACAGAACAGCATCTGCTGGCAGCACCCCACAGAAAGGCCTGGCTTTAATGCAGACATGACAAAGCCCAGGGTGTTTTAACACTGATGCAGACCTTCCCTGCTTTGAGAAGGATATGGGAAAGGAAGGTCATATTTAGGAATAAAACCTGGACATGCATTTTCCACAAGTAGTAAATATTGACATTTGCAATTTATTTCCAAGAAGGTGCTGATGCTGCAGGCCAACAATAAATCAAATGACAGCTGAACTTTCTTATTTTTCTAGTGACTGGGGTCAGACAGCTTGGTGCTTGTGGAGCACTCTTTATACTTGGGATAGGTATCACCCAGTGTTACTGAGCTACAAACAAATGGACTAGTCAAACAACAAGGTTTCTTTAGCAGTGAGTCATTTTATTTGCTAACCAGTCAACATCACCAGTGCAAAATTTAGATCACATCATTCCCCAATTTTAATCCAGTGCCATCCACTTTTGATGCAAATGGCATCTTGTTTTGGTGTTTAAGGTCCAGCATATGTGTGATTTGTTTAAAACAGTAAAAACAAAATCTGTATAGTCACAGCTTATGCTGAGGGGAGGCATTCTGGTACTTTCCTAAGGGGGAAAATAGCTTTTGATTTTGTTTTGGGGCCACAGTTGATCAAATATTCTGATTCCTCTGAAGCAGAATGAGATGGTCCAGAATGAAACACCAAGGCTCATTGAACAAGGTGCTAAGAAGTTACTAGGACAACAGACATGACTACAGAGCAACCCAAATCACTGACTGTTTTGGTGATTTATACACGATTAAACACACAAACATGCTGAACAATGCCTGAGTGAACAGACTGGATGGGAACACATTCAGCAACTGTGGGTTTTCTGAAGTGCCTGACATGGTTGCTTATTAACCTCTAAAATCTTGCTTGTAACAGACACTGGCCATTGAACAGAAGACAACACAATTCTTCATGCATGGACTTGTATTGTTGCATCTGCTTACAGATGGGAAATTACAGGAAGAGGAACTGTAGCCCAGCCTAAGCTGTGGTGTCAGGATGGCACCTGTCCTCAACTTCCAAACTGTCCCAGCTTTGAGGGCTGGTGAGTGGTCGATTTCACACTCTGCAGCAAATCTAAATCAACAGCTACTTTCCTCTTTTTTTTAATGCAAATAAGCTTTCACCCACTGAGCAAAAGTATTATAGCATACAAGGTAAATGGTCACCTTTCATCCAATGGCACAGGGCAGTACATAACTACTCACTCGAGTGGTGGAGGTGACACTGGATTGGGGCTGGAATGCAAGATTCTGGTGAAGTTACCATGGGTCAAGGCATTTCTCTAATTTTAACTAGTGTTTTTGATTACCCTACACAGGAAAAAGAAATAGATTACTTTAAAGAATGTGATGTGAACATAGCCAAACTTCTAATATTTTGACTTTTGGTTCTTCCAATCACAGGGGATGTAGAATGACTACATTTTATAGACTGTGGTGCAGAACAAGTCAAAGAGCAACAACTTTGGCACTTGAGTTTTTCTTCCCTGGTGACTGTGAGAAGGGAGCCTAGTAACCTTGACCCACAGGAGTTCACCTGGATAACGAGTTGCAAGAGTTGAGGAGGTCCAGAACCAGAGGAAACAGCCTGCACTGCCAGTCACCATCCAAGATCTACCTCACCCACTGAAACCAAGAACAAAGCTAGCGAGTATAATAGTTGGCAGCACAATACACAGAAAGAGCAACAGGCCAACGATATTTCAGGTTACAGACTTCACCTGAAGAGTTTAACAAGATGTGGAGCAGGTTTTTACCCCAAACCCTGTAGCTCCTGCCTCACATCCCAAGAGAGACTACTTACAGAGCTCTGCGTAATGTAACAATAGGAGAGAGACTGTGTGCACGTGAATGGAGGGGAGAGGGGGAGGTGGGGAAGGAAAGGAAAGAACTGAATAGCATGATAAAAATTCTACAAAATACAAAATTAAAAACTTTGGTCCACGTTCAGTGAATCGAGCTCAGTCGACACTTGAGAGAGAGGACGATATGGAGATGTTGAATCATGAATAGTTGAATGCTGGGAGTTCTGTTGCGGAACTCTTTACAAGTTGTGCAGTTCCTGTAGAGTTTGATCGAGGACCTGGTGCATACCCATGTTCTCTTCTTTTGCTCGAGTAACTTGCTCTGTCAAGGCAAGAGGGATAAGTGGCAGACAGGTTAGCGATGCTACAGTGCACTGAATTTTAAGACTCGACATTCACAATGACCCTGTTGGTATGCAGGTGAGGATGAAGCAATCAGCCCAAAATAGCTTAGGGAGTTAGTCAAGTTTGGAATAAGTTGTAAGGCTCCAACATGGGGGAAGGGAAGAAGAGAGATAGAACTAATGAGATTCCCCCATTGGAAGCTGGAATGAACCCGATCTGGGGACATGCAGATCAATGCAACTGATGTGGCCAAGTGATAAGGGTTAGTTAAGACAAGTGCTGCAGACTGATTGCTAATTAGGGTGAGGATCTCCAAAATAATTTCACCTAAACTCAAACTAGCAGATAACATAATCCAAAACACTTTGAAAGCAGGCTCCCAGAGAGCCTCCTCATGCCGAGTTACCTGGGGCACACTGGGTTAAGCGATAAAGCAGCTGACCAAACTGTGGCAACAACACTGGGAGGCCACGTGGAGCTGGGCTGGGCTGGGCTGAAGCAGGTGACACCATTCCATGCGAGAGGCACCCGAAAAGGAGCACCGGCTCAGGAACTTACCCCAAACACCAAACTTAAGACAGGCTTTATCCGAGTGCTGCAGTGAACCAGAAGGAAGGTGGAGAGAGAGAAGCAGGGAGGATTGAAGAACAGGGAGAGAGTTCTAGACGACGGCAGAGAGTTCTAGAGCAGAGGTCAGCAGAACTTGGAGAAAGCCGAGATTGTTAGGACTATCACTCATCTGATCCGAAAACCCCCTTTTGAATTTCTTCATACAATATGTATCTGGTAACAAAAAGAAGGAACATGAAAGATATCACCCAGACCTCAGCTTTGTCATGACTCATACAGTATGAGCTTCAAGGCAGGAAATCTATGAAATCACTGAGCAGAAACACCATCACTTGCTCTCACTTTGAGCTGGAGTCCGGGGGGCTAGTGAGGTTGAGATTATCAACCGGATTTAAGTCAGCACCACCTTCTATTAATAAATAACAGGACCATGGGAAAATAGGTTCAAACACCCAACTGTTCAGTTCTTTAGTATCTGCCAAGGGTAGCGTATGTATCTCTGATATGTGGTTCCACTCTGGAGATATGGACATATCATCTCAGCTGGTGTTCCAGTGCAATTCTGAGCGAGGGCTCCCCAGTTGGAGGTGTCTTTTGGATGTCCAGGTCTGCCCTCTCACTGGACATGAAAAGTGCTGTTATTTATTTTTTTATTTAGCGGTACAGTGTTGAGTAGGCCCTCCTGACCTTTGGGCCGCACCACACCAGCAGCCCCAAAACCCTGATTAACCCTAATCTAATTGAGGGACACCTTACAATGACCAATTAACATACCCAGTACGTCTTTGGACCGTGGGAGGAAACCAGAGCACCAGAAGAAAACCCATGCATTCCATGAGGACATACAGAGATTCCTTACAGAATGGCAAAGTAACTGACCTGCAGAATGGCTGTGGCACCAATAATAGTGGAGAGCCCAATGCCTTGGCTAGTGCTATCCAGCAGATAATGGGACTGAACCATTGTCACATTTTGTGCAAATCCATGAACAAAAGTGACAATAAATCTAATTGATTAAAGGCTTTGGGAAGTATGGAGACCTTGGGTGATGCCTTCTAAATGCACTGATCATAGGCTCCAACAACCCACTATTAACATAAGTCAGGAGCAGAGTTAGGCTATTCAGCCCATTGAGCCTACACCACCATTCCATCATGGCCGATCCTGGATCCCATTCAACCACATACACCTGCCTCTCGCCATAACCTTTGATGCCATGACCAACCAGAATACCATGGACTTTGCCTCCACTGCAGTCTGTGTCAGAGCATTCCACAGATTTACTACTGGCTCGTCACACCTTCCCTACACACAGAGTGCAGCTCCATCACACAGTCCCTCGACAGACTGAAGTTCAGTGATTACAGATGGCCTAACTGGGGGCCAACAATGTGCTCCTCACAGGCGGCACAGTGGCACAACAAAAACAGCGGCAGAACCAGAGACCCAGGTTCAGTCCTGACCTTGAGCACTGTTGTGTGTGGAGTCTGCACTTTCTTCTTGTGACTATGTGGGTTATCCTGGTTTCCTCACACATTCCAAAGACGTGTGGTTTGGTGGGTTAATTGGCCGCTGTAAATTTTCTCCATTGTGTAGGTGAGTGCGAGAATCTTTGGGGTGGGGGTGGGGCGAGTCGGAGAGAATATAAAAATGATCAACAATGGTTGATGGTCAGTGTAGAGATAGTGGGTGAAAGGGTCTGTTTCTGTACAGTACTGACAAATACAGCTATAGGTACCAATCCATTCTACAAGCTGGCAGCTCATTGCAACACCTGCTTCTTGCTTCAGTTTAATTATTGTCTTCACCGCGAGCAGCTACTATCCAAATCAGTTGTAAATCTACCAATCTCCTGTTATTAGCTCATAATAGCTTGGTACAGCAACTGCTTTGCATGTGACCACAAGACACTTGGAGAGTTATGGACACAATTCAGCACTTCACGGAAACCAGTCCACAATTCTTGTTGCCACAGTAAAGCGGCATAATCAAAGACCCCTCCCACCCTGAACATTCTCTCTTCTTCCATTGGGGGAGAAGATAAAAAACCCTGAGAGCATGAACCACTAGGCACAAGGACAGTTCTGTCCCACTACAAGTAGTTCCCTAGTACAGCAAGTTGGACTTGACCTCATAATCAATGTTGTTATAATCTTCTACCTTACTGCTTACCTGCATTGCACATTTTCTGCAAATGTTACACTTTGTTCTGCATTGTTACTGTTTTACCTTGCAGTATCTCAGTGCACTGTGTGATGGTCTGATCCGTATGAAGTTTACAAGCATTTCACTGTGACAATAATAAACCTACACCAATTCCATCCCTGATTTTCAAAAAGAGGGGTGGCGAGTGCGGATTTTGGGCTCTACTGAACTAGTCTGGTAAGCACACACACTGCCATCTCATGGGTGATGGATGGCACACTAACTAGCTGGGCTGTTTCACTGAATGGTGTTGGCTTAGTACCCATCCAGGCAAATGAAGGAATTCCTTTGAGCACCATTGGATCGGCACAGCTCTCAGCTTCGACCACCACTCCTGAAGCCAACAGTATTTATGTTCTGTAGCTGGGTAACAGTGACCCCAGGATTTTGGCAGTGAAGGGAAAACCACTGAACTTGCAGGTGATGCTGCCTCACTGTAATCTTTCTCAGATCCATAGTACTGGATCTCAGGATTCTTGCAACTCTGGTTTTACCCAGCCAAACTCACTGTATGCCAATCAGCCCAACTCTGAATTCCTCCAAATCACTCACAGCTTATCCATCAAAAATTGCACTCCAAAGCCTCCAACTCTGCCGGGGACATCAGCCCACGTTAAAGGCAAAAGTAGCTGCTGTGTGGCGAATCATTTCTGGGCTGTTTTCCATCAGTGAAGGAGTGTCTAATACCAGGCTGGAAGTGTCTGCTGTTCTGATCATACTTGTCAGGTACAGTATATCACAGTTGTCCGCACTCAACCAATGTCACAGCACCATTTACACTCACCCAATCAAACATGACCTTGAAAATTTCAACTGATCACAGGTCTCAGGCATGCCGAGCTCAACTGCACTCTGCAACAGCCTGGCACTGATTAGATGGTCACGTATCCACATCCAAAGGAGTGGGAGGAGGGGCAGATGGGTGGTTAAGGAGACTGCTTGCTGGGTTTATTGGTTCTCTCATATTCAGTACAAGGGAATTAGTGGAATTAGTCCCTTTGCAGAAGCAGGCCATTCAGCACTTTTACCTGTCCTACCCAACACTGAGGTCCTGCTGGATGATCCCTTTCCATCTTACCACCTTTGCTCCAATGTGTTTTACACATTGCACCATAACCTCAATGAGATCCCAGACCTGGCTGCTGAACATGTTCGTTATAGAGCAGCCCTGGGCTGGACCACGTGGTCAACAGCCCCAGCACTGGTGTAATGGAGAGCAGTCCTCCCAACAATGTAGCAGAGGGGCTGGTGAGCGTGGGGCATCACCGTTCATTGACCTGCACTGTGTTGAATCCACCTCCACAGCTGGCAAGCATGAGAAATACCCTGGTCTGCTGTTGGGGAACTGGATGACACGATGACTGGATGGGGTCCGGAGACTCTGCATAGGTACAGTACCAGGACCAGAGGGCATCAGTCGACAGCATAGTCCTCAAAGACAGCACCCGAAAGTGGAAAGGGAAACACCAATGGACCACCTCCATTTGTTCCTCCAGGATGGAGGAGCCAGTTGCTCAGTATCGATGTCCAGTTCAATCCCACACTGAGTTCTTGTACAGGATAGGCCTCGGCCAGAGGCTGAGGACAAATATCTCCAACCAAGCTGAAGGAACAGTAATACTGACACCGAAGGGCTTATTCCCATCAGCATTGATTCCATGTAGTTCACAGGTTCGACAGGAGGCACATGCAAATGTATTAAAGGTGCAAGAGCTTCGGCTGGTGTGTGGGAGGGGATGGGAATGTGGTTTGGCCAGTGAGACATAGGTTTCCTCCCCAGCACAGAGGGTCAGGTTGGTTCACCCACCCCTTAAGAGACAGACCAACGGACTGTACCCTTCATCCTGGCACCTATCAGTGACACACGCAAAGAATCCATGCTCAAATCCGCACAGCAGGGGATGGCTGCATCTGCACCGGTGCTGCGAGATGAACGTGCCAGGGCGAGGATTGCAGAGCCTCTCCGAGGACTGGAACATCAGGATTCAGGAAGGAGATTGCCAATGATGATTGGCGTCAACTGAGTGGGCCGGGTTTTTTTTTATATATAAAGAAAGAAAAAGTGATCATATTGACTCTGGCTCTTGCACACTCACACTAGAATCAGAAGCAGATGGCTCACAGCGCAGGGCGAGATTACAGTGGCCCAGCACTGTTGGGAGGTGTCAATTTTCATCCGTCCCCTCTGGTAGATACAAGGATCCTAGGAAGTTACTTTAAAAGCTGAGAGCTCTTCCTAGTATTTCAAAGAATATTTGTTCCTCAGCCAGCACAACGGGCATGATGCCAAGTAGACCCCACTGCACTCTAACTACAACAGCAGCAATAGTTTTGATCTGCTTCAATAGCTGTAAAGATGGTTGGAATGACGCAATAACAAACACACAAATCTTTTTCTCTAATCATCTACAGGTTATATTGGTACAAGAGAGATGTAGCAAGGTTTGTATAACTGAGAACAAATTAGCTTGGTACTATATGGAAGGATGGCAGGTCAGTTATAACCAAGGCAACTTCAAGGCTACGGCTACAGAATCACCATACGTTTATCAGACTCTTAACAATCAATAGATTCAAAAAATGTTGATTATATACTAGAGATGTGAAAAAAATAGGAGGAAACAGTCTCAGCTTTATCCACAATCGAAACTGATCCATGAGTGGGAGAGTTCAGAGGAAAAGCTCTGGTGTAATTAGCCAAATAATTACCAATGATCCCAAACACATCACTAAGTTTAGATGTAAAAGGTGCAGTGAGACGAAGTTAGTGGAAGAAAGGGCTGGGGTGATGAAAGGTCATTTACAAGGAAGTCATATCATTGATGGCGTGGTCTAACTCCTCACTGACAGCTTTGTTCTTCAGCTTCTTAACACAAGAGTTCTTCTGCAGTTTTAAGGGTAGAAGGTGAGCAGAGAAAATGCAATGGTGGTTCAAGTGAAATATTTAGAGGAAAATCTGTATAAAAAAAAGGTGAAGTGAAAGTGAAAAGAAAAAAAACAAGTAAAATCAATAAACAACATCTTTCAGCACTGACTTTTCAAGTAAATTGTATATCAAATTAAAATCAAACATTGTCCATCAGTTTGAGTAAGGCTCAACCTACATAACCTACTCTTTCCCAAAGATCACTGTGCCCAAGAGTGGGTTTTGTCACAGGTATCGCCAACTGAAGTGTCGATGAAGATTGAGACATCGAGGCAAATGCCAAAAGCAAGCGAGAGTTCAGTGCTCACTGCCTTCCTTTTGATTGCTGCTGAGGTGTCTGTGTGGCTCGCTGTGGCAGGTGGGTAGACCTCCGCACTTGAGTGCTGTCTCTCTTTGTTGACTAAGGAAGATGTTACTGTGGTTCTGTGCGTATGAATTGGACTACTGCATTTATAGACTGGACTTTTTCCAGACTTACGGTTTTTATACTGTGTGTTTTTCACCCATTTTTTTCCACTTTGTTGTACAAGGGAAGGGGGCTTGGGGTCGAAATTCTTGCACCATTTTTTTTTATGGGGAAGGATGGTTTGGGGTCAATGTTCTTGCTCCATTTTGTACGGGGGAGGGTTGGGTTTAGGTTCAAAGTTCTTTGAAAGTGTGAGAGCGAGAGACCGCATGCATGCGTGGTGTTTGGGTGTTGATGATTGCACCTCCGTTCTTTTTTGTGCAGGGGGTATGTTTGATGTTTCTCAAACATCATGTTGTTCTTTGTTCCTGGACAGGACAAATCTCAGTTATATATGGAAACGTACTTTGATAATACATGTACCTTTGAGGCACCTGGCTTTGTTACTCAAAGTGTCTCTGAATGGCATCTACAAGCACTGGGCACAGACGAGCGGAGCCATTCAGCCCATTTATCTCATCTGCCCTACCTCTTAACATCCAGGCCCTTTATTCAGCCAGGGCAAAAGCCGTTACCTGCCCTTTGCTGGCTAAATAAGCTCAGTGAACTTGTGACTTCACACAGCCACCCTGAATTTACTGTTCATGCTACTTTCTCAAATACAGTTGGCCCTGCTTATCCACGGGGGATTGGTTAAGGGACCCCCCCCCCCCCCGCGGATACCAAAAAACATGGATGCTCAAGTCCCTATGGATGCTCAAGTCCCTTATTCAACCTGTCTCAATGCAGTGGACTTTAGGACCCGGGGGAGCTCGGGACCCGCCGCTCGCGGTTGCTGCTGAATCCGCAGTGTTTCTGTTCCATTGACGGAAAATGATCACAATTGAAAATAAAGTGGAAATAATAAAGCAACCGGAAAGAGGTGAAACGTCATTGGTCATTGGAAAAGCGTTAGGCTATAGTTAGTTAATGATCGGAACAATTTTAATGGATAAAGTGAGAATAATGGAGCATGAGAAAGGCCCTGCCCCAATGTAAGTTACAATTATTACTAAGCAACACAGTGATTTAATTACTGAAATACATACATTTCTTAAGTGTTTTATATGCCTAGAAAGGTAAAATATATGCTATATACTAAGACAAACGTTTGATTAACTGATGCTAAATAATACTGAATGTACCTATTCTGACTTAGAGAACTTGCGTTTTATTTTTCGATTCCTGATCCATGGTAGCCTATGCGCATCCTCCCATATATTTTAAATCATTTCTAGATTACTTACAATACCTAATACAATGTAAATGCTATATAAATAGTTGTTATACTGTATTGTTTAGGGAATAATGACAAGAAAAAAGTCTGTACATGCTCAAACAACGAGTGCTGGAGAGAGAACTTCTGGGTTTTCCCGATCCACGGTTGGTTGAATCCGCACATGTGGAACCCGCGGATAAGGAGTGCTGACTGCAGGTTGTATTTTGAAGCAGCCTTTGATCATGCTTACTGGACAGCAAGGAGAAATCTCATTGGTCACTCCTGCACCACCTCTAGAGCCTGGAAAGTCATTTGTCTAAGCACACTGACCGGTAGCTCACCGTGTTATCATACAATTGAGAGATTTGGAAGCCAGAGCTGCTCTCAGTCAGTTCCTCAAGTACCAGGTTATACAGATCTGTACTGAGTGGAGGGATGCTCATGGCTGAACATTGTATTCCACAAGACTGCTGTCAGCACTCATGAGAAGAGGAGAAACAGTCTCTTCTCATAACCTCTGCTTCCCGATAACCCCAACAGTGTCTGTCCATTCAAAGAGAGGAAGGGGAGAGAGCAACAGCAGGCAGGCACCTGAGGGGAGGGAAAGGGTGCAGATCCAGATGAGTGAGAAATGAAGAGAGGGGGGCTGCAGAATGAATAAAGAAATTAGTAAGATGTTCATACCTTCCAGTTCATCGATGGTCTTTTCCAGTTTAGCAACGGACCTTTCAGCAAACTCCGCACGAGTTTCTGCCTGTGAATCACAGCCAATATTTACACATCACCGTAAGTTTGCTCAACATCTCTGAGACTATTGGTCCCTGAGAGGATGAGTGGGGGCTGCATGACGGTTGAGCAACCAAACCGTGGCACCATGGTTCAGGGATCCATTCCAGGGGTTGGGGGGTGTAGGATGAAAGAAGAAGAGAAGTATAGTTGTAATTGGGGATAGTGTAGTCAGAGAACAGGCAATACTCTGTCATGAGGATTGAGAGTCCCAAAAGCTGTATGTCTGCCAGGTCCCTGGATTCGGGACATCTCACCAGACCGGCAGAGGAACTTGGAATGGGAAGGAAAGACCCAGCTGAGCGATCCATGTGGGTATCAATGATGTAGGAAGGAGGAGGAAAGAGGATCTGCTGAGGGAATTTGAACAGCTAGGGACTAAACTAAAACACAGAACTAAAAGGTAAACTCCGGATTGTTATCCGAGCCACATGCAAATTGACACAAGGTGGATAAGATTAGTGTTAAACATGTGGCTCAAAGTTTGGTGTGGGAGAAATAGGTTTGAATTCCTAGGACATGACACCAGGACTGGAGAAGGAAGGTGCTGTTCTGATGGGATGAACTTCACCTGAACCATGCTAGAACAAGGGTCCTCACAAACCACAGAACTAGGGCTGTGGACAGGGCTTTAAGCTAAATAGTAGGGGTCTGGGTTCAACAGCTTGGAAAATTATGAATAAAGTAAAGGGAAGAAGAGTGCAGGAGAGGCTATTGAAGTCTCCAGAATAAAGAATAAGTCAAAAAGTTTAGAAAAGGATAAGAACTAGATAAGAAATAGAAATAAAAGGATAAGAAATAGAAGACTCAGGCAACATGGAGACAAAATTGAATATTTAAATATACACAGTATGTGAAATAAGTTAATCTTGTAACAGTTAGAAATTGGTGGGTAATACATTGTGGGCATCACAAAGTTGTGGCTAAAGAAGATCATAGCTGGGACCTTAACATCCAAGGATACGCATTATATCAAAAGTACAGGCAGATGGGCAGAGGGGGTAGGGCAGCTTTGTTGTTTAAAAAAAACACAAAATCAAATTATTATAAAGTAACATAGAATCAGAAGATGCAGTTTCTTAATCTATCCACAAGAATTCTGTAAGGTTAAAAAAAAATTGATGAGAGTTACAAGCAGGTCTCCGAACAGAAGCTGGCATGTGGGGTATAAGTTATAGTGGGAGACAGAAAAGACATGTAAAAAGGGTAATGTTATGGTGGATTGGGAAAAATCAGGTTGGTACTGGATCACAAGAGAAGGAATTTATAGAATGCTTTTTAAAGCAGCTTGTGGTCGAGCCCACTCAGGGAAAAAAGTAATTCTGGATTTGGTGCTGTGTAATGAACAAGTTTTGATTAGGGAGCTTAAGGTAAAGGAACCCTTGAGAGACAGTGATCATAATATGATAGAATTCAATCTGCAGTTTGAGAGGGAGAAGCTAAAATCTGATGTATTGCTATTACACTTCAGTAAAGGCAGCTACAGAGGCATGAGAAGGGAGCTGGCCAAAGATGAGTTGAAAGGGATATTTGCAAGGGTGTCAGCAGAGCAGCAATAGCTGGAATTTCTGGGAGTAATTTAGAAGACGCAGGATCGGTTAAGTCAGAATTAGTATTCATAGGGGAGGGTGAGGAACTGTGCTGGCAAGGGAAGTCAAAGAAAGCACAAAGGCAAAAGAGAGGGCATATAATATAGCAAAAACCAGTTGGAAGCTGGAGGATTGGGAAGCTTTAAAAACACAACAGAATGCAATAAGGAGAGCAAAGACAAAATAGGAAGGCAAGCTAGTCAATCATACAAGAAGATATTTTTTTCCAGACATACAAAGAGCAAAAGAGAGGCAAGAGTGGACATCAGACCATAATAATGGGGGTGGGGTAGTAACAGGGGGAGGAATCAAAGAACGGGTGGAAGAATTGTGTCACTGTGGAACACTCTGTGGTTTCCTTAAGATTTCCTGACAAATCTGTTGGAATTCTTTCAGGAAATAGGAGGCAGGTTAGAGAAAGGAGAGTTAGTGAATATTGTTTATTTGGATTTCGAAAGACCTTTGACAAGGTGGCACACAGGAAGCTGAGAAGCATGAATCTCTGGTACTAATGGAAAGATATTGGTGTGGACAGAAGACTGGCTGACTGGTAGAAGGCAAAGAGTGGGACTAAAAGGGGCCTTTTCTGGTTGGCTACCAGTGATTAGTGGGGGTTCTGCAGTGGTCATCATTGGGTCCATTACTTTTCACATTATATGTTAATGATCTGGATGACAGAATTGATTGCTTTGTGGGCAAGTTAGCGATAATTCAAAGATATACAGTTGGAGGGGTAGGTAGTGTTGAGGAAGAAGGGAGTTTGCAAAAGGACTTAGACAGATTGGAGAATAGATAAAGTAGTAGGAAATGGAATAGTGTCCGGAGGTACTTGCTTTTGTACTACGGTAGAAGGCATAGATTATTTTGTAAGTGGGGATGGAATTCAGAAATCAGAAGTGCAAGGGGACATGGGAGTTCTCATGCAGGATGCCCTAAAGGTTAACTTGCAGATTAAGTTAGTAATAAGGGAAGGCAGTTGCAACATTAGCATTCATTTCAAGAGGACTAGAATATAAAAGCAGGGATGCAATGCTGAGGCTTTATCAGGCATTGGTCAGACCACACTTGGAGCACTGTGAATGGTCTTGGACTCCTATGTGTTGGCATTGGAGAAGGTCCAGAGGAAGTGGATGAGAATGATCCCAGGAGTGAAAAGGTTAACATACAAGGAGTGTTTGATGGCTGGGACTGTACTCATTGGAGTTGAGAAGAATGAGAGGGGATCTTATTGAAACCCATTGAATATTGAATGGCCTAGATAGTGCAGATGGGGCCAGAGGGCATAGCCACGGAAAAGAATGATATCCTTTTAGACAGAGGGTGGTGAATCTGTGGAATTCATTGCCATACGTCTGTGGAGGCGTAGTCATTGGGTATATTTAAAACAGAGGTTGATAGGTACTTAATTGGTAAGGGTGTCAAAGGAAGAAGGCAGGAGAATGAGTTTGAGAAGAAAATAAATCAGCAATGATCAAATAGCATAGCAGATTCAATGGGCTGAATGACCTAATTCTGTTCCTATGTCTTATAATCCTGAATTATTGGAAAGATTAGTCAACTCCATGGAATAGTAATAGATTCAGTCTAATGGAGCTGGAGTTACTAACAACCTACAAAATGGTTCTGTTAGAAACAGAAGCACGTTTTGATGCCGAAGTGTCATTCAAACAGAGCTGGATAAACAGCTGGAGCCAGATTGCTGCTGAACTGTCCAGTAACTGTCATGTCTTTGTAAAATTATTCCTTAGTCTTCACAACCTCACTACTGTGGGTTACCTCTTCCAACCCATCCTGCAGGTAAAGTCAGAACCACATCAGCATGAGAACCCAATCCTAATTGTGCAGCAAAGCGTGCAGAGGATTCAATCAAGTTCTACAAAAAGAACTGTGCAGACCATTGGAGTAGTTTGTCCCAAAGCCCCACTTAAACAACCCTGGGGATATTAAGCTGGACCTGAGGCATGTGAAAAGAAAGACTGTGAAGAATGGCAGGTAAGAATAACATTCAGTAATTCAGTAAAGAGGCTGTGAAGAATAACTGTGACCAACAGACTAACTTGCTAAAAGTGATAAAATTGATTTCAGCAGAGCACAGCGGGCCTGAGGAAATTAATCCACCCAGCCCAGACCCAACTGTGGATGGCATGAACATCCATTAGATGCAAAATATGTGCTAGATAAGTGTGCAACGTCAGCAGGGTTTTACGAGGGACTTACCTCCTTGAGTTTGTCACTCAGGATCTTGATCTCATCCTCATACTTATCTTCTTTCTCCGAGTACTGCCAACAGAAGGACAAGTTAGTGAAAGCCAAACATCATGGTCACCAGTCCTGTCATACTCCCGTTACAATCAGTTATCAAGGATCATGAAGAATAAAAGGAAGCTAGTCAACCCCTCAATGGGATCTTCCCTTTAAACAGACCATAGCAGATTCATACTTCATCTCCATATACTCAACACATACCTTTAAACACTACAAGAATCTACAAAAGATCTACAAACATTTCACTTCCAACTCTTGTGACAAGACAGTTCTAAATTTCTGTATCCTTAAGAGTTTTGAAGAAAAGTAATTAGATGTTCCTCAAGACCCAGGTGAGAGTCACACTGCCCATTGATTGGTGTTTGTGCCTCCTCACAAACCCCTATCCAGTTTTACATCAAAGTCTCTTTCCCTGAGATTTCAGCCCATTATTACAATACTGAGGGCAAGAGATGCGGGCTATGATGAACATCCATACCCTTCCCTTCTCTGTTGACTAAGGTACACATAAAAGAATTCAGAGATCTTTTGCATTGTTCTTAACAATATTACTCTTCAATCCCAAACCATCATTGCCCAAAATAAACATTGCCCCAGCACTCATCCGTGTTATCGTACTTGTCCTTTTTGACTGGATGACTCTCATAACTTATTCCCATGGCAACCCTGACCTCACCCTACAGAGTTATTTTCTTTATCCAATCCATCCCCCTCCCACTTTCTCTGCAGCTGGACTTCATCTTATTCCCAGGATTGAATAGATCAAAGCTAAAGGGCATAGGTTTGATGTGAATGGGGAAAGATTAAGGGGAACAGATTGGTGAGTTGTTCCACATGGAGGCTGGTGGGTTATCTGGAAAGTGCTTCTAGAGGAGATGGGTACAATTACAGCACTAACAAGATATTTAGGCAGGTTAATGGACAGAAATAGGGATTGGGCCAAACATGGGCCAATGAGACTAGCATATGAAGGTGACCTGGTCAGCACAGAAGGCTGAAGGAGCTGTTTCTGAACTGTACAACTATAACTGATTTAAAGCCAACTTTGTTAACTCTTTCTTGGTTATCATGAAAGCTATTCAACGTGAAATGTCAACTCTTTCTCTCCATAGACATGTCAAGTGTTTCCAGTAGCTGCAGCTTTAAAAAAAAAATTTCATCAACCATTTCCCAGTTCGTCACCATTCAAACACTCAATTCATGTCACGAAAGAAAGACACTGACTAAAGAATCTGGTGAGGAACCTGGGATTGATTAGTGAACACAGCATAAACCAAACCATTGCTTCAAGCGTAATTCAAACCTAAACTCAGCAGGAATTGAATAAGGATCACAGACTCACCTTTTCTGACTGAGCCTCCAGTGACTTGAGGTTGTTGGTGACATTTTTCAGCTGTTCTTCTAGGTCGCTACACTTCCTGTGCGAAGCAGATCGGAATTGCTTTAGTGTGGCAGAGACCAGCAGTGACACCACGCAGTGATCGGTGGCCACCAGTAATCTCTACAGGAGGTGGTGGGAGCTCACCCTTGCACACTTTCAACTCAGTTCAGGAAAGGGGAGTGACTGATCAGTCATTATCGGAGATACTAAGCCACTGTAAAGTCTCATGCAAATCCCCAGATTCTTCCCACAACATCACGGACAATCACACGAAAATAATGTCACAAGTACGGACAGAACTCGTTATGTTGATACCCATCCTCATAACCGTTTACTTATCTTTCCCCTACATTCATCTCCTTACATTGTTTATCCCATTCTTTTCAAAGCTGAACCTATCTTGGTGACGGTGATGGACTTTAGGAACACCAAGCTTGCACTGCTCCCTATTATTACTGATGGTAAGAATGTGGATGTGGCGAGGACCTACAAGTACCTGGGGGTGCACCTGGATGACAGACTTGAGTGGAGCACTAACATAGAGGCTGTGTACAAGGGCCAGAGTCGCCTCTACTTCCTGAGAAGACTGAGGTCCTTTGGAGTGTGCAGGCCTCTCCTTTACATGTTCTACCAGTCTGTTGTCACCAGTACAATCTTCTATGCGGTGGTATGCTGGGACAATGGCATCAACATAGGTGAGGCCAACAGGCTAGGTTCAATAAACAAAATACAAAGGTTGGCTCTGTTATAGGAGTCAAACTGGACACACTGGAGGCTGTAGTAGATCAAAGGGCCCTGTGGAAAATCCTGGCAATTCTTCACAATATTCTCACCCACCTTGGCTAAACAGAGGAACACTTTTCGTAATAAACTAAGACAACTGCACTTCTTCAAAGAACATGATACAAGGCCATTCTTGCCCTTGGCCATTAGGCTCTATAATGAGTAATCCTATAGCCAGGGAAGTGATGATCCCTGCTGTTAGAGTGTTTGAGGTTACTTTTTTTTATTATTTCTTCTCTTCTAATATTTGTATATTTGTGCACTTTTAATGCTACTGTGACACTAATTTCCTTTGGGATCAATAATCTATCTTTATGTGCTACCTTGTCACATTGTCTGCAAATTGGCTTATTGAAATACTAATGTATTGAAATGTTCAATACCAATGCAACATCCTTCCTTTTTAAAAGTAGCCTACTCTGAATGGTTTCCATATACTTGTATTACTGTGGGTTGTTTAGCGCAAAATCTTCTACAAGTGTTGAGCTCTGTATTTCATTGCTAGTGTTGTTCAGTTCCAAGTTCAACTCCATACGCCAAGTTGAGGCAGTGTCACAGCATTGCGTCCAACTTCAGGACTGGAGCCACAGATCCCACTTATATTGTAACAAAAGAACTAATTGATACAAACATCACTATACCACCAATCATCTATGCAACAACTTGAAAAAAAAGAGGTCAACTTTTCTTTCATCTCACACAGATTTCATTTGCCAGCCCACATCTTCTCTAGATTTTAATTATATTGATCCAGGCCTATTTCCCCAAACAGTATCCAGAAACTGGCTGGCCTCTGATTTTGTCTCTGAATTTCCTTGTGTTAAAGGGGTCACATTTGCAATTTCTCTATCCTGGACACCCAAGATGACCAAGCTGTTCCAGAGGTAAGATCTGTTTAAGTCTCCTATGGGATCAGGGAAGTGTTTACACTGCTACCTTTCTTCTGAATGCAAGTACCAGTGGGGAAAAGGTGTGTCAGAGTCATGAAATGCAAACTCTCAACTAAGACTGGGTTAACAATGTAGAGCACAAAAACAAAGAAATCCTTAAACATATACAAGAAAACAGCAGTGGCTTTGAGTTCTTAGCTCATGAAGGAAGGGCTGAATCTGGGACTTCCCATGGAGAGGATGTGTTCCAGCTGGAAGCATTTGAGAAACACAGATCAGACCACCATCAAGTTTGGACTTGCTGTGGAGAAGCTCAAAGTACATGCAACCATAACAGCTAATGAGCTGGTTCCCAACTACAGGGAGCCAAGAAACAAGCTGCAGCTGTTAGCTTTCACACAAGGATATCACCCTGATCAGGTGCAAATGCCCTTCTTGACTCCCACCTCAGAAAGGATCCCAATTCCCACCTACCAGCCTGACCATCATACCCTTGATACCCAATCTATCATTCACCTACATCTCCAGAGTGCATGCTCCCAACCCCAATCCAAACAATGCAATTTTACATGACATTGACTGTCTGTAAACGTTGCCCCCCCACTTCTATTCCAACATCATCAGCTGAGGAGTCAATGGCCACGCCAAGGTCTTGAGATGCTTGGATAAGTTATGGTAAAGATACAGCTCAAATAAAAAAAATCTCAGCCTGTGCATCAACATCAAAAGCCGGCAAGTTCATACACTTACATCTCTGCCACTTCAGCACGTTCTTCGGCACGCTCCAGCTCTCCTTCTAAGATGACCAGTTTACGAGCCACCTACACAGGGAGATTTGAAGTCAAGATCACCACCATCATTATCAAGCTCAGAGAAACCCCTGCTATCACTTCCTCACTCCCAGTGCCCTGCCCTCCCCACCTCATGTCAAGTACCACCTCAGCCACTCCCAAACCGCAACATCTACCAGCAAGGACAAGGACAGCACACAAATACGAACCGCATTTCCTGCAGAGCCCCCTCCATCATGACTTGCTCATCATCTGACTCTCCCTGTCCTCTCCAGCTTTGCAGCAACACCTTCAACAGTAGGATTGCTATGGCTCACACAGAGGATTATCACCACCTACTTTATGGCAATAAGGCATGGGCAACAAATGCCCACAAAGCAGAGCCCTGGAGAAACGAGCCAAGTGCTGTGTCCCCACTGCCCTTGCCCTCTCCCTGGTGCTGTGGTCACAGGTTTGGGGATTCTAGCAGAGTTGTTTGGATGGTAAGCGGTGGAAGGAATGGTAAGTGGTGGTAGGAATGCCAATCACAGGGCTGCTCAGCCCTGGAGTTTCTTTCACTACTCAAGCTGCTTTCATACAGATAGTGGGGAGGACTCCAGTTTTAGAAGACCTCTGATGGAGTGGTTAGTCCGCAAAATTCAGTCAATGACTTTGCACTACTGCAAAGCTACAAATTTCACAGTGACAGTGCTAATAAACCTGACCCTGTCACTGGCACAGACAGCAGTCAGGAAGCAGGAATAAAGGCTGTGGCCGATGGTGATAAGTGGGATTACACCTCTGCTTCTCTCAATGTAGAATTACTTTGAATGAAAGATCACAATTCCTGAAAAGGCTGACAACTAAACAAGGAGTGTTATGATTCATCAGGAGGAGGCAAAGAAGCTGCAAGGTGATTTAGTGGAGTGAGTGAGTAGGTACAGCAGTAGCATGGACAATTGGAGCACAGGTGTCTGACGACAGAACTGCTGGTTAGCTGAGGGACATGCTCACATTGATTATTCACTGGCCCGCACTCACCTCCTCATACTTGCGGTCAGCCTCTTCAGCGATGTGCTTTGCCTCCTTCAGCTGGAGCTCCTGAAGCTCCATCCTCTCCTCGTCTTTCATTGCACGGCTCTCGATCACTTTCATGCCTCTGTCGGGTAAACGCATGGTCAGAGCAATAGGTCAGGAATAGGAGCAGAATACTGGGTCAGTGGCATTTCCTAACCAGGGCTTTCAAACCAGGTCAATGTGAAAAAGTATCTGTTGACAGTGACACTAATATACCTCATCAAACATGGCCCCAGGAATGGCTCAGAACACCAACCCCACACTGTGTACATGCAGATGTAATTTCCAGTGCACAACTGCTTAACATCACTAAATGCCAGGGACAGATTCAACCACTGGATGGAGATGCATGGAGCCCAACCCAAAAGAAAGAACTTCGCAGATCTCCAAAAATATTTCATATGGAATCAGTGACAAAAACAGGTCACTCAGCCCCACTGACTCATTGACTTGCTTCCACTTAGACTTGAACTGGCTGACCAGGCCAGCTCAAGTTACTGGTTCTGGGCCAGGTTACCGGTTCTGCCACAGGGGCAGCTGGGCAGTGTACTCACTGGCCTCCGTCGGCTCCCAGAGACCTGAAGAGCTGGCTGACTTCCTGGGTACTGTCTTCCATTTTGATTGGTCAGAGCCAGGGATTCACAAATAAGATTTTGAGAGCATTGTTGAAAAAACTCTCAGTGATTAGAGCAGACTGTCTGTCTCAGGGACAGTGACACAGCCTCAGCAGTGAGTTTGATGCTGAGGATGGCGATGAATCTGGCTTGCCCACTTTGTCCATGTATTTGCAGGATTGTATGGAGACAGGCTGCTCACCCTCTCCAGTGCTCCAAGGTGCCTAGTAGTCCTCATCTCTGAAACAGAGCGTGGGCACACTGCTCTCCATTTCCATGCTACTGCAGAAGTGAAGAGGCTTGCCCGTGATGACCATCCCTCCCCCCCACACACTCATTAAGTGGAATACAACTGTGTAATGCTCACCTCTCACTCTCATCTGCTGCTTTCTCAGCCTCCTCCAGCTTCTGCAGGGCAGTGGCCAGGCGCTCCTGGGCCCGGTCGAGCTCCTCCTCAACCAGCTGGATCCTGCGGTTCAGGCCTGCCACTTCGCCTTCAGCCTGAGTGGGAAGCAAAGGAATCAATTCTGGGAATGCTGGGACCCTGCCCATGCAAGCTGTAGTTACAGGAAGCACATTACATCTCCTTGTTGTTGCAAGTGTACTGTAGCAGTGTCATCTCAACCCAACAAGGCATGTCAGAGCTTCCTGCCCTTCTATCAATATCACAAAGAGGTAATCAATTCATGGGTGGTCACGGTTACTGAGTTGATATGTCTATGTATAGATGCATCTTTGTCCACAACTCCCATTACAAGCAGTGCACAGACCAAGCTGGAACCACTGGGCAGAGACTGAAGTGCCCAAACCAGCATCCACTCTCATGTGGTTGACTAAATGCAGCATGAACATCTACCAACTGGTCCACGATAAGACTGTTTGTGGGGGACTGGGAGTGGGGAGGGGACTCTGGAAGTTAAAAACTTCATCACTCTTGTATCTGTCATCAACATTCCAGGTACATTGTGGAGTTGGTTACAGCCAGCAAATGTGTTTGAAATGTACACACTAATGTACTGGAAGGAAAAAAAACAGCAACTAACAGGCAAAGAAACTCCACAGACAACAATGGAATATTGAAAAGAAAAACCACAGGTGCTAGATATCTGAAATAAGAAAAAAAAATTGTGGGCTGAAGGGCCTGTACTGTGCTGTACCATGTTCTAAGAACAGAAAATATTGGAAACTCTCAAAAAGTCACGCAGCATCTGCAGAGAAAAATACAAGGTGAACATTTCAGGTCAAAAACCAGAAATGACAAAATGATAAACTACAGAGTATCAATCAGATAACCTGTTCTTGCAATTTCAATATAGGGCTGAATGTGCACAACAAGGTCAGAGTGTGCAGAGTCTGGGGAGAAGCAACAGAATGGATTCCTATATCTTCTGGACAGAAATTAGAGAATAGATGCAAAGGGCAACTTTGAGTAAGATGGCGATGTGTGCATTATCTTAGGCATTTCACTTGCGATCGCAAGATTGTGTTGGACAGTAATGACGCAAGTTACCACAAGCCTGTTACCCCTGTCTGGTGGAGGGACGGTGGACATGGGAGCTGCGTAGCCACAGCTGAAGACTAGGCCTCAAGCCTGGGGCTTGCCTGCTGCTGCAGAGCAGGTAAGAGATGCATAAGTGCTACAGTGTTGTGTCTGCACTCAGCTGGGGGCTGCCTGCTCTTGTCAGTGCTGCCCTCACTTGTCAAGCTGTGGAATGACAAGCAGGATTGTGTGCAGTGCCAGGAGACTGCAACATCGATTGCCGGACATTGTTGCTCAGGGTCTTGGACTCTTTTTAAACCAAAGTGAACAAGTTTTCTTGCTCATTGTTTTGAATGTGACTTGCAATTTTGAATGTTTTGCACCTTGGCCCCAGAGGAATGCTGTCTCGCTCAGCATTCATGCCATCCTAGTTTTCCGCCTAGTACTATCTATCTCCACCCAGACCATAGCACCCCCTGACAAAAACAAAGCTCTCAATGTACCTATCAAACCTTCTCTGAAATGTTACAATTGAACACACATCACTTCTGCTATCACACTTGCACCATCCTAAGTGTGGTAGTTCCTCCTCAAAGTCCTCAAATGCTCAACTTAAATCTATGACCTCTAGTTCCAGTCGCACTCACCTCCAGAAGATATTAATAACTTCCAAGATTGGTAAATAATTGGCAAATGAATATTGATGTGTGGTAGTAGCGAACTTTGATATACAACTAAAGCGATCACTCATTACTCATGAGAGTAAGGAAACAATGGGATCAAGAATTGTTGAATGTGGTAGTCAGGTCAGGAAGACTATAAAACAGGCCAGTCTCTAGGGTTCACTTCTAGAGGGGCAGAAGTCCAAACCGGTAAAGTCATGCCACACCTACTTTGAACCTTGTATGGACCACATTTAGAAGACCACGCAGGGAATATAGAGAGGTGTGGAAAAGATTCACAAGGATACCAGAAATGCTGTGGTATACTGGGCAGGAAAGGATGAACAGTCTAGGTCCTTTCCCTCAGGACTAAAATGAAGATCTTTAAAATGACAAGGTTTGTAGAGAAGATGCAGAGAGACGCTTCCACCACAGCGAAGAGCAGAACCAGAAGCTGGCAATGAAAGCTAATCACAGAGCGACTTACAGGAAATGTGTTCACCAAAACATTATTGAAAATGTGGAACTTGCCACCACAGGCAGGGGCTGAGGCAAAGAGCGGATGCATCAGAGTGAAGAAACATGAGGGGGGAAGGGAAGAGGCTCACAATGCTTCTGAAGAGAGAAAACAGGAGACACTCGAACAGAGCATCAGCTCACTGGTTCATTTTGGTGAAAGGCGTCATCTAGGCTAGTCTGAAGCACTCCAACACAAAAGTGTTAAGCACAACAGACCAACAAACTGAACAGACTAAACAAAGAATGAACTCCAAGAACTCTGCAAAAGCAGCACATGTGGAGTGGATCACAGGCCTTGCGGTGTGCTGACATTCAGTGTTCACAAGAAGCCACAGGAATGTGAAGGGGTATGACTTGCATCTGACAGAAGCCCCTCTCAGCACATGGTTCACTGATTCTAATGCCATCGTGCCTGGCATTGGGCCAAGGGGCTGAGAGCCATTTATTCTGGGAGGAGACTGGCCAACTACTCAGGGAATAACAGCAAGCTGAAAAACAGCACACACTAGGTTACCCAGGGGAAAGGGGCCCCAGCTCAAAAATCCCTCCTACCCCACAGCCTTTTTAACCAATACTGAGAGGTTACAAAGTTCACTCTTCACTCTTGGGTTGAGAAGGCTCCTGAGATCAAAGGGATGACAAAAAGCAAGCCAGGCCATTACCTCATCCAGATACACCCACACTGATGAACTTCTCGCTTGCAACCCCCACCCCCCCTCCATGTCACTCTAGCGCAAACGTAACTCTGAAAACTCCAGATCTCCAGGAGCAGTTCCAGTCCCTGATCTCCAGAAATCCACAGTGATTCAACTTAAGTTCCATCCACAAGATACCCAAGTGACCTTCATACCACGTTCAAGCTTCCTTAACCTCTCCTCTCAACTTTAGTGACCCCTGGTGTCCTGATGCCTGTAACCAAACACACTAAGCAGACTTGGTTTGGTCTACGCACTGAATTCAAGGCCAAGGTTCCTTATAACCTCACACTGATAATTCATCCCCTCTGCACCCCATTCAGCCAACTGAACACCAGCACACTGGGACATCAGAACCCTCTGATGCAGTCAAGCCGAGGGCCAGTCTGACTGACAGATGACAGAAAAGCATTTGCCACAATCTTAAGGACGGCATTAGGGATTCTGATCTTGGCAGGGGAATGAGGGCCATTGTGAGGAGAAAGATGTTAACAAGAGGCCCACTTTTGATTAAACAAATGACACCATTCTGTTTTTTATGTGAATGTCTGTTCTGACTCCTTGCCATGACCTGCAGACTTATAGTAGATCAGCTTTCAACCACAATCCAGGACTGAGGTGGTGCTAGGGCATTAAAGGCCGGGGCTCCATATGGTAACAGAGATAGAGGTGGTGAAGAAGACATGTGGAATGAAGGTGCATGACTCATCACACATATCATTCAATGATAACCAAGCTGAATGTAGCAAATGGAGAAAGGAAGTGGAAAGGAAAATAATAAAGCTGAAGAGTGCACAAAAAAGGCAGTGACGTTCCCTGGGACTCATTGATGGGCCATCACCTTTGTTTTTGATATCTTAAAGAGTTGGGTCAAAATAGAAAATTTACAGAATGTGGAAGGCAAGACTCAACCAGTGAGGAAATGCTTTGGTAGAAAGAGGGAAGGTAGACAAAATGACATAGTTCAAGAGTTTGCAAGGTGAAATGGACCAAGTGCAGTTCAAGGGGCCACATTGTTACTCCCGCTTGTTTTCTGTAAGGAACAGAATAGTCAGTAAAGCAAATGGGTTTTGCTAACAGCAGCAGGACAGGGCAAGTTATACGAAGCAATTCTCCCTGTTTCATCAATGACCTTTTCTCCATCAGGGTTTGATGTTAGTGAAGGCGAGGAGAGTGGAATTCTCCCTGATGATTGCATTTAACTCCTCATTCAATGAAGCTGCCCATGTCTGCAGCAGCAAAGCCCAGAGAGTCTCCAGTCACACATTGACAAGAGATCATATTTTCACCATGTGCTAGATAATGAACCATCTCCCCTTGGCACTCAATGAAATTTCTGCTTCAAAGTCTACCTATTGACCACAAACTCATCTGGACAAAACATGGCTTGTTTGGTTATAAGCCATTTGACCGATGGCAAGTTACTCACTTTCTGACACCACCAAGCCTTTCCACCATCCAGAAACAGATGGAATCGTCCCCACTTGCAATACTGCAGTAGACACTGGTCGCCTGTGACCTCCACATCTTACATTAGTGATTCACACCTCAAGTTCTTAGGAAGTGCCATTTCCTGGGAGTGGCTACCTGCCTGGTGTTAGAGCCTTGGATGCAGAAGTGAATAGCTAAAGGTACTCCTTCACATGGGACTGCAGGATCTGTATGGGGTGAAGAGTGAAAATAACGATCAGCTAACACCTAGGCAGGCAGCCACTCTCAGGGAAAAGCTCAGATGATAAATGACCTGCAGGGACCTGTTTTGAGTTGAAAGGAACACTTGTGACTGCTCCTGCACTGCCCTTGCCCGCCCCACAACCAGCATGGGCTGATGGCTGATGGTCGCTCCAGTGCGGGCCGCGCCCGGCCGCTCCAGCACCGGCCGGGCCGCCGACGGTCGCTCCAGCACGGCAGCTCCACAAAGGCAGGAAGCCAGATCCTGTGAGAAATCCTCTCACTGCACAGCTAAAAACCAGAGGCAGGAAATGGCAGATACCAATCCCAACAATACAAACTGCAGCAGGGAGGCCTTTGATTTAAAGAGAGTCTTTGCCAATTAAGTTACTTTAGTGAGAGATATCATTAGCTTAATAGGATTAGTCCGTGCTCTCAGCGCAAGAACAAACTACAATTTCCGAAAGATCAGGGTCAGGCCTGCCCCTTCCTTCCTCTGACAGGCTCACCCATTCCTTATATGGTAATACTCAGCTCGAGCGGGGAAACCATTGCTCCGGCCGAGAAATCAGATAGAAGACTTGCATTAATCTGGCACCCGCATGATAAAGGCGGAAAGAGGAGGCAAGAAGCTCACATACCACAGATGCCAATGCTCTTACGTCTGCAGGCTTGTTAAACTGAAAGATCTCAAAGGATCTGCAAGTATTTCCACTCTATTACTCAAGTAACATCCGCCCAATATGTCCATCTCCACATCAATTCTGTAAATAACAAGAGCACTGATGAATGGGGATGCTTTCCTAGGAAAAGCCTGCATATCCAGCCAACACATCCTAGTTTGATTGCATCATACTGTCTTTTGTTATGAATTTCAGACAAAGTAAAAACGAACATGAGCTTCCAGCAGCCATGGCAACAGTGCAACGTCAGGTCAGATTTCTGCTCTACATTAAGCAGTCTTCACACGAAGAATATTTCCCGCAAACAGTAGTGCAAGGATATAACACTCAGTACACCACAGCCTGGGAGAGGAGCACAGCTGTTGTGCGGGTTTGCACAATGGCCCATGCTGAATGGCCGGGCCTGATGGAGATTTACCTTTACCCTATTTGGGCAAGGGGAGGAAGGAGAGTGCAAAGCAGGGAGAATATCTCCTGTTCTACTGGACATGATGATGGAAACAAGCAGTGGCTTAAAATTCAGGCAAGACTTGAAGAGGAAGTTCCACATGAACCAAACCAACCCAACAGAGAAAACTCTGGAGTGATGCAATTTCAACAGCTTCTTATCAAGAGGAGACAGTACTGTGGAATTAGTGACAGGAAAGCTAACGAGCCACTCATTAACTTCACCAGAACTGGATGGAGCTGAATAATCAACTTCTTATATGATCTGGCAACAAGTAACAGAACCCTGAGTCAGTGGAAGGGAATGGGTGGAGCCTCCCGGCTCAATGTCCAAGCTCAGGTGTGTTAGTATTTGCTGGGTGACTAAGGGCAGGTGTGTAAAGGGTCTGCTTTCATTTCAGCATATCTAGCAAATGATTCAGAAAATTATTAAAGCGAACTTTGAAAAGCAGTGAGGGAGAGTGTGCTGCAGAGCAAACGAGGCTGACTGGGAAGTAACTCACACGAGGTATCTGTTAGCTACACATTCTAACACAAAGATGCTACCTGTAAGACCTTCTCGACCACATTTTCACCTCATTACTGACCCCCCCCCCGAAGTCAGCCCACATTGTTCAAGTCCTCACCTATTCTGTAAAGAGTTACTCAGATTTAGACTAGATCATGGAGCATAGGACTGCGGCTAGATAAGACTAGTAAGGGACCCTGCCCCAAGAGTGTGTGGCTTGAGGACCAGGGGATAAAGTCTGGGCAATAGTTGCAGGGAAGAGGGATTCGGGAACGGTGTTGGGGCACAGCAGAGATAGATATGACTTGGAAGTGGTGGGAACACAATTGTCAGAGCTTCCAAAGAGAATGGCACAGGCACTGAAGGGGGGGGGGGGGGGACTATCTGTGGGTCTCAGGCAAGGTGATGGCTAGATTTACTGAATGCCTTTGGGTCAAATGGCCTCTTTTGGGCCACAGTAATTCTACAATAAATGAAACCGCATAAAGTCCTTCTGAAAAAGAAGTGCTTTCTCACAGAATGTCAAGGCCAATCACCAATCCTTCTACACCACGGATTTGGGGAATAAAATGCTGCTATTCTTACATTTCAAACTTTTAGCACTTCCCCGAAAATCATAGAACTACAGCACGTCACTATAAGACTGGATACAAAGCATTAGTGCCAAGACCTACAATTAGCACAGCAAGATGTTCTGAAAGAAATCATGGAAACCCTTAAAACCGGAGTGAGTGTGTCTATAGGGATGACCCTGTAACCCTGCTTCGCTACATCCATTTTTATGTACTGGGTGCTCCCTCGATGCTGTTCTATCTGCAATGTTTACATTCCTTCAAGGATAGATGGTGCCCTTGGTTCAACTGTTCTGAGTAAAACAACATTAGCTTGGTCTACATTATCTCTAAACTTTTAATGAATGCATAACAATCATATCAGCGGTCAACTTCCCTGACTGAGAACACACCCAAGAACATGCAAGCTGCCTTTACTCCACAATAAAAGCAAGAGACTGGAGATGTTGGGATCTGGAGGAATACAGCAGGTCGAGCAGCATCTGGGGCAGTGGGGGTGTGGAAAGAGGAATGGAACTGGTGCTATTTCACCTTCCCTGCTCTATCGCCCCTCTCCAATTCTCTGTTCTGATGCTATGCTCCAAACTGAGATGCTGACAATTTTTTCCCATCCTCACAGGTAGTGCTCAAGCCACTGAGTTCCACCAGCAGACTATTTGTTGTTTTGCAAGATATGACTGCAAATATCGAGCATGAAATGCTGGTGCAAAGTTGGAAACCCAAAACTTGATGAAGGGTCTCGGCCTGATGAGTTCATCCAACATTTTTGTGCGTTGCTTATGATTTCCAGCATCTGGTACGCTGAAAACTTCCTGCTTTACTCCTGTGTGATCCAAGGCCCCACCTACTTTTGCTGCCACTGACCTAGCAGTTCCACTAAGCATCTGACTGCCTGTCCTCCTCATCCCACTACCCACTAGTTGTACCCACACCCACCACTGTGCCTTCAGCAGCCAACCATAAAGCTCTAGAACTGCCCCCCACCCCTGAAGGAGTGCTCTGTACTATGGATTTTTATATCATTCTGCTCCGACACCATCCGAGCTGGGGTTGTGTGACTTCTTTGATAATATTCCCAGGAGGTTTGAAGGCACCCGAATAACAAGGCTGCTGTATCAAGCCTTCAAACATTCAGGCCAAATAGTTTTCATCACTACCAGTTACAGTGAAACTGACGGATCTACCAAATTCACACAAAGGCCTGGGGTCCTTGGAAGGATATAGGGCAATCTAATTTAAAGTGTGTAATAAAGGTCAGAGCCTCTATTTTTGTTTAAAATGAAAAGTTAATTTTTTTTTGTCAGAGACAGCCCGAGTCACTTGATGTTCCCTACTTCCATTGTCTAGGATTGGAAAGGAAACCAGGATAATTGGTCAAAGTTGGAGTGCAGTCAGTCAGGGAGACTTCAGGAGCCCATGACCAACATAAAGCACTGAGGATGGGAACTTTAGCCAATGATTATGAGGCTAGAGACTGACCTTTCATTTGTGGGGGAATCAAAAATCTGGAGCCAAGATGGAAGGATGCTGCTGCAGATGGTATCAACAGACTACATAATGGGAAATCTGAGAGACTCAGTACTCTCTCGTGATGACATTTTGAAGTCTGGGTCTCTGTCCAGATTTGATTTGAGCCAAATGCTCTCCCATAGGTTCAAGCCAATGATCAGCCTACCACTCCTCTGATACCCATCATACCCAGGCCAGACTCCAGGTGCCATCAGTTAGCAGGATCGTTTGTCAAAGTAGATGCCAGTCACCAGAGAGTGATGAGCGGGACACAGACAGGTACTGCCAGGGTTACCTCTCAGGTACATTCTGGTGGGTGTAATTACCTTACAACAGCAGTGAACGGAGCCCTCGACAGTTCTGGGGGCACACACAACCCATCGGAGAGGATGTGGGCAGTTATGTGGCTTTTGGATGTCACGAGCCCAGGGAATGGTCAGTGGAGTGTTAGACTTTCAACGTGATAGTTCAGAGAGGAAGCTCCTGTTCATGCATGGGGGATGAAGCTGATGCTGCTGTCTCACTGACCCAGTCACCCGTTCATCTCCGGGCCTCAGAGATGTGCAGTGTTTACACATCCTCTGTGTTTCCTTTTACTTCCCAAGAGTGTGAGGGCTGTCTGCTGTAAATTACGCTGGTGTATGCGAGTGATAGAATATTGGAGGGGAGGGGTGGGTGTTCAGTCAATGGGGACGTAGGTTACAGGGGAGACTAGTGGGTGGAAAACTATAACACCGGTGTGCCAAGTAACGGCTGTCCCACACCCACAAGAAACTCCAAACAGATCAACACCAGAACAGCCAGTCACACAATCACAGGAATACACATGACCCAGTCTAACTTACCTGGGCCTTCCTTAGGAGAGAGGTGATATCCTGGTCTCAACTATAACCGCATAACCTGTACAATGATCACTGCCAACAGGCCCACACAATCAACTTCAGCCCCAGGACTAAAGAAAGAGGTGCATCTGGTAAACAGTAAAAACTATACCTTGGGACAAAGTGGCTGCTTGGTGAGCGCAAAGCCATGGTTTCAAAACTGTGACCACCTTCTGGTCATGCTGCAGGGATGGTAAACTGAAGGCAAACAAGCCCTTCCCCCACCAACCCAGAGCTCTCTGAAGTTAAAACACCAAATATAAATAAGGAACAGGATGTCTGTTCAAGTCTCTTCCTCAACCAGTATCTGCGGGAAACCTTTAACAGCTGGCGAGTTACTCATTCCTGCTACCATCTCAAGGCTTCCGCTGTAATAAATTTATCAAACAATGCAGCTTCCTCTGAGCAGATCAGTAAGATTAACTATTTTATTACATCTGGGCAGGGGATGGGGTAGAGTTTAACACAATCGAGTTCTCCCTCAGTACGCAGGCTGCGATGTGTCAAAGCTATCAGGCACCCCTCCCTGCTCACTATGGCCAAGGCCCTGGGCTGGGAAGGAAGTGCCATTGTTTGAAGCAGGAAAAGCTCCCAAAGGGCGTGGATGCTTTGGAAAGCAGTGAAAATCACCCCAGAGTTCTGAAAGAGGTAGTTGAAGAGACTGTGGCGGCACTAATAATGATCTTTCACGAATCACTTGATACTGGAATGATTCCGGAAGACTGGAAAATTGCAAATGTCACTCTACTCTTCAAGAAGGGAGAGAGGCAGAAGAAAGGACATTACAGACCAGTTAATCTGACCTCAGTGGTTGGGAAGATGTTGGAGTCGATTATCAAGGATGAGGTTTCAGGGTAATTGGAGACACGGTTTCCTTAAGGGGAATTCTTATCTGCCAATCTGTTGGAATTCTTTGCGGAAATAGTAAGCATGATAGACAAAGGAGAGTCAGTGGACGTTGTGTAAGTAGGCTTTTGATAAGGTGCCACATGTGAAGCTGCTTAATAAGAGCCTATGGTACTACAGGAAAGATACTAGCATTGATAGTTTGGCTGACTGGCAAAGAATAAAGGAGGCATATTCTGGTTAGTTGCCGGTGACTAGTGGTGTCCCTCAGGGTTGATATTGGACAGCTTCTTTTCACATTATATAATCAATTTGGAATACAGAATTGATGGCTTTGTGGCCAAGTTTGGAAGATGTACAAAGATAGATGGAGGGGCAGGTACCTCAGAGGAAGCAGAGAGTTTACAGACAGGCTTAGCTTGGGAGAACGGGCAATGAAGTGGCAGGTAGAATATAGAGTCTGGTCATGCACTTTTGTAGAAATAAAGAGATAGACTATTTTCTAAACAGGGAGAAAACTTAAAAATCAAAGATACATAGGGGCTTAGGAGTCCTTGTGCAGGATTTCCTAAAGGTTAACTTGCAGGTTGAGTTAGTGGTAAGGAAGACAAATGCTATGCTCAGACAACTGTGCTGCTCCAAAGAGCGCTACATGACGTCATTCTTACCCTCGGCCATTAAGCTCTATGAGTCAACCTACAGCCGGAGAAGTGATGACCCCCTCCTGTTCCACCACTATTAACATGCTTACCAGAGCTGTTTACCATGCCCTGTTATCACAGACACCCTGTGCAATACTACCATTGCTTTTCTGAATGGTGTGAATGTGCACCCATTACTGTTGCACTACCATCTTATTAGAGTGAACTTGGAAATCGTGTACACCTTATTTTTAAGGTAACATTTTTTGTTCTTAATTCTCTTCTAATATTTGCATATTTGTGCACGTAATTTGTGACACTAATTTCCTTTGGGATCAATAAAGTATCTGTCTATTAAAGGCATTGATCAGATTGGGAGCATTGTGAAGTTTTGGGCCCCTTAGAAAAGATGGCTTTGGAGAGGGTCCAGAGGAGGCTCACGAGAATGTTTCCAGGAATGAAAGGGTGAATGTATAAGCGTTTGATGGCTATTGGCCTGTAATTGCTGCAGTTCAGAAGAATGGGAGGTGGGGGGTGGGGGGAATCTCATCGAAAACCTTTGAATATTGTGAGACCCAGATACAGCGAATGTGGAGAGAACATTTCCTATAGAGGGTGAGTCACAGGGGCCACAGCCTCAATAGAGAGATGTCCATTTCGAACAGAGATGAGGAAGAATTGCATGAACCAATGGGTTCCATGAATCTGTGGAATTTGTTGCCACAGGTGGTTGTGTTTTTAAAGTGGAGGTGAATAGGCTCTTGTTTAGTCAGGGTGTGGGAAGTATGGGAAGAAGGCAGGAAATTAGGCTTGAGCAAGATAATAATGATGGAGCAGACTCAACGGCCTTATTCTGCCCCTGTACCTCATGGTCTATAAGGGAGGTCTCTAACCCCAGCTTTTGGGCAAGACTAACTTGGGCACACAGAGACTCTGCTGTATCCAGTCAGTCCCAAGGCGTTTCTCAGTATCACACAAGGAACTGAATTGACTGGAGACAGGTTTCTGCAAAGATGGGGAACTCAGGATGTACCAAGATAGGTCACCAAGTTAGTACTCCCAGCCATTTCTTTGGCAGTCATGTGAATGCCAAAGGATTCACATGAATTCCATTCAGGTTGGCACATTTCTGAAGCTTCCTCCCCATTTAAACGGGGATGATCAGATGTCCATTCCTGGCTGGGTTTGGTAGGATTTAGCTCCAGTTGATGCACTGGTTACAAGATTGCTTAACTGTCTACAACAGGCTGTTTAAGAACGCAGTCTTCAAGCGTTCCTCTCCTTGTCTGCTAGCTCATCATTTCAAGTCAGCCTGCCACTGCTGCCAGAGTGATCTTCTGCACTTCTCACTGAACCAGAGTTAACCCCTGGGGTTCGGTAGCAATGGTGGAATAAAGGAAACATTATGGCCATACATTATGGTGGCATACTTTCCTGCTACACTTGATGATTCTCACCATTGCCAGCTTTGTACAGCCTGCGCCATTCCGAGGCTGCTCCGTCTAACATGGAGGGCACTCAGGATAGAGATGGACTTTGACAGGCCACTTCCACCACATAGCCACAGTTAAATTCAGGAGGTCAGGAATATCCTACATGTTATCTACATCAGGCTCAGTCCTGACTTGACCAGCTCTGGCTCTGCCTCAATAATGGGCAAAGTCCCCACCAGGGAACACCCTGGGTCCTTACTATTCACAGCATTTCATTTAGGAGTAGCGCCATTCAACAGCTGAAGGAGGACAGAAGGTTCTGAGCTCTTGAAAGCTATTTGAGCACAACTTTTAGTACTGCAACACCGAATCTACGGGGAGACCCTTAAGCTCAGGCAGGCTGCGGAAGTACGATAAAGCCATCAACCTCTATTACAGTCACTGTTGTGAATAAAGTGCTGATCTTAATGGAAACCAATAAGTGGAGGACTGAACAGAGACAATAGCACTGTTACACACTGGAAGTTCTGTACAGTGGACCCCAGGAAAGTTCTAGTAAATGGATGGTGACAGTGTGAGGGAGCTGATGATTACTTCATTCCATCTGCTTGGTCTGAATTCAGCTCCATACCACAGGGGCAGACATCAACAGCCCACCTCCTATGCACCGTAGTTTCATGTGCCTGCTGTGCTGCGTTGTGCAGCATCACAACAGCGGGGGAAAATAAGAACTTCAGAACCTCCGGATGAACAAAGTTTTGATCCCAGCAGATGCAAGATCATGCATTTACTGCTAGACAGCAGACTATGGATTCTTTTACTGCTTTGGAAATTGCTGTAGGACATTCCACATCAAACTAAGAGACTAATAGAAGTTTTGAATCTCACTGGAATGAGAATGTCTCCCCCTCAGGATTGCATTATTTACAGTACTTTATATAAAATGCAGCTCTGGTTCTGGGACAATTGGTGAACCCAGAGGTAGATGATCCTTTGGACCTGTTCGGTTGCAGAATGGGGAGCGTCAAGCTGGGATAGGGAAGTCTCAGCTGGGAGTGAAGGTGATGTGTGACTTGTGATAATTGTGGCCCAGCAGAAGTGATATGTGTACACAACATGGACTGCAATAAGGGGTGCTCAATGGTAACAAGTGAATGGGAATTCCACTTATTTCAACCTCAGAGTGACCAGTGTCTTTTGACCAGCTGGATACCATGGGTTTGGTTCAGTGTCCCAACTTCCACATAGACTGACACAGGCGATTCTCCCAATGGTACTTTCCACACACTTCCTAAGAACTTCACTAGCCATGATCTTGCACCAAATGCTGCCACGACCTTGCACAATGCAAAGGGGTCACATGGGTGAGCAAGAATGGGGCTAGCCCTCTAATGCACTAAGAAATTTCTGACTGACAGAACAACCACACCCCAGGTTTATTACCTGTCAAAATTCTTATTACATCCAACCTTCAAATTATTAACATTCCCCCCCCCCCCCAAGAACTACGACTGGCAGAGCTCATCCTGCGAGGTCAGGACATTCAAGTGTTCGGCGTCCCGAATTTCCTGGGGCACGAGTATAAATACTAACAGGCTGAATTTGGGCTTCAAATTTGCCTACTAAGATATTCACCCCACTCTATCTCCAGAGCTTATATCCCAGCAATTCACCATTCTAGCCTAGTAGCCCACCCCACTGTCTGCATTCCCAAATCTCTTCCCACACTATTTCACTGAGTTCATTGTGTCAATCAAATGAATCTCTTTGTATCAGCAACTACTTACGGTGTTGGACATGGTAACCACTGAAAAGTTCTCCTGAACTCCTCATATCAGTGACTCATACTTTGGTCTGGCTTTCAGCTCACATTGAGGCAGTTTCTCCCATCTACCCTTTCAGAATATGGATCTGGCCAGCCACCCTTCTGCCTTGTACTTACTGGACAGAAACACAGCAGTGGTCAGCTTGTGTTTTTGGACTCGTTATTCACCTTAGCGGCTGCACACCACTCAGGGCATATTCAAGGCTCCACACAGGGCACCTACACTTACTGTTTGCCTGATGTGATTAGTGACATCAGAGCACCATGAGCCATCATTTCCAGGCGGCTCCAAGCACAGGCTGGTTTCTTTATTCTCAATGGCATGAATCATCCCACATTCACTCCTCTCAAAAGTAATTCTTAACACTCTCCATCCACCACATAAGTGGAATTTCCCAGTGGCCACCTATTTCAATTCAACTTCCTATTCTAACATATTGGTCCATGGCTTCAATGAGGCCACACTCAAGATGGAAGAACAACACTTCATATTCTGTCTAGGCAGCCTCAATTCTGATGGCATGGACATCAATTTCTCTAACCTGGTAATTTCTCATTCCTCCCCCTTCTTCCTTTTCCTATTTTCTGGCTCCCCTCCTACCCCTTCTCTACTCCTCACCTGTCCATCACCTCCCTCTGGTGTCCCTCTTCCTTCCCTTTCTTCCAAGGTCCATTCCTATCAGATTCCTTCTTCTTCAGTCCTTTATCTTTTCCACCAATCACCTCCCAGCTTCTTATTTCATCCACCCTCCCAACCACCCACTTTGTGGAACGTATCACATACCATTTTGTACTCCTCCTCCTATCCCTCATCATCTTATTCTGGCTTCAGGTCCTTTCCAGTCCTGATGATGGTTCTCCACCCAAACATCAACTGTTTATTCCGCTCCATGGACGTTGCCTGATTTGGAGTTCCTCCAGCATTTTGTGTGTGTTGTTTGAAGATTTCTAGCATCTGCAGACTCTTGTCTTTCTAATAACAGACCTCCCTCTATCTTGCCATTTTGTTACAATCCCCAAAACCATGCAGACTACAAATTTGACACCCTACTTCCAAGTGAAGCAAGTTAATGAAAGTAACTGGCAGAGTGGCTCCAAGTGATTACTCTTCCAACTTGGACAACGGGACCATCTCACCCAGTCAACGTCAAACTTACTCTTAGAGCTTGCCATCAACCCAACTCTGCAATTTCTGATCCAAGACAGGTGAAGCATTGTTGAAACCTTGAACAGCAGAGGCCTGAGGGCAAAACCACCTTTACTTCATCCCTTTAGTTTCACACAGAAAATGCTGGAGGAGCTCAGCAGGTCAGGCTACATCTATGAAAAAGAGTAGTGTATTTCACCTCCCTTATCTGGTCACCTCACACGTGTCCAGATAGATCCGGAAAATGCCCAATTTTGAAGATTTGGTAGACTTAACCGAATTGTCTGAACCAAAATTATTCACTGACCAAGATGAGCAAAGTATATCAGGTTCTCATTAGCAAGTAGGAGCTTTGGCAGGCTGCGGAATATAAAATAACAGCCATGGGTATTCACTTAACAATTGTCCCCGCCCAAGAAGTCTCGCTCCCTCCCCATTCCTCTCTCTCAACGTAGGGAAGCCATGTTCCTTGCCCCTTTATCCTGTCTCTCTCCTTTGCAGGGAGATAATAGTTCGCCCGCCCCACCTCACACAAGGAGTTGGACTCTAGGGCAGCCTCTGCCGGCCACCGCCCTTCTCCGTGAGCGCCGAAGCATCCCTGGCGCTGACGCCTGGTCCCCCCGCCCGCGCTCTCCGTACTAACTTGCTCTCGCAGCTGGCGCTCCGTGTCCAGCTCCCGCTGCAGCCCCTCGGCTCGGCACTCTGCCTCATCGGCCTGCTGCTGCAAGGTTTGGATCTTCCTCCGCACCGAGTCCAGTGAGGTAGCTCCTGCCATAGCTGCGAGTTCGAGCGACCGTACTGAAGGCAGTAGAAGGTGGGTGAAGAGCCGGCGCTTGCCCGGGAGACGTGCACCAATCAATGAGCAAAGGCGGCCGCATCGGAGCCCGCCTCCCGGTGATGTCAGCGGGGGTCCCAGGCTGGAATATGGAACGTTTCTCCTTATTTGGGAAAGAGTGGATTAAAATAAGGGCAGCGTCCCCCGGCCTGGGGCTGCAGGAGCCGCTTTCCGCGCATCTGGCCAAGGCACAGCAGCAAATAAACTCGTCACCCCCCACTCTCGATTCGTCCGTTTCTTTCACTTTCCACAGATCCAGATGTATGGAGAGTACCCTGGAGTCACTGCTCCCTTTCCCAGGTTTTTTGAGGCAGAACAACCATGTTAGGGCGTGGTCACTGTTTTAAGACAAAGTTTCGCGTGCCCCAGCAGCAGTTATTTAAAAACAAACTGCATCGTGATTATAACTCTAAAATATAAATCTGATACAAAAAGGACAGTACTGGAATCACTCAACAGATCAGGCAGTATCTGTGAAGAGAGGAAAACAGGACACTTGAGAATCAGAATCGTGGTGAGATTTGTTAACCTTGAGACAGCAATACAATGCAGTATACAAAACCGTGAACTACCATAAATAAATACATACATACATACATACATAAATTAAACATATTTATACAAGTAGTGATTTCACTGTCCATTTAGAAATTGGCTGGGAGAGGGCAAAAAGCTGTTCCTGAATTGTTGAGTGTGTGCCTTCAGGTTTCTGTACCTCCTTCCTGACAGTATCAATGAGAAGAGGGAATGTCCTGGGTGGTGAGGGTCATTAATGATGGACACCACCTTCTTGATGCACCACTCCCTGAAGATGTTTCGGTTACTATGGAGGTAGTATCCATTACAGAGCTCTGCAGCTTGCTTCGATCTTGTGCAGTGGCATGCCCCCCATGCCAGTCACAATGCTCTCCACAGTACATCTGCAGAAATTTTTGAGTATTTCAGGTGACAAACCAAATCTCCTCAAAGTCCTACTAACATAGAAAACCTACAGCACAATACAAACTCTTCGGCCCAGCTTGCCGTGCTGAACATGTACCCATAGCCCTCTATTTTTCTAAGCTCCATGTACCTATCCAGGAGTCTCTTAAAAGACCCTATCAGGTCACCTCTCATCCTCTGCTGCTCCAAGGAGAATAGGCCGAGTTCACTCAACCTATTCTCATAAGGCATGCTCCCCATCCAGGCAACATCCTTGTAAATCTCCTCTGCACCCTTTCTATGGTTTCCACATCCTTTCTGTAGTGAGGTGTATTGATATGCTTGGACCAGGTTAGGTCCTTAGAGATATTAACACCCAGGAACTTGAAATTGCTCACTCTCTCCACTTACCTCTCTATGAGAATTGGTGTGTTTTCTCTTGTTTTACCCTTTCTAAAGTTCACAATCAGGTATTTGGTTTTACTGACACTGAGAGCAAGGTTATTACTGCAAAACCTCTTAACTAGCTGGTATATTTCTGTACACTCTCTCATCTCCATCTGAGATTCTACCAGCAACGGTTGTATCATCAGCAAATCTATAGATGGCATTTGAGCTGACCCTAGCCACACAGTCATGGGTATAGAGAGTAGAGCAGCAGGGTAGGCACACACGCCTGAGCTGTGCCAGCGTTGATTGTCAGCAAGGTGGACAATCCACACAGACTGTGGTCTACCAGTTAGGAAGTCAAGGAGCCAGTTGCAGAGGGAGGTTCAGAGACCCAGGTTCTGGAGCTTTTCAATCAGGAATGACTGTGTTAAATGCTGAGCTGTAGTCAATAAACGGCATCCTGACATAGGTATTTGTATTGTCCAGGTGATCCAAGGCTATGTGGAGAACCAGTGAGATTGTACCTTATGATGGGCAAATTGCAATGGGTCCAGGTCTTTCTAGGCAGGAGTTGATTCTAGCAATTACCAACCTCTCAAAGCATTTACCTTTCAAAGTCAATAATCTTTCATCAGAATCTACCCTTGTCAATACGTTAAACTCGGGAGATTAAATTCGCACTTGAGGCCACCAGAGGCCCAGTGCTGACTGAAGGGGTTAGTAACTGTCAGTCTGTCAGAGATTGCAGGGAGAAGATTTCAGCAGAGGCTATGAATGAACACATTTCTGCATTTTCTCACAAATTGTTCCCTCACAAACCAATTATTGTGCTTATCCCGATCTTACTTGTGTGACGTTAACTTATGCCATCTGCTCCCTTGGGGACTGCACTCTGTGTTGAAGGCTGTAGCAGTCCAGTGCAGTGATGTGTAATTCTGAGGTACAGCCTAACATCTCCTCCTTGTAATGCACTCATCCACCAGCATAGTGAGATACTTTCCAAGCTGGAACTTGCATGCAGGATGTCACAGAACATAAACATAGAACAGAACAGCACAGGAACAGGCTGTCGGCCCACAGTGTTGTGCCAAAACCACCCAAGCACCAATTCCTTCTACCTACACCATGCCCATATCCCTCCATCCTCCTTAGATCAATGTGCCTATCCAAACATCTCTTAAAAGCCTCTAATGTATTTGCCTCTACCACCATACCAGGCAGTGCATTCCAGGTATCAACAATTCTCTAAGTAAAAAAATTACCCCTCACATCCCCCTTGAACTTACCCCCTCTCATCTTCAATGCCTGCCCTCTGGTATTAGACATTTCAACCTTGGGAAAAAGATACTCCCTCTCCACTCTATCCATACCTCTCATAATCTTATAAACCTCTATCGGATCCACCCCCACCTCCAGCCTCCAACATTCCAGAGAAAACAACCCAAGTTTGTCAACTCAGCATCATCCCCTGATGAAGGGTTTCGGCCTGAAACGTCGTCACTACCTCCTCCCATAGATGCTGTCTGGCCTGCTGAGTTGTGCCAGCATTTTGTGTTTTTTTTAATTCAAGTTTGTCAAGCCAGCTTCTCATGATAGCACATGCTGTCTAGACAGGCAGCATGTTGATAAACATCTTCTGCACCCTCTCCAAAGCCTCTACATTCTTCATATAGTGGGGCGACCAGAAATGACTTTTGAACTCAATGCTTTGACTAATAAAAGCAAGCATTCCACAAGCCTGCTTAACCACCGTAGTGACCTGTGTAGCCACTTTCAAGGAACTATGAACTTGGATCCCAAGTTCTCTCTGCTCAGCTACACTTATGAACCTTGCCCTTAACAGTGCACTGTCTCCTTGCATTTGCTCCACCAAGGTGCAAAACCTCATATTATCTTGGTTAAACTCCATCTGCATTTCTCCACCCATATCTGCAACTTGTCTATGTCATGCTGTATTCTTTGCCAGTCTTCTGTATTATCCACAATCCACACAACTCCACTAATCTTGGTATCACCTGTAAATTTATTAACCCACCCATCTACATTTTCATCCAGGTCAATTATATACATCACAGATAGCAGAGGTCCTAGCACAGCTCCCTGTGGAACTCCACCAATTACAGACTTCCAGCTCGAATAAGTCCCTTCAACCACTACTCCCTGTCTTCTATGCAAGACAGTTCTGAATCCAAACAGCCAATTTACCGCTGATCCCATTCATCCTAATCTTCTGGATTAGCCTGCCATGAGGGGCTTTGTCGAACACTTTACTGAAATCCATGTAGGCAACCTCCACTGTCCCACTCTCATCAATCTCTCTGGTCACTTTGTCAAAAAACTCAGGTTGGTAAGGCATGGCCTGCCACACACAAAGCCAAGCTGGTTCTCCCTAATTTGGCAACAGGTTTCCAAATACTCATAAATCCTTTCCATAGGAATTTTCTCCAGGAATTCCCCTACAACTGACATGAGACTCACTGGCCTGAACTCAAAGGGATCCAATATCCTGGCAGATAGGCTTAATAGAGCCTATAGGAGGGATTAAACTAATTTGGAGGGGAACCAGAGTGATAGGCTGAGGAAGGAGGAAATAAATCAAATATAGTGTGCACAGAGATGATAGAAAGGACAGGCAGGAGATGAGGCATAATCACAGCCAGTGGGATGAGTTACAGGGCAATAGAGATATGGCACAGTGAAACAGAAAGCTACAAATGCTGGACTGAGTGTTATATTTGAATGCACTCAGCATAAGAAATAAAATGGATGATCTTGAAATGCAGCCACAGATTGGCAAGTACATTGTTGTGGCCATCTCTGAAACTTGGCTAAAGGATGGCTGACATTGAGAGCTGAATGTCAAAGGATATATGGTGTATCAGAAAGATAGGTTAGTAGGCAGAGGGGGTGGTGTGGCCCTGTGTATAAGAAATAATGTTAAATCATGAGAAAGGGATGATTTAGGATTGGAAGGTGTAGAGTTTCTATGGGTTGAGTTAAGAAATGGCAAGGGTAAAAGGACCCTAATGGCAGGTGTATACAGGCCTCCAAATAGCAACTGGGATGTGGGTTACAAATTACAGCAGGAGATAGAAAAAGTGTGTCAGAGGGCAATGTCATGATGATCATTAGGGATCTTAACATGAAAGAAGATTGGGAAAACCAGGCCAGTACTGGACCTCAAGAGAGAGAATTTGTAGAATGTCTAAGGGATGACCTTATAGAGCAGCTTGTTGTTGAGCCCACTAGGGGATCGGCTGTGCTGTGCGATGAACCGGAGGTGCTAAGAGAGCTTAAGGTCAGGGAACCCTTGGGGAACAGTGATCACAATATGATCAAGTTCACTTTGAAATCTGAGAAGGAGAATCTAAATTCTAATGTGTCAGCATTTCAGTGGAATAAAGGAAATTACAATGGCATGAGAGGGGAACTGGCCAAAGAAATTTTTGAATGGAAGAAGGACACTACTGTGGCCAACAAATAAAGTCAGAGCCAAAGTAAAAGCAAAAGAGAGGGCATACAAGGAAGCCAAAGCTAGTGGGAAGATAGAGGATTGGGAAGCTTTTGAAAACTTGCAGAAGGAAACTAAGGTCATTAGGAAGGAAAAGATGAATTATGAAAGGAAGCTGGCAACTAACATCAAAGAAGATACTAAAAGCTTTTTTAGGTATATGAAGGGCAGAAGAGAGTTGAGGATAGATATAGGACCAATAGAAAATGATGCAGGAGATACTGTAATGAGAGACGCAGAGATGACAGAGGAACTGAATGTGTATTTTGCATCAGTCTTCACAGTGGAAGACATCTGCAGTATACTGGACATTCAAGAGTGTCAGGGAAGTGAAGTTTGTGCAGTGAAAATTACGACTGAGAAGGTACTCAGGAAACTTTATGGTCTGAGGATGGATAAATCTCCTGGACCTGATGGAATGCACACTTGGGTTCTGAAGGAAGTAGCTGGAGAGATTGCAGAAGCATTTACAATGATCTTTCAAGAATCGATAGATTCTGGCATTGTACCGGATGACTGGATGACTGGTACCAGATGGCCATTCTAAATGTTAAAAGGCCTGAACAGATTAGATATGGTAAAGTTATTTCCTATGGTAGGGGAGTCTAGGGCAAGAAGGCATGACTTCAGGATTGAAGGACCTCCATTTAGAACAGAGATGCGAAAAAATTACTTTAGTCAAGAGGGTGGTAATTGTGTGGAATTTGTTGCCACGAGTGGCTGTGGAGGCCAAGTCATTGGGTGCATTTAAGGCAGAGATAGATAGGTTCTTCATTAGTCAGGGCATCAAAGGGTATGGGGACAAGGCAGGGGAGTGGGGATGACTGGAAGAATTGGATCAGCCCATGATTGAATGGCGGAGCAGACTTCTACTTCTGTTACTATATCTTACGGTCTTATGGTCTAGAGTTCCTAGGGTTTTCTTTGTTCTCTTCTTAAATAGAGGTACAACATTAGCCACTTGCCATTCCTCCGGGACGTCACCTGTGGCTGGAGAGGATACGAAAGTACTGGTCAAGGACCCAGCAATCTCATTTCTTACCTCCTTCAATAACCTGGGTTAATTCCCATCAGGCCCTGGTGACCGTAATACTCCTTAGGAGACAAACACTTCCTCCTCTTTGACCTGTCGGTGCCCTAATGTATTTATGCTTAGTCCTGATCTCCGGTCCTTCATATCCTTTTCTTTGGTAAATACTGAAGCAAAGTACTCACTAAGTACCTCACTCACATTCTCTGCATCCAAGCAAATGTTACCCTCTTTATCCATGAGTGGTCCTGCCGTCTCCCTAGTTATCCTATTACTCTTGATGTATGTATAGAATGCCTTGGGATTCACCTTAATCCTACTTGCCAAGGAAGTTTCATGGTCTTTCCTGGCTTTCCAAATTCCCTTTCTTTAGTTCTTTTCTGACTTCTTTATAATCCTCATATGCTTTATTTGATCTAACTTCTGAAGCTTTACATATTTTCCCTTTCTTCTCTTGACTAAGTTCATCACATCGCTATACATCCAAGGTTCTCTTAACTTTTTGTCAATGTCCTTCCTTCTAACAGGAACATACCATTCCTGTACTCTGTGTAATTGATCTTTAAACACCCTCTGCATGCCTGATGTGGACTTGCCTGAGAAAAGGTATTCCCAATTAACGCTTCTGAATTCCTACCTAATGACCTCATAATTTGCCCTACTCCAACAGTTAGGGAACACTGACCACAAATCATTAACTTTCAGGATAGTTATAGATAAGTTAATGATTTATGGTCACTGTTTCCTAATTGTTCATCCACTGAAAGGTCAGTCACCAGGCCAGGCTCATTATCCAACACCAGGTCCAGTATTGTCCCTCCTCTTGTTCAACTGTCCACATATTGATTCAAGAAACCTTCCTGGATGCACTTAACAAATTTTGCCCCATCTAAACCCCTTACATTAAGAAGTTCCCAGTTTATATTAGGGAAGTTGAAATCCCCCATGACAACAATCCTATTATTTTTACCCATTTCTTTAATCTGACTTCCTGCTCAACCCTACACCTCTTCACAAAGTCTGATCCACATTGGCTTGAGAACAACCATTCTCTCTGATGCTGGATTAGCTGGATTAGACACAGATGATATTGTGTCTAACTGTGTTATACCTTCTCCTTCATAAAGGGCATCTGCTTCCACCTCATACATTGCCCATCTTTGCACAACTGTTCTGACATCTTCAACCTCATTCTTTGCCATCTTCAGATTGAACAATCCTAAACTATCCCAGCTGGATTCCCAGCCTATGCTTTGTATACATTGTCACTGATCCAATGTCGCACTGCCCCTATCCAATACCATGTCAGATTGACATTTCCTGCCCAATATCATTTCCTGGGCCACCAAAATCATATTGTGTTTCACTGCAGACTGCTGCCACATTCATGGATGCAGGGACTTGGATTATGTATTTTATGTGACTCTATGTTTACTGCTATCTTATATGTGCTATATGTGCTGTGTGTTGTGTATGACTATTGTTTCGTACCTTGGTCCTGGAGTAACACTGTTTAATTTGGCTGTATTCACGGGTATTCAGGTATGGTTGAATGATAATTAAACTTGAATTTGAACTTCTAAAATTTACATCCTCCATGTTTATTGAATTATCATCTACAACCTGTAGCATGGCACATATTGCAACCTGACAGTGCACTGCTAATTCATGCATTTATCTCTCTGCACCACGGTCCTTCTCTTCAGCAACTTTGACATGGTTACATACAGTGAACTGACTGATACAAAACCTGTTGCATCTCACTGCACAAGGACCATGTGGCCAGGGTGGCCAATGTTAGTGCTGGGCACCACAAACTGCTCAAGTGACACTGTTTAGCAGCCTTTGCTAAATGGGCTCCAGACAGATTGAGCCTGAAACATCGACTGTTTATTTCCCTCCATACATGTTGCCTGACCTGCTGAGTTCATCTAGTATTTTGTGTGGGTTGTTGAGATAGGCAAGGCCTCCATTGGCCTCTATATGGCTCAGAGCTTTGCCAAGGCAATCCAAATTCCAGAGTAAATTTATTTTCAAAGAACATATATGTCACCATTTATTACTTTGAGAATCATTTTCTTTCAGGCAATATAGGAAAAAGGCAATCCAATAGAATTTTATGAAGAACTATACGTAGCACACAAAGTCTGACAAACAACCAATGTACAAAAGAAGACAAACTATTCAAAATAAAAAATAATACTGAGAACTTAAATTGTAAAGAGACCTTGAAAGTGATTGCAGCATCAGTTCAGAGTAGTGTGATTGAAGCCATTCTTGTCAGTCCGGAAGCCTAATTGTCTTGGGTATTAAATATTCCTGAACCTGGTGGTGCAGGACTTCATAAGGCTTCTGTATCTCTTTTGTAGTGGTGAGAAGAGGGCATGGCATAGATGGTGGGGGTCTTTAATGATGGATGCTGCTTTCTTGTGACAGCACTCCATGTAAATGGTGGGAAAAGCTTTGCTTGTGATGATCTAGGCTGTATCTATCACTTTCTGTTGTTTTGTCTGTTCCTGGGCATTTATATTTCCATACCTGGCTGTGATGCAACTAGTTAGGATACTCTCCAATATCTTTCTATAGAAGTTTATCAAAATTTTTGGTGATATGCCAAATCTAAGGAAGAAAGGATGATGGACATGCACTGGCCCAGGAGCTGACCTGGCCATAGAGTGCTCAGCACAGCTCAGCTATTACTTACACTCCAATTTCTCAACTTTACCACTCCCAAACTGTCCAGTGTCTGCCATCCAGTCTCATTGACTACATTTCCTACTCAACCACAATTACTATGCAAACAGTGTCCTGGTTTCAAAAACCTTACCCTTGTGTTCTGCCTTCTCCAAGATCTCACTGATACCTTTTCCCACCATTGGTGACCACTTCCTGGTTTATATTACCGAACCCCCAAATGTTGAATTTCCTCCTCGAATCTCTCTCTCTCCCTCTTTCTCTATACTTCCCACTCTTTTGTTGCATCCTTGTTTGGCCAATCTTTTGATCATCTGCCCAGAAAACTCCATTGTGACACAATTTATTTGATAATGTTCCTATGAGTACCTTGGGTAATTTGGTGCATTAAATGTGCTTTATAAGTATGTTAATGTTGTTGTTATTTCTGATCAATGCAATGACCCTCCTATCAATGGCAACAGGTTCTCCCTAATTTTGCTTTCAAAATATTCCATAATATTTTGAAAAACCTTTTGGTTTTGCTCCACCCCCAGCATTTCCCATAATGTGACTATATTGAACATTGTCCTCCACCTCGTGTGGGAAAACCTCCTCTATGTTCTCTCCTCCAGCTTGAATCTTCCTGGATCCAGACCCTGAATCAACTGTAGTGGAGGGTTGAGTTTCTATTCCAGGTTCCACCAGTCAAAAAAACACAGAAACAGCTGGAAACACTTAGAAGGTCAGACAGCATTCATGGAGACATCAAAGAAGTTACTGTCTTTGATCTGAAATGTTAACACTTTCTTTCTCTGATGCTGATAACCTGCTGAGTGTTTCCAGTGTTTTAGTTCTTGTTTCAGATTTCCAGTTCTTCTTTAACTTGTTTTTTATTCTTATTTTTTGATTTTGACCTTACCATAAGGAAATCCTAGGTGGGCCTGTAACCTCTAATCTGTATATCATGGTGCCCTGACATTAGCTTCACCCATCAAACACTGAAGAGCCAGCGACTGCAGTAAATGTAAACACTCACATCAGAAGCTGCCTTCTGGGATTGAGCCAGCTTTTCCTGAGCGTTTCCGAATCTCTCAGATTATTTCTCCAGTTTATCCTCCGTGCTTTTCAGCTTCTTCTGTTGGCTCATCAGCTCCTCCTCAACCTGTCCAGGAGAAGGACAGAAATGCTCAGATAACTGCTCACCCTTGATAAACCTCACATTCAATCTATCACAATATCTCATTTATAGATCTTTCTGGATCCAGAGAAAGCTCTGAGAGCAGCTATTTTAAAAGAATGTAATTTATTTAATGAAACTCAACTACAATGTAAATGATAAAAATCCATAATATGCAGTGCTAACACTATCCCACTATAATCGACACTATAACACTATCCCACTACAATTTGTACTGTATAACACTATCCCACTACAATATTACAATAACAATGTCCCATTACAATTATACTCCATATTAGCAATATCCCACTGCAGTATACACCATGTTAACACTGTCTCACCACAATGTACACCCTACTAACAATGTCCTACTCCAATATACTCTGTACTAACAATGTCCCATGACAATTACACACTGCCGTAACACACATACTGTCCCACTATCTCATTGCAATCTACACCTAACACTGTCCCACTACAGTATACACTGGGTAACACTGTCATACAATGTGCACACTGTACTACACTGACACACTACAAAGTTGGAAGTTCAAATTTATTATCAAAGTATGTATATCATATACAACCTTGAGATCCATATTCTTACAGGCAGCCACGAAACAAAGAAACACTATAGAATTCATTAAAAACACTCACAACATACAGCACATATTCAATTTGCAAAAGAGGAGAGATCTGACAAATAGTGAAGACAGGTAAACATGAAGCTGGATGGAGCATGAACCGTAGACCACATTCAGCACTGGGGTGAGTGAAACCCATCCAGGAGTCCAGTGGCTGAAGGGCAACAAATGCCCCTGAACCTGGCAGCTTTGGACCCAAGCCTCCTGACCTCCTACCCATTGTTAGTAGCGAGAAGAGAGGGAGACCAGTGAAATGCAGGCTGCTCATTTTGCTGTTTGTTGAGAGCAGAAAACAGACTGCGGTTCATTTTCCATTCTCATCCTCAATGACTTTAATCTTGCTTGATGCAGAGTAATGGAGCCGACCATGGGTTCATCTTCTGCAATCAGATCTCGACAAGGTGTGAACCTGAATGATGACCGTCCCGACCATACCTGCACTCCTGAGAGTCCAGCTCACCAAATCCCCCAGGAGAGCTCAAAGGCGCCAGATCATTTAGTCAGTTCAAAAGTACATCTTTAAAAGGGAAATTACAGGCTGCAGACTGCGGCAACTGCAGTTCAGAAGAAGAAATATATCTACTTGAGTATCTAGTAGAGAGTAATCAGTTTCAATTTCCTGGCTGTCAAGATCTCTGAGGACCTAACCCAGTTCTAACATACCGATGCAGTTATAAAGAAGGCAAGATAGTGACTATACTTCAAGAGATTTGAAGAGATTTGGTATGTCAACAAGAACACACAAAAGCTTCTATAAATGTACTACGGAGAGCATTCTGACAGGCTGCATCACTGTCTGGTGTGTGGGGGTGGGGGGGGGCTACTGCTCAGGACTGAAAGAAACTGCAGAATGTTGTAAATCTAGTCAGCCCCATCTTGGGTACTAGCCTACAAAGTACCCAGGACGTCTTCAAGGAGCAGTGTCTCAGAAAGGCAGCATCTGTTATTAAAGACCTCCAGCACCCAGGGCATGCCATATTCTCACTGTTACCATCATGTTGGAGATACAGAAGTCTGAAGGCACCCACTCAGCAATTCAGGAACAGCTTCTTCCCCTCTGCCATCTGATTCCTAAATGGACATTGAACCCTTGAACACTACCTCATTTTTAAAATATATGTTATTTCTGTTTTTGCATGATTTTTAATCTATTCAATATACATATATTGTAATTGATTTACTTATTTATTCATTTTTACATTTTTTTCTATATTATGTATTCTCCTAAGTTAACAAATTCCACAACACATGCCAGTGATAATAACCTGATTCTGATGGTAGTTTTGTGAGCTGTCTGCAGAACTTAACTGTTGGTTACTGGTGCCATCTCACACTATATAACATAGCGCATTATGATATAATGTGTAATATATACAATATAGACCGTACTAATACAGATACACTCTGATATACATCATACAAATCCCACTACATTGTATTCCTTCACTTTGATTTTCATGCTGTTTTCTTGTTCCATTAATTATTGTTCTTTGAATTCCACGAATTCAAGAAATGGCAGATTTCCGAAACGGCTTATCAGTATGACAGGATCATTTTATGGTTAAAATTAACCATTATTGGTGGGGTAGTGGTGACGCAGCTTCAATATCTGTAAGGAAACTCGTTTCCTCCCCATCACGAAGACGTACTGGTTAGCAGGTTAACTGATCACATGGGAGTGATTGGGCAGCGTGGGCTCAGCAGACCAGAAGGGCCTGTACTGAGCTGGATCTCTAAACAGAAATAACTGCGTAGAAGAAAAAGCTAAAAATAAGTCTAGGGACTTTATAACATGCGGTAGAGATAAAGAAATTGTTCTAATTAGAGAAATTACAAGTAGAATGCTAACAGGAAACATTATAGCAGGGGTTCACAAACTGGGGTCCATGGAACCCTCGGTTAATGGTAGGGGTCCATTGCATAAAAAAAGTTGGAAACTCCTGGTTTACACTCTTCAGAATTGCAACTTACTCACAACAATACCAAATGAGAATAATCAATCTAATGTGGACTTGCTCCAAAGTTCAAAGTACATTTACTATCAAAGTATGTATGCATTAAAACCTTGAGGTTTGTCTTCTTACATGCAGCCACAAAGCAAGAACCCTAAAAGAACCCATTAAAAAAGAAGACAACTGAATAAAGCATTTAGTCGTGTTTCTTGTTTTGGTAACCACCAGTAAGTTGTTGCTCACCGTCAGCATCGCCATCTTTAAGCGTTGGCCCCCAGGGGAGCAATTCCTATCAGCCCCATTCCCTGTCCTTTTTTCTCACAATCCCATCTATTCCCCTTTGATCTATATTATGGGGTAATTTATAATTAATTGACCTGCACTAATAGATTGATTATTTAGGCAAGCAAGACTCATTCGAGCAAATACATTGATTTGTACAGAGCAAGTCATGAGCAGCTGTTTTTCTGAGCTAGTAACTATTGTGATGGAGGGTTTCTATGGATCTTATTTCTGTAAAACTGCAAAGAGCATTTAAAAGGTTCCATACAGAGTACATGGAAAGGGAGAAACTCCTTCACTCGGACAGGCATTGGTTGGATGGGAAAGGCGACTGTCAGAATGTACAGTATTCCGATTGTCAGAATGGGATCAGTAGTGATGTTCTGGACTGTGTAGATTATCTGTCTGATCATATCTCTGGGTGACAGGTACACCAACTGCAACCTTCCACTTAGTAACTTAGTGGGAGGAAAGAAGATCTTAAATCAAAGCAAGAAGATCTTAAATCAAACACAAGGAAATCTGCAGATGCTGGAAATTCAAGCAACACACACAAAATGCTGGCGGAACACAACAGGCCAGGCAGCATCTATAAGGATCTGTAAGAAACTGTCGACGTTTCGGGCCGAGACCCTTCATCAGGACTAACTGAAAGGAAAGATAGCAAGAGATTTGAAAGGAGGAGGGGGAGAGGGAAATCTGAAATGATAGGAGAAGACCGGAGGGGGTACGGTGAAGCTGAGAGCTGGAAAGATGATTGGCAAAAGGGATACAGAGCTGGAGAAGGGAAAGGATCATGGGACGGGAGGCCTTGGGAGAAAGAAAGGGGGAGGGGAGCACCAGAGGGAGATGGAGAACAGGTAGAGTGATGGGCAGAGAGAGAGAAAAAGAAGAGGAGGGGAAAAAAACTAAATATATCCAGGATGGGGTAAGAAGCGGAGGAGGGGCATTAATGGAAATTAGAGAAGTCAATGTTCATGCCATCAGGTTGGAGGCTACCCAGCCGGTATATAAGGTGTTGTTCCTCCAACCTGAGTGTGGATTCATCATGACGGTAGAGGAGGCCATGGATAGACATATCAGAATGGGAATGGGACATGGAATTAAAATGTGTGGCCACTGGGAGATCCTGCTTTCTCTGGCGGACCGAGCGTAGGTGCTCAGTGAAACAGTCTCCCAGTCTGTGTCGGGTCTCACTAATATATAAAAAGCCACACCGGGAGCACTGGACGCAGTATACCACACCAGCCGACTCACAGGTGAAGTGTTGCCTCACCTGGAAGGACTGTCTGGGGCCCTGAATGGTGGTGAGGGAGGAAGTGTAAGGACAGGTGTAGCACTTGTTCCACTTACAAGGATAAGTGCCAGTTGCGAGATTGGTGGGAAGGGATGGCGGGGACGAATGGACAAGGGGGTCACGTAGGGAGTGATCCCTGTGGAAAGCAGAAAGGGGGGAGGGAAAGATCTTAAATCAAAGCAGGTTGATGTGTGGGTTCATTGGCTCAATAAATGATGACAATACAGACAGATATTATAAAGGGGTCAGTGTACAAAGAGAGACGGAATGGAGAGAATAGAGAAAAAACACACAGAGACAATAGAGAATTATCACAGAAAGAGAGAGAGAGCATAGAGAGATGGAAAACAGAGCATGGAGAGAGAGAGAGAGCAAGAGAGAGGAGGGAAAGAGTAATATTTAATACACAGGACTAGAGAATAGAGAAAAAATAGAGACAACAGAGAAATTCCAAATGTTAAGAGGCCTGAACAGATTAGATATGGCAGTTATTTCCATGGTAGGGGAGTCTAGGACAAGAGGGCATGACCTCAGGATTGAAGAACATCCATCTAGAACAGAGGTGCGGAGAAATTACTTTAGTCAGAGGGTGGTAAATCTGTGGAAATTGTTGCCACAAGCAGCTGTGGAGGCCAAGTCATTAGGTGCATTTAAGGCAGAGATAGGTAGGTTCTATTGTCTATTGCACCTATTGTCTATTGTCTATTCTTCATTAGTAGGGGCATCAAAGGGTATGGGGAGAAGGCAGGGGAGTGGGGATGACTGGAAGAATTGGATCAACCCATGATTGAATGGCGGAGCAGATTTGATGGGCCGAATGGCTTTCTTCTGCTCCTATATCCTATGGTCTTAAATATAACAGAAAGAGATGAGAGAGAGAGAGAGAATGAGAGAGAGAGAGAGAGAGAGAGAGAGAGAGAGAGAGAGAGAGAGAGAATGAGAGAGAGAGGAATAATATTTTATACACAGGACTTAATTCAGGCTATTTTCTGAAGAGCAAGAAGCTTTGTCTTCTGCATAATACAGAGGACCAGACATTCCCTCTGTCTTTGTGATCTTGGGGTCTCAGAGTGTGTTTTGATGGAAAACTGCATCCCTTCAATGATGTTCGTGCCCAGGGCTGTGCCGCTATTTGGACCAATGCCTCTGTTATAGATCCCTTTTCTAGTTGTGAGCATGCTGTGGTTTTATATTTAATCACATTCATCTCACTGGTGGGTGAACCTTCCCCATGTGCTGTCTGTGTAATTGCTTCCATCATTTGGATCTTAACCTGTACTGCCCCTCTCTGCCTCTCTGTGTGTCTCTCTTTCTCTCTCTTTGTGCTCTCTCTTTCCCTCCCTCCCTCTCTCTGTGCTCTTTCTCTGCTCTCCATTTCTCTCTTTATGCTCTCTGTACTTTTTCCTCTGTTCTTTCCCTCCGTTTCTGTTTCTCTCCCTGTGCACTCCCTGTTTTTCCTTCTATTCTGTCTCTGGATGCCTTTTAGTGCTCTCTCATTGTGCTGTCTCTGTGCTCTCTGTCTGTGCTCTCTCTCTCTCTCTCTCTCTGTCTCACTGTCTGTGGTTCTCTCTCTCTCACTGCACTCTCTGACTGTGGTTCTCTCTCTCTCTCTCTCTGTCTCTCTCTCTGACTTTCTTTCTCCCCCTCACTCCCTTTTCTTATTCTGTGCACTCTGGTTTTGTGTATGAGAACAAGCTCCCTTGTTTGTGACAGTTAGGAGTATTTTACAGCTTTACACGAAAGCGACTGGTTCCCATGGCAATGGTTGCAGGGTTTACCACCTCAGCAGATTTTGGCACCAGCTGTGGTCACCTGACCTGGACGGTGTCTAAGCTCCCAACACCAACCCTGCCTTTGGTGTATTTATGGTGTTAAAAGCCAGCATTGGGGGGAGGTGTATAGAAAACTCCCATCCCAATATAGGTTCCCCCATCCCAATCTTTAATCCCATTTTGGGCCAGGTACATTCACCCATGGGTCCACACACAAACCCATCACTCTGCCCACAATCCCCATGCCTCAACAGGTATCGCATCACAGCTGTGTGGTCATTAACTATTACCTTTCCTTTCTCAGCCAACCTTGTGTGGCAGCACTGACTATCCTTCACCCCGGGGCAGGTCCGTGGGCTGAGGGAGCAAGTCGAGGGGAAATGGTCCAGCAGAGATCGTCGAGAGAGTAGAGAATCTAGGGGAGAGAGTTGCGCGAGGAGAGTTGAGTGATGTACAGATATGGTAAGGGGAAAGACATGGCCAGAATTACTTTTAGCAACATTTTAGGAGAGCATTGGGGAGACACTGAGAAGGGGGAAGTTGTTCAGGAGGAGGAGTTGGAGGAATTGAGTGTAGGTGGGTGAGGGGGGGTCAAATATTGTGAGTGTTGTGGGAAGGTTTGCTGATGGTGACCGAGTTAATGAGATGTATAGAGGAGGATAGGAGGAGATGGACAGGAAGAAAGTCTGGGTGCATGGTGAAGGTCATAGGTGAAGGGGATAGGGGAAAACAGGCATAGGAGTAAGAGATTCAGAGAGAATTGAGGGAGGTAGAAGAGAATGAGGAAGGAGACTTGAAGGAGAGAGCTAAGGAGGGAGTCAGGAAGAGGGAGTCTTTCGGAGCAGAGAGTCAGGGATGGGAAGAGATGGCTGAGGGGGCAGAGCTGAGGGGAGGGGCTATCACCAGGAAGTGAGGAGAAACCTTTATAGGAAAGGTTTGGGGGAGAGGGTCGAGGGGAAGAGTATTGTGGGAGATATGCATGGGGCAGAGAAGGTCGAGGGAGGAAGACAACTGTTGCAGAGGTAGGGGCAGAATGCTATATAATTTTTTGATTTTATGACAATTGGGGGGGATGAAATAATTGTGGAAGGAAATGGTTGTGGATACTCTCAGGTGTAGGGGAGATGGTGGTGAAGGGAGTTGTGGTTATGGGGGTGAGGGATTGAGAAAGGAGGGTCAGTGAGATCCAAGCAGGAGGGTAGTTGGGAGGGACGAAGGAGGGGTGTATCAGTTACTGAGTTACTCACTGCCTGTATGTGCAGGCATTTACACATTGAGTCCATGTCCCACCAGCCTCCCTAATGCATATCTTTAATGTCTTCAAATAAAATCCACTTTACAATGCAGTATTTAACAAAACTGGTTATTACTTTTGGCCCTGTACACCTTGCTGTGGATAAAGTGGTGAATGTCCCAGTCCCACGAGAGTGTTGATTACATTTCACACTATGCCACTGTACTCCTCTTCTCAGGGTCCAAGCCATTGCCCTTTGTTCAGATATACAAATCCCTTGGATAGCCCAGCTAATTCCTCCACTACCTGATGGTCCAGTTTATGTGAGAGGATTAGCAGAGAGTCTCTAGGGTCTGACAAATGGTATTCGATGCCTTTGGTGCCTCCTTCAGTTGCGAGGTGGCATCCATTGATTGTGTACAGCCTGAGCTATAGCCAGGAACAGAGATAGTTGAGGTTAATATTTCTGGTCTTCCCTGTACAGACCATGGATCTCCGCTTGCCCTCAGCTATCTGTATATCCTTTGAATGGGTGATTATCTTCCTTGTAAATGCATCCTTCATGAGGCCTCATCTGGTCCCATGTTAGTGAACACATCCTGCATTTGCAAAGAACGCCCCCCCCCCACCTAGTTTTGGCTTAATCCCATCCCAAGCCTCTTCATGAACTTAAACATCACTCCTCCTTCAACCCCACCTGCATCTGATCATTACCTCTACCTTCTACACTCACACACACACACACACACACACACAATCAAATGTACACACACAGTCATAGACACACACACACATACACAGATGCACACACTCAGGCGCGCGCGCACACACACACACACACACACACACACACACACACACACGCACACACACGCACATACACATTCACACACAGGCACAGGCACACATACATGCACATAAGCATACACACATAGCCACACACAGTCTCTCTCTCACACACACACATATACAGGCACATACACAAACATACACACATATGCATGCACACATACGCTCTCACTCACATACACTCATGCAAACACTCACAGACACACATTCACAATCACATACATAGCTTTCACTGACACACACACACACACACACACACACACACACACACACACACACACACACACACACACACACACACACACACACACACACACACACACACACACACACACACACACACACATATCCACAACGTATTCTTGCCGAGACAAGACCTGACTGATTTTTGCAATGTGCTCAGTGACTGATCTGGAAAAACCTAGCACTCGGGAATTCACATTGGAATGCCAAGAATGATATTCTGCCGTGAGGCTCCTTCCCATTTTCTCAGGGATAATTGCTCATTCTCTCACTGCCTCCCGGAGAAGCTGCTCTTCTCCCTTAGAATGGAGGAAATCTGCAGGAGGTGACCAGGTGTCCTTTGACCTGGTGACTATGCTGAATAAGCCACCTAGTGCAGGTAAATGGCAGCACCAGTCTAGGAGGCAGATTCGGTAAATGCTACATGAGCCACTGGCTCCATCGTCAGCATATTGCCTCCAGTCACGGACCCTGGGGCCTCACCATTCAGTGACTAGTGCACCAACATCTGGTAGTGACCTTGCACCCAGGGCAGGGAAACACTGACTGTTCCCCCTGGACAACCCTCAACAGTCAAGGTGACTGAAGTAAACCCAACTAGAGATCCATTGAGATACTCAAGCTGATGCCACAGTTTCATAGTGCTGTCCAAACCCAAACTGGCCTCCACTTTCTCAGGCACTCCTGTTACCGATGGGATTACAGTAACACAGGTGGGCCTTCGGATGCTGGGCTCCCTGCACATACACAGCCGGTGGATCAGCTTTGGAGGCTGGCTAATTGTTAATTACTTTATTATTGTCACATTGTTACAGTGAAAAAAGTTTTGTCTCTGTGCCACTCAGAGAGATTATTCCATATCTAATCACATCGAGGTATACAAAAGGAAAACAAGAGTGCAGGATGTAGTGTTTAGTTACTGACAAATTCAGTGCAGGAAGACAATAAGATGCAAGGGCCCTGACAAGCTAGACTGAAAATCAAGAGTTTATCTTTAGCCAACAAGAGGACTGTGCAATAGTCATATAACATTGGGATAGAGGCTGTCCTTGAGCCTGGTGGCATAGACTTTCAAACTTTTGAATCTTCTACCCAACAGAGGAGGTCAAAAGAGAGAAAGCCTGGGGTGGGAGGACTCTTTGATTATTTGTGAGGGGATGGTGCCCAGGCAGAGCTGGAAAAGCTGTGTGATAAGGCAACCTGTTTTGGGTTTCTCAACATTTTCTACAGAGAGCGTAAGAGCGATGAACTGGTGCTCAGTGAAAGCACAGGAATCGAGTTCCAGAGGAAGACTTCCAGCAGCATGGGGAGTGATCAAATGGTTAAGGGCAGTAACCATTAGATTATTACTGGTGCCACAGACCATCAAGACAGGAGATCGGAGATTGAGACATAAGTGCAGTACTGGTTGATGGGCCTCAGGTTCAGAACACATTAAGACTAGCCCTGTGGTGTGAGATACCCTTGTGAGAATGGATCCCATGTCCTTGAGGGGAGGTACATTGGTGTGGCTGGAGTAATCTACCCCGCACAGCCAGGGCCTGGGACCAGTAGAGGGGGAGAGAAAGAGTGGGGGGAATTTGAAGGTGTGGGACTGTTCACAGTGAGCTCACACTCATGGTAAGCTCACACACAATATGCTCACTCACAGTGAACTCACAATCTCAGTATACTCACACTCACAGAGAGCTCAACTCAGTATAGTCACACTCACAGTGAGCTCAACTCAGTATAGTCACAATCACAGTGAGCTCAACTCAGTATAGTCACACACAGTGAGCTCAACTCATACTGTCACACTCACAGTGAGCTCAACTCAGTATAGTCACACTCACAGTGAGCTCAACTCATACTGTCACACACAGTGAGCTCAACTCATACTGTCACACTCACAGAGCTCAACTCAGTATAGTCACACTCACAGTGAGCTCAACTCAGTATAGTCACACTCACAGTGAGCTCAACTCAGTATAGTCACAATCACAGTGAGCTCAACTCATACTGTCACACACAGAGAGCTCAACTCAGTATAGTCACACTCACAGTGAGCTCAACTCATTCTGTCACACTCACAGTGAGCTCAACTTATACTGTCACACACAGAGCTCAACTCATACTGTCACACTCACAGTGAGCTCAACTCAGTATAGTCACACTCACAGTGAGCTCAACTCATACAGTCACACTCACAGTGAGTTCAACTCAGTATAGTCACACTCACAGTGAGCTCAACTCAGTATAGTCACACTCACAGTGAGCTCAACTCATACTGTCACACTCACAGTGGGCTCAACTCAGTATAGTCACACTCACAGTGAGCTCAACTCATACTGTCACACTCACAGTGAGCTCAACTCATACTGTCACACTCACAGAGAGCTCAACTCAGTATAGTCACACTCACAGTGAGCTCAACTCAGTATAGTCACACTCACAGTGAGCTCAACTCAGTATAGTCACACTCACAGTGAGCTCAACTCAGTATAGTCACACTCACCGTGAGCTCAACTCATACTGTCACTCTCACAGAGAGCTCAACTCAGTATAGACACACTCACAGTGAGCTCAACTCATACTGTCACACACACAGTGAGCTCAACTCAGTATAGTCACACTCACAGTGAGCTCAACTCATACTGTCACACTCACAGAGCTCAACTCAGTATAGTCACACTCACAGTGAGCTCAACTCATACTGTCACACTCACAGAGCTCAACTCATACTGTCACTCTCACAGTGAGCTCAACTCAGTATAGTCACACTCACAGTGAGCTCAACTCATACTGTCACACTCACAGTGAGCTCAACTCATACTGTCACACTCACAGTGAGCTCAACTCAGTATAGTCACACTCACAGTGAGCTCAACTCATACTGTCACACTCACAGTGAGCTCAACTCATACTGTCACACTCACAGAGAGCTCAACTCAGTATAGTCACACTCACAGTGAGCTCAACTCAGTATAGTCACACTCACCGTGAGCTCAACTCATACTGTCACTCTCACAGAGAGCTCAACTCAGTATAGACACACTCACAGTGAGCTCAACTCATACTGTCACACACACAGTGAGCTCAACTCAGTATAGTCACACTCACAGAGCTCAACTCAGTATAGTCACACTCACAGTGAGCTCAACTCATACTGTCACACTCACAGAGCTCAACTCATACTGTCACTCTCACAGTGAGCTCAACTCAGTATAGTCACACTCACAGTGAGCTCAACTCAGTATAGTCACACTCACAGTGAGCTCAACTCATACTGTCACACTCACAGTGAGCTTAACTCAGTATAGACACACTCACAGTGAGCTCAACTCAGTATAGTCACACTCACAGTGAGCTCAACTGATACTGTCACACTCACAATGAGTTCAACTCAGTATAGTCACACTCACAGTGAGCTCAACTGATACTGTCACACTCACAGTGAGCTCAACTCAGTATAGTCACACTCACAGTGAGCTGAACTCAGTATAGTCACACTCACCGTGAGCTCAACTCATACTGTCACACTCACACAGAGCTCAACTCAGTATAGTCACACTCACAGTGAGCTCAACTCAGTATAGTCACACTCACAGTGAGCTCAACTCATACTGTCACACTCACAGTGAGCTCAACTCAGTATAGACACACTCACAGTGAGCTCAACTCAGTATAGTCACACTCACAATGAGGTCAACTCATACTGTCACACTCACAGTGAGTTCAACTCAGTATGGTCACACTCACAGTGGGCTCAATTCAGTATGGTCACACTCACAGTGAGCTCAACTCAGTATAGTCACAATCACAGTGAGCACAACACATACTGTCACACTCACAGTGAGCTCAACTCAGTATGGTTACACTCACAGTGAGCTCAACTCAGTATGGTCACACTCACAGTGAGCTCAACTCAGTATAGTCACACTCACAGTGAGCTCAACTCATACTGTCACACTCACAGTGAGCTCAACATACTGTCACACTCACAGTGAGCTCAACTCAGTATAGTAACACTCACAGTGAGCTCAACTCAGTATGGTCACACTCACAGTGAGCTCACACTCGATAAGAACATTCAGTGAACTCTGCAGATTGTGTTTAAGGAACACTGATGCAGTTCTGAACCAGTGTTGTAAGCGCAGACAGGCGAATCAGGGAGCCCAATCAGCAGCCGTGGAAAAATGATTTACTTGGCAACAGAAAAGGGGCTGAAGGCTGGGGTGGCTGGATTACTCTGCAAGGATTGGAACTCACACCCACAGCCATTGTGAACTCACTGATCAGCAGAGTGACGGCACTGATTGGTCAATGTGACCAATTACAGCACTGACACACACCTGTGTCACACAAGGTGACACAGTCACTGTGCACTCTTTTACACAGTTTTGACACTCCAACATACAGTCCCAGTGTACATCGTTACACAGTATCGACACACACCAACGCACAGTCTCAGTGCATACCTTTACACAGCATCGACACTCAATACAGTGTTCCAGTGCACATCTTTATACTGTTTCAGCAGTATACAATTCACAGTTCCAGCATACATCTTTACACAGAGTTGACACACAATTCACAGTCCCAGTGCACATCTTTACACAATATTGACACACAATTCTGTCTCAGTGCACATCTGTACACAATATCGGCACAGAACACACTGTCCCAGTGCACACCCTTACACAGTATCAACACACAGTACAAAGTCCCAGCACACACCTTTACACCGCATTGACACACAATACACTGTTCCAGTCAGTGCACACAATTAGACAGCACTGTTACACTAATATACAGTCCTTTTACACCATACATTAAAGGGTAGTGACACACACTAGTAGACAGTTGAAACATACACCATTGCACAGTACTAACACACCATTACACACTTCAAGCACAGACCAATTCACTGCTCCAACAATCACTTTTATACCTAGAAGGATGCATTATATCGCCCGAAGCATACATAGTGCCATCATATCCTTTCAGTCCACATCGCTATGTCCATTTACACATTCCAGCACTACCATTTCCCACCAGAAGCACACATCAATACAGCCCTGGCACACATCACTTTGTGGCTTCAGAATACAAAGGATATTTAACTCTAATGGACACATTTACAAAGCCCAGAGCACAATACACGGCTTCACCATACACCAACACACACCATCTCACACTCCCAGAACACAACACACAGCTTCACCATACACCAACACACACCATTTCACACTCAAAGAGCACAATACACAGCTTCACGGTACACAAACACACACTATTTCACACACCCAGAACACAACACACAGCTTCACCATACACCAACACACACCATTTCACACTCAAAGAGCACAATACACAGCTTCACCATACACCAACACACCATTTCACACTCGCAGAGCACAATACACAGCTTTAACATACACCAACACACATCATTTCACACTCCCAGAGCATAACACACAGCTTTAACGTACACCAACACACACCATTTCACCCTCCCAGAGCACAATACACAGCTTCACCATACAAAAACACACATCATTTCACTCTCCCAGAGCATAACACACAGCTTTAACGTACACCAACACACACCATTTCACCCTCCCAGAGCACAATACACAGCTTCAACATACACCAACACGCACCATTTCACACTCCTAGGGCATGATACACAGTTTAAACATACACCAACACACACCATTTCACACTCCTAGTGCACAACACACAGCTTTAACGTACACCAACACACAACATTTCGCACTCCCAGAGTACAATACACAGCATTAATGTACACCAACACATACCATTTCACACTCCTAGAGCAAGATACACAGCTTCAACGTACACCAGCACACACTATTTCACACTCAAAGAGCACAATACACAGCTTTATTATACACCAACACACACCATTTCACACTCAAAGAGCACAATGCACAGCTTCACCATACAAAAACGCACATCATTTCATACTCCCAGAGCATAACACACAGCTTTAGCGTACACCAACACACACCATTTCAAACTCCCAGAGCACAATACACAGCTGTAATGTACACCAACACACACCATTTCACACCCCTAGCACATTATACACAGTTTAAACATACACCAACACACACCATTTCACACTCCCAGAGCACAATACGCAGCTTCACCACACACCATTTCACACTCAAAGAGCACAATACACAGTTTAAACATACACCAACACACAGCATTTCACACTCCTAGAGCACAATACAGAGCTTCAAAATACACCAACACACACTATTCCACACTCAAAGAGCATGATACACAGCTTCAATATACACTAACACACATCGCTTTCCACTCTCAATACACATCAGTACATTGCCCTAGCCATGCTACAAGACCTTAACTAACACGCTCAAACAGCTCCATCAACATCAATACTTGGTCCCTGCAAACCATCTTTATCAAAACTGCACTGCACCTCAACCCCTGCCCAGATACTGCCACCTAAACCAACCTGCTTGAAATTGTCTTCTGCTACCTTCTTGCCAGCCCATTCGAGGGCATTCTCCATGCCAATTTCCGCAGCTGCACCTTCCATTGTGGTGAGGTGTGGAGGAGTGCAGTCTGGGGCCTGAGGCAGACAGAGTGGGAACAAGCCAGGCAGACTTCTGACTTCCTGGCTTCCCATTCCTTAGAGGAAAGGAAATGAATCTCTGGAAGGTTCCCTTCTCTCCCTGATGGGCTCAGAGTCTTGGATTTGATGGCTCTCTCTGGAATGAGCTGGTGTAATCAGCTAATGCCTATATTTGGTGCTGAGTTTATTCTGGAGCAGAGCAGATTGCCATATTTAAACCTTACAGCCAGGTTCTGAGAGGAGGGAATGGTTCTGACATCTCCTGACTAACCTCGTCAACACTGCTCAGGACAATGGGGTGAGATCCTCCCTGGTTTCCCCACAAGTATGATTCAGAGGATCATGAAGCAATTTACAGAATTAAGTTACTCAAAATATCAATGTACATAGAAATGAAAAGTAGGTGGGCAGCAATTGTACAGGCAGATTGCATCATCAGTAATGTAAAGGATGTTCAAGACCTATCCCCACCCTGTCTGCGCGCAGGAACATGACCACGTCAGTCAACACACCTGACTGCCACCCTAGTGAGATACAGCACAGTCAGTGGATATGGTTATTGCACATTCACAGCATACAATGCTTCACCAGGGCAGATCCCACATCTTTCTCAAAAACTTTGAAGACAGGGTCCATGAAACTTCATCAGTAACAGGAACAGGGGTGTCCCCATGGGAAACTGTGATACAGGGGTGGGACAGAGTATGTGTGTGTGTGTGTGTGTGTGTGTGTGTGTGTGTGTGTGTGTGTGTGTGTGTGTGTGTATGTGAGTGTGTGTGTGAGAGTGTGTGTGTGTGTCTGTATGTGAGTGTCTGTATGTGTGTGTCTGTATGTATGTGTGTTTGTGGGTGTGTGTGTGTATGCGTGTATGTGTTTGTGATTTTGTGTGTGTGTGCGTATATGTGTGTGTGTATGTGAGTGTGTGCATGTTATGTGTGTGTATGCACATGTGTGTATGCATGTGGGTATGCACGTATGTGCATTTGTGTGTGTGTATGTCAGTGTGTGTGTGTGAGAAAGAGATATTCTCTTCCACACCTACACTAATGGGTATGAGACGCAACTCTTTTCAACATCCTCTAACTATGTGGACCCATCAGTTCCTCTCTAACCACAGGAACTCTATACTTCGGCTGACAGGAAAATGAACCAATGTGCTGCTGGGTGAGGCCGGCCAGTGGGGCCACTGCCTGCGTGTGTTCATGCAGAGCTGTGGAGCTGCTGCACTTGTGACTGGGTCTCAGCCGTGCAGATTTGGGGAAACGTTTACTCAACTTGTTCAGTTTTCTTCAAGAGCTTTCCGATTACAAATACTGTAAATCAAGAGGTTGTGGAACTCCACAAGGGCTCCTGCTGTAGTTCAGCACATTGTATTAATGCTGGCTCCCTGTAAAGTAATCTCATCAGTCCCATTCATCTTCTGCTTATTCCATATGGCACTGCATCTTATGACAGAAAACTCAAATCCCTTCCACACCTACACCAACGAGTGTTAGACCCATCTGTCTTCCGAACCTACAACAATGGGTGAGAGACCCAGCTACCTTCCACACCTACACAAACGAGTGTGAGACCCAAACCTCTTCCACACCTGCACCAATGGGTGTGAGACCCAACTCCCTTAGACACCTACAGAAACGGGTGTCAGACCCAACTCTCTCCACACATAAACCAGCGGGTGTGAGACCCAACTCCCTTCCACACCTACACCAACGGGTGTGAGACCCAACTCTCTCCACACATAAACCAATGTGTGTGAGGCCCAACTCTCTTCCAAACCTACACCAACGGGTGTGAGACCCAACTCTCTTCCAAACCTAAACCAATGTGTGTGAGGCCCAACTCTCTTCCACACCTACACCAACGAGTGTGAGACCCATCTCTCTTCCCCACCTACATCAACGGGTGTGATACCAAACTCTCTTCCATGCCTACACCAATGGGTGTGAGACACAACTCTCTTCCACAGCTACAGTGGATGTGAGACCCAACTCTCTCGCACACCGACACCAACGGTTGTGTGACGCAACTCTTTTGTACACTTACATCAATGGGAGTGAGACACAATGCTCTTCCATACCTACAGCAATGGGTGTGAGACCCAACTCTTTTGCGCACCTAGAACAAAGGGTCTGAGACCCAACGCTCTTCCATACCTACACCAACAGCTGTGAGACCCAACTCTTTTCCACACCTACACTGGTTGTGAGACCCAATTCTCTTCCACACCTACACCAACGGGTGTGAGACTCAACTATATTCCACACCTACACTGATGAAAGTAAGACCCAACTCTCTTCCACACCTACACCAATTGGTGTGAGACCCATCTCTCTTCCCCAGCTACACCAACGGGTTTGAGACACAAATCTCTTTCCCACCTACACCAACGGGTGTGACCCATATCTCTTCTACACCTACACGAATGGGTGTGAGACCCAACTCTCTTCCAAACCTACGAGACCCATCTCTCTTGCACGTCCACACCAATGGCAGTGAGACCCAACTCCCTTCCCCACCTACACCAACGGGTGTGAGACACAACTCTCTTCCACACCTGCAGTGGGTGTGAGACCCAACTCTCTTCCACACCTGCAGTGGGTGTGAGACCCAACTCTCTTGCACACCGACACCAACGGGTGTGTGATGCAACTCTTTTGCACACCTACAACAATGGGTGTGAGACACAATGCTCTTCCATACCTACACCAACAGTTGTGAGAACCAACTGACTTCCCCTGCAATACCAACGTGTTTGAGACCCAAATCTCTTCCACACCTACACCAACAAGTGTGAGACCCAACTCTCTTCCACACCTACACTGGGTGTGAGACACAACTCTCATGCACACGTACACCAAACGGTGTGAGACCCAACTCTCTCGCACACCGACACCAACATTTGTGTGACACAACTCTTTTGCACACTTACATCAATGGGAGTGAGACACAATGCTCTTCCATACCTACAGCAATGGGTGTGAGACCCAACTCTTTTGCGCACCTAGAACAATGGGTCTGAGACCCAACACTCTTCCATACCTACACCAACGGCTGTGAGACCCAACTCTTTTCCACACCTACACTGGTTGTGAGACCCAATTCTCTTCCACACCTACAACAACGGGAGTGAGACTCAACTATATTCCACACCTGCACTGATGAAAGTAAGACCCAACTCTCTTCCACACCGACACCAATTGGTGTGCACCCACCTCTCTTCCCCAGTTACACCAACGGGTTTGAGACACAAATCTCTTTCCCACCTACACCAACGGGTGTGACCCATATCTCTTCTACACCTACACCAATGGGTGTGAGACCCAACTGTCTTCCAAACCTACACCAACGAGTGTGAGACCCATCTCTCTTGCATGTCTCCACCAATGGCAGTGAGACCCAACTCCCTTCCACACCTACACCAATGTGTGTGAGACCCAACTCTCTTCCCCAACTACAAGAATGGGTGTGAGACCCAACACCCTTCCATACCTACACCAATGTGTGTGAGACTCAACTCTTTTGAACACCTACACCGATGAATCTGAGAACCAAATCTCTTCCACACCTACAAAAATTGGAGTGAGACCCAGATCTCTTCCACAACTACACCAACGGGTGTGAGAAACATATCTCTTCCACCCCAACACCAACGAGTGTCAGACCCAACTCTCTCCACACATAAAGCAACGGGTGTGAGACCCAACTCTCTTCCCCCCCTACACCAATGGGTGTGACACCCACCTCTCTTCCATGCCTACGCCAACGAATGTGAGACCACATCACTCTTCCACACATACAGTGGGTGTGAGAGCAACTCTCTTGCAGACCAACACCAACGGGTGTGAGACGCAACTCTTTTGCACACCTACAACAATCTATGTGAGACCCAACGCTCTTCCATACATACACCAACGGGTGTGAGACCCAACTCTCTTCCACACCTAAACTGGGTGAGAGACCCTATTCTCTTCCACACCTACACTAATGGGTATGAGACGCAACTCTTTTCAACACCTACACCGATGAAAGTGAGACCCAACTCTCTTCCACACTCACACCAATTGGTGCGAGACCCTACTCTATTCCACACCTACACTGGGTGTGAGACCCAACTCTCTTGCACACTGACACCAAGGGGTGAGAGACCCTATTCTCTTCCACACCTACACTAATGGGTATGAGACTCAACTCTTTTCAACACCTACACCGATGAAAGTGAGACCCAACTCTCTTCCACACTCACACCAATTGGTGCGAGACCCTACTCTATTCCACACCTACACTGGGTGTGAGACCCAACTCTCTTGCACACTGACACCAAGGGGTGAGAGACCCTATTCTCTTCCACACCTACACTAATGGGTATGAGACGCAACTCTTTTCAACACCTACACCGATGAAAGTGAGACCCAACTCTCTTCCACACACACCAATTGGTGCGAGACCCTACTCTATTCCACACCTACACTGGGTGTGAGACCCAACTCTCTTGCACACTGACACCAAGGGGTGAGAGACCCTATTCTCTTCCACACCTACACTAATGGGTATGAGACTCAACTCTTTTCAACACCTACACCGATGAAAGTGAGACCCAACTCTCTTCCACACTCACACCAATTGGTGTGAGACCCTACTCTATTCCACACCTACACTGGGTGTGAGACCCAACTCTCTGGCACACTGACACCAAGGGGTGTGAGACCCAATTCTCTTGCACACCGACACCAAGGGGTGTGAGACCCAACGCTCTTCAATACCTACACAAATGGCAGTGAAACACAACACTCTGCCACACCTACACCAACGGGTGTGAGAACCAACTCTCTTCCAAACCTACACCAGTGAGAGTGAGACCCATCTCTCTTGCACAGCTACACCAATGGCAGTGAGACCCAACTCCCTTCCACACCTACACCAACGGGTGTGAGACCAAACTCTCTTCCACACCTACACCATTGAGTGTGAGACCCAGCTCTCTTCCCCACCTACATCAAAGGGTATGATACCAAAGTGTCTTCCATGCCTACACCAATGGGTGTCAGACACAAGTCTCTTCCACAGTTGCAGTGGGTGTGAGACCCAACTCTCTTGCACACCGACACCAACGGTTGTGTGACGCAACTCATTTGCACACTTACATCAATGCGTTTGAGACACAATGGTCATCCATACCTACACCAATGGGTGTGAGACCCAACTCTCTTCCACACCTGCACTGGGTGTGAGACCCAACTCTCTTGCACACTGACACCAATGGGTGTGAGACCCAAATCTTTTGCACACCTAGAACAATGGGTGTGAGAACCAATGCTCTTCCATACCTACACCAACGGCTGTGAGACCCAACTCTTTTCCACACCTACACTGGTTGTGAGACTCACCTCTCTTCCCCAGCTACACCAACGGGTTTGAGACACAACTATCTTTCCCACCTACACCAACAGGTGTGACCCATATCTCTTCTAGTCCTACACCAATGGGTGTGAGACCCAACTCTCTTCCAAACCTACACCAACGAGTGTGAGACCCATCTCTCTTGCACATCGACACCAATGGCAGTGAGACCCAACTCCCTTCCAACCTACACCAACGGCTGTGAGACCCAACTCTCTTCCCCACCTACACCAAAGGGTGGGAGAACAAACTCTCTTCCATGCCTACACCAATGGCTGTGAGACACAACTCGCTTCCACACCTGCAGTGAGTGTGAGACCCAACTCTCTTGCACACCAATGGGTTTGTGACGCAACTCTTTTGCACACCTACAACAATGGGTGTGAGACACAATGCTCTTCCATTCCTACACCAACGGTTGTGAGCCCCAACTGACTTCCGCTGCAACACCAATGGGTTTGAGACCCAAATCTCTTCCACACCTACACCAACGAGTGTGAGACCCAACTCTCTTCCACACCTACACTGGGTGTGAGACAAAACTCTCATGCACACGTACACCAATCGGTGTGAGACCCAACACTTTTGCACACCGACAACAATGGCCGTGAGACCGAACGTTATTCCACACCTACACAAACGGGTGTGAGACACAAATCTGTTCCAAACCTACATTGCCTGTGAGATCCAATTCTCTTCCACACCTACACCAATGAGTGTGTGACCCAACTCACTTCCACAACTACACCAACGGGAGTGAGACCCAGCTCCCTTCCACACCTACACGAATGGGTGTGAGACTCAACTCTCTCCCACACTGCACTGGGTGTGAGACCCAACGCTCTTGCACTCCGACAATAATGGGTGTGGGACCCAACACTTTTGCACACCTACAACAATGGGTGTGAGACCATACTCTCTTCCACACCTACACTAATGGGTGTGAGACTCAACTCTCTTCCACACCTACACTGGGTGAGAGACTCAACTCTCTTGCACACCTACACCAATTGGTGTGAGACCCAACTCTCTTGCACATCTACACTAATAGGTGTGAGACCCAACTCTCTTCCACACCTACACCAATGGGCGTGAGACCCAACACTCTTCAATACGTACACTAACGGCTGTGAGACCCAACTCTGTTCCACACCTACACTGTGTGTGAGACCCAATTCTCTTCCACACTTACAACAACGGGTGTGAGACTCAACTCTCTCCCACACTGCACTGGGTGTGAGACCCAACGCTCTTGCACTCCGACAATAATGGGTGTGGGACCCAACACATTTGCACACCTACAACAATGGGTGTGAGACCCTACTCTCTTCCACACCTACACGAATGGGTGTGATACTCAACTCTCTTCCACACCTACACTGGGTGACAGACTCAACTCTCTTGCACACCTACACCAATTGGTGTGAGACCCAACTCTCTTGCACATCTACACTAATAGGTGTGAGACCCAACTCTCTTCCACACCTGCAACAATAGGTGTAGGACACAACGCTCTTCAATACCTACACCAATGGCTGTGAGACCCAACTCTCTTCCACACCTGCACCAATTGGTGTGAGACCCAACTCTCTTGACATCTACACCAATGTGTGTGAGACCAAACTCTCTTCCACATCTACAACAATAGGTGAAGGACCCAACGCTCTTGAATACCTACACCAATGGCTGTGAAACCCAACTCTCTTCCACACCTACACTGGTTGTGAGACCCAATTCTCTTCCACACCTACACCAACGGGTGTGAGTCTCAACTCTCTTCCACACCTTCACCGATGAAAGTGAGACTCAACTCTCTTCCACATCTACACCAATTACTGTGAGACCCAACTCTCTTCCCCAGCTACACCAATGGGTTTGAGACCCAAATCTCTTTCCCACCTATACCAACGGGTGTGACCCATATCTCTTCTACACTGCACTGGGTGTGAGACCCAACGCTCTTGCACTCCGACAATAATGGGTGTGGGACCCAACACTTTTGCACACCTACAACAATGGGTGTGAGACCATACTCTCTTCCACACCTACACCAATTGGTGTGAGACCCAACTCTCTTGCACATCTACACTGATAGGTGTGAGACCCAACTCTCTTCCACACCTACACCAATGGGCGTGAGACCCAACACTCTTCAATACGTACACTAACGGCTGTGAGACCCAACTCTGTTCCACACCTACACTGGGTGTGAGACCCAATTCTCTTCCACACTTACAACAACGGGTGTGAGACTCAACTCTCTCCCACACTGCACTGGGTGTGAGACCCAACGCTCTTGCACTCCGACAATAATGGGTGTGGGACCCAACACTTTTGCACACCTACAACAATGGGTGTGAGACCCTACTCTCTTCCACACCTACACTAATGGGTGTGATACTCAACTCTCTTCCACACCTACACTGGGTGACAGACTCAACTCTCTTGCACACCTACACCAATTGGTGTGAGACCCAACTCTCTTGCACATCTACACTAATAGGTGTGAGACCCAACTCTCTTCCACACCTGCAACAATAGGTGTAGGACACAACGCTCTTCAATACCTACACCAATGGCTGTGAGACCCAACTCTCTTCCACACCTGCACCAATTGGTGTGAGACCCAACTCTCTTGACATCTACACCAATGTGTGTGAGACCAAACTCTCTTCCACATCTACAACAATAGGTGAAGGACCCAACGCTCTTGAATACCTACACCAATGGCTGTGAAACCCAACTCTCTTCCACACCTACACTGGTTGTGAGACCCAATTCTCTTCCACACCTACACCAACGGGTGTGAGTCTCAACTCTCTTCCACACCTTCACCGATGAAAGTGAGACTCAACTCTCTTCCACATCTACACCAATTACTGTGAGACCCAACTCTCTTCCCCAGCTACACCAATGGGTTTGAGACCCAAATCTCTTTCCCACCTACACCAACGGGTGTGACCCATATCTCTTCTACACTGCACTGGGTGTGAGACCCAACGCTCTTGCACTCCGACAATAATGGGTGTGGGACCCAACACTTTTGCACACCTACAACAATGGGTGTGAGACCATACTCTCTTCCACACCTACACCAATTGGTGTGAGACCCAACTCTCTTGCACATCTACACTGATAGGTGTGAGACCCAACTCTCTTCCACACCTACACCAATGGGCGTGAGACCCAACACTCTTCAATACGTACACTAACGGCTGTGAGACCCAACTCTGTTCCACACCTACACTGGGTGTGAGACCCAATTCTCTTCCACACTTACAACAACGGGTGTGAGACTCAACTCTCTCCCACACTGCACTGGGTGTGAGACCCAACGCTCTTGCACTCCGACAATAATGGGTGTGGGACCCAACACTTTTGCACACCTACAACAATGGGTGTGAGACCCTACTCTCTTCCACACCTACACTAATGGGTGTGATACTCAACTCTCTTCCACACCTACACTGGGTGACAGACTCAACTCTCTTGCACACCTACACCAATTGGTGTGAGACCCAACTCTCTTGCACATCTACACTAATAGGTGTGAGACCCAACTCTCTTCCACACCTGCAACAATAGGTGTAGGACACAACGCTCTTCAATACCTACACCAATGGCTGTGAGACCCAACTCTCTTCCACACCTGCACCAATTGGTGTGAGACCCAACTCTCTTGACATCTACACCAATGTGTGTGAGACCAAACTCTCTTCCACACCTACAACAATAGGTGAAGGACCCAACGCTCTTGAATACCTACACCAATGGCTGTGAAACCCAACTCTCTTCCACACCTACACTGGTTGTGAGACCCAATTCTCTTCCATACCTACACCAACGGGTGTGAGTCTCAACTCTCTTCCACACCTTCACCGATGAAAGTGAGACTCAACTCTCTTCCACATCTACACCAATTAGTGTGAGACCCAACTCTCTTCCCCAGCTACACCAATGGGTTTGAGACCCAAATCTCTTTCCCACCTACACCAACGGGTGTGACCCATATCTCTTCTACACTGCACTGGGTGTGAGACCCAACGCTCTTGCACTCCGACAATAATGGGTGTGGGACCCAACACTTTTGCACACCTACAACAATGGGTGTGAGACCATACTCTCTTCCACACCTACACCAATTGGTGTGAGACCCAACTCTCTTGCACACCTACACTGGGTGTGAGACACAACTCTCATGCACACGTACACCAAACGGTGTGAGACCCAACTCTCTCGCACACCGACACCAACATTTGTGTGACACAACTCTTTTGCACACTTACATCAATGGGAGTGAGACACAATGCTCTTCCATACCTACAGCAATGGGTGTGAGACCCAACTCTTTTGCGCACCTAGAACAATGGGTCTGAGACCCAACACTCTTCCATACCTACACCAACGGCTGTGAGACCCAACTCTTTTCCACACCTACACTGGTTGTGAGACCCAATTCTCTTCCACACCTACAACAACGGGAGTGAGACTCAACTATATTCCACACCTGCACTGATGAAAGTAAGACCCAACTCTCTTCCACACCGACACCAATTGGTGTGCACCCACCTCTCTTCCCCAGTTACACCAACGGGTTTGAGACACAAATCTCTTTCCCACCTACACCAACGGGTGTGACCCATATCTCTTCTACACCTACACCAATGGGTGTGAGACCCAACTGTCTTCCAAACCTACACCAACGAGTGTGAGACCCATCTCTCTTGCATGTCTCCACCAATGGCAGTGAGACCCAACTCCCTTCCACACCTACACCAATGTGTGTGAGACCCAACTCTCTTCCCCAACTACAAGAATGGGTGTGAGACCCAACACTCTTCCATACCTACACCAACGTGTGTGAGACTCACTCTTTTGAACACCTACACCGATGAATCGGAGAACCAAATCTCTTCCACACCTACACTGGGTGACAGACTCAACTCTCTTGCACACCTACACCAATTGGTGTGAGACCCAACTCTCTTCCACACCTGCAACAATAGGTGTAGGACACAACGCTCTTCAATACCTACACCAATGGCTGTGAGACCCAACTCTCTTCCACACCTGCACCAATTGGTGTGAGACCCAACTCTCTTGACATCTACACCAATGTGTGTGAGACCAAACTCTCTTTCACACCTACAACAATAGGTGAAGGACCCAACGCTCTTGAATACCTACACCAATGGCTGTGAAACCCAACTCTCTTCCACACCTACACTGGTTGTGAGACCCAATTCTCTTCCACACCTACACCAACGGGTGTGAGTCTCAACTCTCTTCCACACCTTCACCGATGAAAGTGAGACTCAACTCTCTTCCACATCTACACCAATTAGTGTGAGACCCAACTCTCTTCCCCAGCTACACCAACGGGTTTGAGACCCAAATCTCTTTCCCACCTACACCAACGGGTGTGACCCATATCTCTTCTACACCTACACCAATGGGTGTGAGACCCAACTGTCTTCCAAACCTACACCAACGAGTGTGAGACCCATCTCTCTTGCATGTCTCCACCAATGGCAGTGAGACCCAACTCCCTTCCACACCTACACCAATGTGTGTGAGACCCAACTCTCTTCCCCAACTACAAGAATGGGTGTGAGACCCAACACTCTTCCATACCTACACCAACGTGTGTGAGACTCAACTCTGTTGAACACCTACACCGATGAATCTGAGAACCAAATCTCTTCCACACCTACAACAATTGGAGTGAGACCAAGCTCTCTTCCCCCCCTACACCAACGGGTGTGACACCCACCTCTCTTCCATGCCTACGCCAACGAATGTGAGACCACATCTCTCTTCCACACATACAGTGGGTGTGAGAGCAACTCTCTTCCACAACTACACCAATGGGTCTGAGACCCAATGCTCTTCCATACCTACACCGATGGGTGTGTGACCCAACTCAATTCCACACCTACACAAACGTGTGTGAGACCCAACTCTCTTCCATACCTACACCAACTGGATTGTGACCCAACTCCCTTCCACACGTACACCAACGGTTGTGTGACTCAACTCTCTTCCACACCCACACCAATGTGTGTGAGACCCAACTCACTTGCACACCTACACCAATGGGTGTGTGACCCAACTCTCTTCCACACCTACATCAAAGTGTGTGAGACCCAACTCCCTTGCACAACTACACCAACGGGTGTCAGACGGAACTCCCTCCACACTCAAACCAATGGGTGTGAGACCCAGCTCCCTTCCACAGCTACACCAATGCGTGTGAGAACCAACCATCTTCCACACCTACACCAACGGGTGTGAAACTGAACTCTGTTCCACACCTACACAAACGGGTGTGAGACACAACTCTGTTCCAAACCTACATTGCCTGTGAGATCCAATTCTCTTCCACACCTACACCAATGAGTGTGTGACCCAACTCACTTCCACAACTACACCAACGGGAGTGAGACCCAGCTCCCTTCCACACCTACACGAATGGGTGTGAGATTCAACGCTCTTCCACACCTACACCAATGGGTGTGTGACCCAACTCTCTTCCAAACCTACACCAACGAGTATGAGACCCAACTCACTTCCACACCTACACCAATGGGTGTGAGACCCAACTCTCTTCCACACCTACACCAATGGGCGTGAGACCCAACACTCTTCAATATGTACACTAACGGCTGTGAGACCCAACTCTGTTCCACACCTACACTGGGTGTGAGACCCAATTCTCTTCCACACTTACAACAACGGGTGTGAGACTCAACTCTCTCCCACACTGCACTGGGTGTGAGACCCAACGCTCTTGCACTCCGACAATAATGGGTGTGGGACCCAACACTTTTGCACACCTACAACAATGGGTGTGAGACCCACACCTACACTAATGGGTGTGAGACTCAACTCTCTTCCACACCTACACTGGGTGAGAGACTCAACTCTCTTGCACACCTACACCAATTGGTGTGAGACCCAACTCTCTTGCACATCTACACTAATAGGTGTGAGACCCAACTCTCTTCCACACCTGCAACAATAGGTGTAGGACACAACGCTCTTCAATACCTACACCAATGGCTGTGAGACCCAACTCTCTTCCCCAGCTACACCAACGGGTTTGAGACCCAAATCTCTTTCCCACCTACACCAACGGGTGTGACCCATATCTCTTCTACACCTACACCAATGGGTGTGAGACCCAACTGTCTTCCAAACCTACACCAACGAGTGTGAGACCCATCTCTCTTGCATGTCTCCACCAATGGCAGTGAGACCCAACTCCCTTCCACACCTACACCAATGTGTGTGAGACCCAACTCTCTTCCCCAACTACAAGAATGGGTGTGAGACCCAACACTCTTCCATACCTACACCAACGTGTGTGAGACTCACTCTTTTGAACACCTACACCGATGAATCGGAGAACCAAATCTCTTCCACACCTACAAAAATTGGAGTGAGACCCAGATCTCTTCCACAACTACACCAACGGGTGTGAGAAACATATCTCTTCCACCCCAACACCAACGAGTGTCAGACCCAACTCTCTCCACACATAAAGCAACGGGTGTGAGACCCAACTCTCTTCCCCCCCTACATCAACGGGTGTGACACCCACCTCTCTTCCATGCCTACGCCAACGAATGTGAGACCACATCACTCTTCCACACATACAGTGGGTGTGAGAGCAACTCTCTTGCAGACCAACACCAACGGGTGTGAGACGCAACTCTTTTGCACACCTACAACAATGTGTTTGAGACCCAACGTTCTTCCATACATACACCAACGGGTGTGAGACCCAACTCTCTTCCACACCTACACTGGGTGTGAGACCCAACTCTCTTCCACACCTGCAACAATAGGTGTAGGACACAATGCTCTTCAATACCTACACCAATGGCTGTGAGACCCAACTCTCTTCCACACCTACACTGGTTGTGAGACCCAATTCTCTTCCACCCCTACACCAACGGGTGTGAGTCTCAACTCACTTCCGCACCTTCACCGATGAAAGTGAGACTCAACTCTCTTCCACATCTACACAAATTAGTGTGAGACACAACTCTCTTCTCCAGCTACACCAATGGGTTTGAGACCCAAATCTCTTTCCCACCTACACCAACGGGTGTGACCCATATCTCTTCTACACCTACACCAATGGGTCTGAGACCCAACGGTTTTCCATACCTACAGCGACGGCTGTGTAACCCAACTCTCTTCCACACCTACACCAACCGGTGTGAGACCCAACCCTCTTCCACCACTACATCAATGGGTGTGTGACCCATTTATTTTGCACACCTATACCAATGGGTTTGACACGCAAATCTCTTCAACACCTACACAATGGGTGTGAGACCCAATGCTCTTCCATACCTACACCGACGGGTGTGTGACCCAACTCAATTCCACACCTACACAAACGTGTGTGAGACCCAACTCTCTTCCATACCTACACCAACTGGATTGTGACCCAACTCCCTTCCACACATACACCAACGGTTGTGTGACTCAACTCTCTTCCACACCCACACCAATGTGTGTGAGACCCAACTCACTTGCACACCTACACCAACGGGTGTGTGACCCAACTCTCTTCCACACCTACACCAAAGTGTGTGAGACCCAACTCCCTTGCACAACTACACCAACGGGTGTCAGACGCAACTCCCTCCACACTCAAACCAATGGGTGTGAGACCCAGCTCCATTCCACAGCTACACCAATGCGTGTGAGAACCAACCATCTTCCACACCTACACCAATGGGTGTGAGACTGAACTCTGTTCCACACCTACACCAAAGGGTATGACACCCATCTCTCTCCAATCTTAAACCAACGGGTGTGAGACCCAACTCTCTTCCACAACTACACCAATGGGTCTGAGATCCAATGCTCTTCCATACCTACACTGATGGGTGTGTGACCCAACTCAATTCCACACCTACACAAACGTGTGTGAGACCCAACTCTCTTCCACCTCTAAACCAATGGGTATGAGACCCAATTACTTTGCAAACCGATAACAATGGGCTTGACACTCAACTCTCTTCAACACCTACAGAATGGGTGTGACCCAACTCTCTTCCATACATACACCAACGTGTGTGAGACCCAACTCTCTTCACCACCTACAACAACGGGTGTGAGACCCAATCTCTTTCACACCTACACTGGGTGTGAGACCCAACTCTCTTCCATACCTACACCAACGGGAGTGAGACTCTAGTCTCTTCCACACCTACACCAATGTATGTGAGACCCAACTCTCTTCCCCACATACACCAATGGGTCTGAGACCCAACGGTTTTCCATACCTACAGCGACGGCTGTGTAACCCAACTCTCTTCCACACCTACACCAACCGGTGTGAGACCCAACCCTCTTCCACCACTACATCAATGGGTGTGTGACCCATTTATTTTGCACACCTATACCAATGGGTTTGACACGCAAATCTCTTCAACACCTACACAATGGGTGTGAGACCCAACTCTCTTCCATACCTACACCAACTCGAGTGTGAACCAACTCCCTTCCGCACCTACACCAATGTGTGTGAGACCCAACTCTCTTCCACACCTACACCAACGATTGCGAGACCCAACTCTCGTCCACACATACACTGGGTGTGAGAACCAACTCTCTTCCACACCTACACCAACGTGTGTGAGACCTACCTCTCTTCCACCCCTACACCAATGGGTATGAGACGCAATTATTTTGCACACCTATACCAATGGGTGTGACACCCAACACTCTTCAACACCTACACAGTGGGTGTGAGACCCAACTCTCTACCCCACCTACACCAACGGGTGTGAGACCCAATCTCTTCCACACCTACACCAAGGAGTGTGAGACCAAACTCTCTTCCACACCTACACTGGGTGTGAGACCCAACTCTCTTCCATAACTACAACAACTGGATTGTGACCCAACTCCCTTCTACACCTACGCCAACGGTTGTGAGACTCAACTCTCTTCCACACACACACCAATGTGAGTGAGACCCAACTCACTTGCACAACTACACCAATGGGTGTCAGACCCAACTCTCTCCACACATAACCAACGGGTGTGAGACCCAACCATCTCCCACACCTACACCAAAGAGTCTGTGACTCAAATCTCCTTCACACCTAAACCAACGTGTGTGAGGCCCATCTCTCTCCAATCTGAAACCAACGGGGGTGAGAACCAAATCTCCTCTACAACTACACCAATGGGGCTGAGACCCAACGCTCTTCAATACCTACACCGACGGGTGTGTGACCGAACTCTCTTGCACACCTACACCAAACAGTGTCAGACCCAACTCTCTCCACACTTAAACCAACGGGTGTGAGACCCAGCTCCCTTCCACAGCTACTCCAATGCGTGTGAGAACCAAGCAACTTCCACACCTACACCAACAGGTGTGAGACTGAACTCTGTTCCACACCTACACCAATGGGTGTGAGACCCATCTCTCTCCAATCTTAAACCAACGGGTGTGAGACCCAACTCTCTTCCACAACTACACCAATGGGTCTGAGACCCAATGCTCTTCCATACCTACACCGATGGGTGTGTGACCCAACTCAATTCCACACCTACACAAACGTGTGTGAGACCCAACTCTCTTCCACCCCTAACACAATGGGTATGAGACCCAATTACTTTGCACACCGATAACAATGGGCTTGACACCCAACTCTCTTCCCCACCTACACCAATGGGTGTGACACCCAACTCTCTTCCATGCCTACGCCAAGGAGAGTGAGACCACAACTCTCTTCCACACATACAGTGGGTGTGAGCCAACTCTCTTGCAGACCAAAATCAACGGGTGTGTGACGCGACACTTTTGCACACTTACAACAATGGGTGTGAGACCCAACTCTCTTCCACACCTACACCAATGTGTGTGAGACCCAACTCGCTTCCACACATACATTGGGTGTGAGACCCAACTCTTTTCCACACCTACACCACGTGTGTGAGACCTACCTCTCTTCCACCCCTACACCAATGGGTATGAGACCCAATTATTTTGCACACCTATACCAATGGGTGTGAGACCCAACTCTCTTCAAAACCTACACAATGTGTGTGAGACCCAACTCTCTTCCCCACATCAACCAATGGGTCTGAGACCCAACGGTCTTCCATACCTACAGCGACGGGTGTGTGACCCAACTCTCTTCCGCACATACTCTGGGTGTGAGACCCAACTCTCTTATACAGCTACACCAACGTGTGTGAGACCCAACTCTCTTCCCCACCTACACCAATGGGTGTGAGACCCAATCTCTTCATCACCTACACCAACGAGTGTGAGACCCAACTCTCTTCCACACATACACTGGGTGTGAGAACCAACTCTCTTCCACACCTACACCAACGGGTGTGACCCAACTCTCTTCCCCACCTACACCAATGGGTGTGAGACCCAATCTCTTCCACACCTACACCAAGTGTGTGAGACCTACCTCTCTTCCACCCCTACACCAATGGGTATGAGACCCAATTATTTTGCACACCTATACCAATGGGTGTGAGACCCAACTCTCTTCAAAACCTACACAATGTGTGTGAGACCCAACTCTCTTCCCCACTTTAACCAATGGGTCTGAGACCCAACGGTCTTCCATACCTACAGCGACGGGTGTGTGACCCAACTCTCTTCCGCACAAACTCTGGGTGTGAGACCCAACTCTCTTATACAGCTATACCAATGTGTGTGAGACCCAACTCTCTACCCCACCTACACCAATGGGTGTGACACCCAACTCTCTTCCATGCCTACGCCAAGGAGTGTGAGACCACAACTCTCTTCCACACATACAGTGGGTGTGAGACCCAACTCTCTGGCAGCCCAACATCAACGGATGTGTGACGCGACACTTTTGCACACTTACAACAATGGGTGTGAGACCCAACTCTTTTCCACACCTACACCAACGTGTGTGAGAACCAACTCGCTTCCACCCCTACACTAACGGGTGTGAGACCCAATTATTTTGCACACCTATACCAATGGGTGTGAGACTGAACTCTGTTCCACACCAACACCAACGGGTGTGAGACCCATCTCTCTCCAATCTTAAACCAACGGGTGTGAGACCCAACTCTCTTCCACAACTACACCAATGGGTCTGAGACCCAATGCTCTTCCATACCTACACCGACACGTGTGTGACCCAACTCAATTCCACACCTACACAAACGTGTGTGAGACCCGACTCTCTTCCACCCCTAAACCAATGGGTATGAGACCCAATTACTTTGCACACCGATAACAATGGGCTTGACACCCAACTCACTTCAACACCTGCAGAATGGGTGTGAGACCCAACGCTCTTCCATACATACACCAACGTGTGTGAGACCCAACTCTCTTCCCCACCTACACCAACGGGTGTGAGACCCAATCTCTTTCACACCTACACTGGGTGTGAGACCCAACTCTCTTCCATACCTACACCAACGGGAGTGTGACCCAACTTCCTTCCACACCTACACCAATGGGTGTGAGACTCTAGTCTCTTCCACACCTACACCAAAGTGTGTGAGACCCAACTCTCTTCCCCACATACACCAATGGGTCTGAGACCCAACGGTTTTCCATAACTACAGCGACGGCTGTGTAACCCAACTCTCTTCCACACATACATTGGGTGTGAGACCCAACTCTCTTCCACACCTACACCATGTGTGTGAGATGCAACTCTCTTCCACCACTACACCAATGGGTGTGTGACCCATTTATTTTGCTCACCTATACCAATGGGTTTGACACCCAATTCTCTTCAACACCTACACAATGGGTGTGAGACCAAACTCTCTTCCAGACATACACCAACCGGTGTGAGACCCAACTCTCTTCCCCACCTACACCAACGGGTGTGAGACCCCATCGCTTCCACACCTACACCAGTGAGTGTGAGACCCAACTCTCTTCCACTCCTACACTAGGTGTGAGAACCAACTCTCTTCCATACCTACACCAACTCGAGTGTGAACCAACTCCCTTCCACACCTACACCAACGGGTGTGAGAATCAACTCTGTTCCACACCTATACCAATGATTGCGAGACCCAACTCTCTTCCACAGCTACACCAACGGGTGTCAGACCGATCTCTCTCCACTCATAAAGAAACGGGTGTGAGATCCAACTCTCTTCCACAAGTACACCAATGGGTCTGAGACCCAATGCTTTTCCACACCTACACCAACGTGTGTGAGACCCAACTCTCTTCCCCACCTACACCAACGGGTGTGAGACCCAATCTCTTCATCACCTACACCAACGAGTGTGAGACCCAACTCTCTTCCACACATACACTGGGTGTGAGAACCAACTCTCTTCCACACCTACACCAACGGGTGTGAGACCCAACTCTCTTCCCCACCTACACCAATGGGTGTGAGACCCAATCTCTTCCACACCTACACCAACGAGTGTGAGACCCAACTCCCTTCTACACCTACACCAACGGTTGTGAGAGTCAACTCTTTTCCACACCCACACCAATGTGTGTGAGACCCAACTCACTTGCACACCTACACCAACGGGTGTCAGACCCAACTCTCTACACACATAACCAACGGGTGTGAGACCCAACCATCTCTCACACCTACACCAAAGGGTCTGTGACTCAAATCTCCTCCACACCTACACCAACGGGTTTGAGGCCCATCTCTCTCCAATCTGAAACCAACGGGGGTGAGAACCAACTCTCCTCCACAACTACACAAATGGGTCTGAGACCCAACGCTCTTCAATACGTACACCGACGGGTGTGTGACCGATCTCTCTTCCACACCTACACCAAAGTGTGTGAGACCGAACTCCCTTGCACACCTACACCAACGGATGTCAGACGCAACTACCTCCACACTCAAACCAACGAGTGAGAGACCCAACTCTCTTCCACAACTACACCAAAGGGTCTGAGACCCAATGCTCTTCCATACCTACACTGACGGGTGTGTTACCCAACTCAATTCCACACCTACACAAACGTGTGTGAGACCCAACTCTCTTCCACCACTAAAGCAATGGGTATGAGACCCAATTACTTTGCACACCGATAACAATGGACTTGACACCCAACTCTGTTCAACACCTACAGAATGGGTGTGAGACCCAACTCTCTTCCATACATACACCAACGTGTGTGAGACCCAACTCTCTTCCCCACCTACCCCAACGGGTGTGAGACCCAATCTCTTTCACACCTACACTGGGTCTGAGACCCAACTCTCTTCCATACCTACACCAACGGGAGTGTGACCCAACTTCCTTCCACACTTACACCAACGGGTGTGAGACTCTAGTCTTTTCCACACCTACACCAATGTGTGTGAGACCCAACTCTCTTCCCCACATACACCAATGGGTCTGAGACCCAACGGATTTCCATAACTACAGCGACGGCTGTGTAACCCAACTCTCTTCCACACATACATTGGGTGTGAGACCCAACTCTCTTCCACACCTACACCAAGTGTGTGAGACCTACCTCTCTTCCACCCCTACACCAATGGGTATGTTACCCAATTATTCTGCACACCTATACCAATGGGTGTGAGACCCAACTCTCTGCCCCACATCAACCAATGGGTTTGAGACCCAACGGTCTTCCACACCTACAGCGACGGGTGTGTGACCCAACACTCTTCCAGACATGCACCAACCGGTGTGAGTCCCAACTCTCTTCCCCACCTACACCAACGGGTGTGAGACCCAATCTTTTCAACACCTACCCCAAGGAGTGTGAGACCCAACTCTCTTCCACGCATACACTAGGTGTGAGACCCAACTCTCTTCCATACCTATACCAACTCGAGTGTGAACCAACTCCCTTCCACACCTACATCAACGGGTGTGAGAATCAACTCTCTTCCACACCTACACCAATGGGTCCGAGACCCAACGGGCGTCCATACCTATACCAATGTGTGTGAGACCCAACTCTCTTCCCCACCTACACCAAGGGTGTGACACCCCACTCTCTTCCATGCCTACGCCAAGGAGTGTGAGTCCACAACTCTCTTCCACACATACAGTGGGTGTGAGACCCAACTCTCTTCCACACGTACACCAACGGTTGTGAGACTCAACTCTCTTCCACACCCACACCAATGTGTGTGAGACCCAACTCACTTGCACACCTACACCAACGGGTGTCAGACCCAACTCTCTCCACACATAACCAACGGGTGTGAGACGTAACCATCTCCCACACCTACACCAAAGGATCTGTGACTCAAACCTCCTCCACACCTTCACCAACGGGTGTGAGGCCCATCTCTCTCCAATCTGAAACCAACGGGTGTGAGAACCAACTCTCTTCCACAACTACACCAATGGGTCTGAGACCCAACGGATTTCCATAACTACAGCGACGGCTGTGTAACCCAACTCTCTTCCACACATACATTGGGTGTGAGACCCAACTCTCTTCCACACCTATACCACATGTGTGAGACCTACCTCTCTTCCACCCCTACACCAATGGGTATGAGACCCAATTATTTTGCACACCTATACCAATGGGTGTGAGACCCAACTCTCTTCAAAACCTACACAATGTGTGTGAGACCCAACTCTCTTCCCCACATCAACCAATGGGTATGAGACCGAACGGTTTTCCATGCCTACAGCGACGGGTGTGTGACCCAACTCTCTTCCGCACATACTCTGGGTGTCAGACCCAACTCTCTTATACAGCTATACCAATGTGTGTGAGACCCAACTCTCTACCCCACCTACACCAATGGGTGTGACACCCAACTCTCTTCCATGCCTACGCCAAGGAGTGTGAGACCACAACTCTCTTCCACACATATACTGGATGTGAGACCCAACTGTCTTCCACACCTACACCAACGTGTGTGAGACCCAACTCTCTTGGACCACTACACCAATGGGTGTCAGACCCAATTATTTTGCACACCTATACCAATGGGTGTGAGACCCAACTCTCTTCAACACCTACACAATGGGTGTGAGACCCAAATCTCTTCTGTACATACACCAACGGGTGTGAGACCCAACTCTCTTCCCCTCCTACACCAACGGGTGTGAGGCCCAATCACTTTCACACCTACACCAATGAGTGTGAGACCAAACTCTCTTGCACACCTACACTGGGTGTGAGACCCAAATTTCTTCCATACCTACACCAACTGGATTGTGACCCAACTCCCTTCCACACCTACACCAACGGTTGTGAGACTCAATTCTCTTCCACAACTACACCGATTTGTGTGAGACCCAACTCACTTGCACCCCTACATCAACGGGTGTCAGACCCAACTCTCACCACACATAAGCAACGGGTGTGAGAACCAGCACCCTTCCACACCTACACAAACGGGTGTAAGACTCAACCATCTTCCACACCTACACCAACGGGTGTGAGACTCAAATCTCTTCCACACCTACACCAACGGGTGTGAGACCCACTTCTTTCCAATCTGAAACCAACGGGTGTGTGAACCAACTCTATTCCACACCTACACCAATGGGTGTGAGACCCAACTCCCTTCCTCACCTACTCAATCGGCTGTCAGACCCAACTCTCTCCACACTTAAAACAACGGGTGTGAGTCCCAGCTCCCTTCCACACCTACACCAACTGGAGTGAGACCCAAGTCTCTTCCACCCCTACACCAATGTGTGTGAGATCCAACTCTCTCCACACTTAAACCAACGGGTGTAAGAACTAACTCTCTTCCACACCTAAACAATGGGTCTGAGCCCCAACGCTCTTCCATACCTACACCGAGGGGTGTGTGACCCAACTCTCTTCCACACATATACTGGATGTGAGACTCAAATCTCTTCCACACCTACACCAAAGGGTGTGAGACCCACTTCTTTCCAATCTGAAACCAATGGGTGTGTGAACCAACTCTCTTCCACACCTACACCAATGAGTGTGAGACCCAACTCCCTTGCACACCTACACCAACGGGTGTCAGACTCAACTCTCTCCACACTCAAACCAACGGGTGTGAGTCCCAGCTCTCTTCCACAGCTACTCCAATGGGTGTGAGAACCAACCATCTTCCACACCTACACCAACGGGTGTGAGACTGAAGTCTGTTCCATACCAACACCAACGGGTGTGAGACCCATCTCTCTTCCACAACTACACCAATGGGTCTGAGACCCAATGCTTTTCCATACCTACACCGACGGGTGTGTGACCCAACTCTCTTCCACACATACACTGGGTGTGAAAACCAACTCTCTTCCATACCTACACCAACGTGTGTGAGACCTACTTCTCTTCCACTCCTACACCAATGGGTATGAGACCCAATTATTTTGCACACCTATACCAATGCGTGTGACACCCAACTCTGTTCAACACCTACACAATGGGTGTGAGACCTAACTCTCTTCCAGATATACACCAACGGGTGTGAGACCCAACTCTCTTCCCCACCTACACCAACGGGTGTGAGACCCAATCTCTTCCACACCTACACAAACGAATGTGAGACCAAACTCTCTTCCACACCTACACCAACGGGTGTGAGACCCAATCTCTTCCACACCTACACAAACGAATGTGAGACCAAACTCTCTTCCACACCTACACTGGGTATGAGACCCAACTCTCTTCCATACCTACACCAACTACATTGTGACCGAACACCCTTCCACACCTACACCAACGGTTGTGAGACTCAACTCTCTTCCACACCCACACCAATGTGTGTGAGACCCAACCCACTTGCACACCTACACCAACGGGTGTCAGACCCAACTGTCTCCACACATAAACAACGGGTGTGAGACGCAACCATCTCCCACACCTACACCAAAGGGTCTGTGACTCAAATCTCCTCCACACCTACACCAACGGGTTTGAGACCCATCTCTCTCCAATCTGCAACCAACGGGTGTGAGAACCAACTCTCTTCCACAACTACACCGATGGGTCGGAGACCCAACGCTCTTCAATACCTACACCGACGGGTGTGTGACCCAACTCTCTTCCACACGTACACTGGGTGTGAGAACCAACTCTCTTCCACACCTACACCAACGTGTGTGAGACCTACCTCTCTTCCACCCATACACCAATGGGTATGAGACCCAATTATTTTGCACACTTATAACAATGGGTGTGACACCCAACTCTCTTCAACACCTACACAGTGGAGGAGAGACCCAGCTCTCTTCCACACCTACACTGGGTGTGAGACCCAACTCTCTTCTATATCTACACCAACTGGAGTGTGACCCAACTTCCTTCCACACCTACACCAACGGGTGTGAGACTCTAGTCTCTTCCACACCTACACCAATGTGTGTGAGACCCAACTCTCTTCCCCACATACACCAATGGGTCTGAGACCCAACGGTTTTCCATACCTACAGCGACGGCTGTGTAACCCAACTCTCTTCCACACATACATTGGGTGTGAGACCCAACTCTCTTCCACACCTACAACACGTGTGTGAGACCCAACTCTCTTCCACCACTACACCAATGGGCGTGTGACCAATTTATTTTGTACACTTATTCCAATGGGTGTGACACCCAATTCTCTTTAACACCTACACAATGGGTGTGAGACCCAACTCTCTTCCAGACATACACCAACCGGTGTGAGACCCAACTCTCTTCCCCACCTACACCAACGGGTGTGAGTCCCAATCTCTTCCACACCTACACCAACGAGTGTGAGACACAACTCTCTTTCACAGCTACACTAGGTGTGAGACCCAACTCTCTTTCACAGCTACACTAGGTGTGAGACCCAACTCTCTTTCACAGCTACACTAGGTGTGAGACCCAACTCTCTTCCATACCGACACCAACTCGAGAGTGACCTAACTCCCTTCCACACCTACACCAATGTGTGTGAGACCCAACTCTCTTCCCCACCTACACCAACGGGTGTGAGACCCAATCACTTTCACACCTACACCAACGAGTGTGAGACCAAACTCTCTTCCACACCTACACTGGGTGTGAGACCCAAATTTCTTCCATACCTACACCAACTGGATTGTGACCCAACTCCCTTCCACACCTACACCAACGGTTGTGAGACTCAATTCTCTTCCACAACTACACCGATTTGTGTGAGACCCAACTCACTTGCACCCCTACACCAACGGGTGTCAGACCCAACTCTCTCCACACATAAGCAACGGGTGTGTGAACCAGCACCCTTCCACACCTACACAAACGGGTGTAAGACTCAACCATCTTCCACACCTACACCAACGGGTGTGAGACTCAAATCTCTTCCACACCTACACCAACGGGTGTGAGACCCACTTCTCTCCAATCTGAAACCAACGGGTGTGTGAACCAACTCTCTTCCACACCTACACCAATGAGTGTGAGACCCAACTCCCTTGCACACCTACACCAACGGGTGTGAGAACCAACCATCTTCCACACCTACACCAACGGGTGTGAGACTGAAGTCTGTTCCACACCTACACCAATGGGTGTGAGACCCATCTCTCTCCAATCTTAAACCAACGCGTGTGAGAACCAACTCACTTCCACAACTACACCAACGGGTCTGAGAACCAATGCTCTTCCATACCTACACCGACGGGTGTGTGACCCAACTCACTTCCAAACATACACTGGGTGTGAGACCCAACTCTCTTCCACACATACACTGGGTGTGAGACCCAACACTCTTCTACACCTATATCAATGTGTGTGAGACCCAACTCTCTTCCACCCCTACACCGACGGGTGTGTGACACAACTCTCTTCCACACATATACTGGTTGTGAGACCCAACTCTCTTCCACACCTGCACAAACGTGTGTGAGACCCAACTCTCTTCCACCCCTAAACCAATGGGTATGAGACCCAATTACTTTGCACACCTATAACAATGGGTGTGACACCCAACTCTCTTCAACACCTACACAATGGGTGTGAGACTCTAGTGTCTTCCATACATACACCAACGTGTGTGAGACGCAACTCTCTTCACCACCTACACCAACGGGTGTGAGACCCAATCTCTTCCACACCTACACTGGGTGTGAGACCCAATCTCTTCCACACCTACACTGGGTGTGAGACCCAACTCTATTCCATACCTACACCAACTGGAGTGTGACCCTTCCTTCCACACCTACACCAACGGGTGTGAGACTCTAGTGTCTTCCACACCTACACCAATGTGTGTGAGACACAACTCACTTCCACACCTACACCAATGGGTCTGAGACACAACGGTCTTCCATACCTACACCGATGGGTGTGTGACCCAACTCTCTTCCACACCTACACCACGTGTGTGAGACCCAACTCTCTTCCACCCCTACACCAATGGGTGTGTGACCCAATTATTTTGCACACCTATACCAATGGGTGTGACACCCAACTCTCTTCTATACATATCCCAATGTGTGTGAGACCCAACTCTCTTCCACCCCTACACCAATGGGTGTGAGACACAATTATTTTGCATATCTACACCAATGGGTGTGAGACACAACTCTCTTCAGCACGTAGACAATGGGTGTGAGACACAACTCTCTTCCATACACACACTAACGGGTGTTATACCCAACTCTCTTCCCCACCTACACCACCGGGTGTGAGACCCAATCTCTTCCACACCTACACCAACGAGTGTGAGACCCAACTCTCTTCCACACCTACAATGGGCGTGAGACCCAACACTCTTCCATACCTACACCAACGGGAGTGTGACCCAACTCCCTTGCACACCTCCACCAACGTGTGTCAGACCCAACCCTCTTCCACACCTACACCAATGTGTGTGAGACCCTACTCTCTTCCACCCCTACACCAACGAGTGTGAGACCCATCTCTCTTCCACTCCTACACCAACGGTTGTGAGTCCCATCTCTCTCCAACCTTAAACCAATGGGTGTAAGACCCAACTCTCTTCCACAACTACACAAATGGGTCTGAGACCCAACGCTCTTCAATACGTACACCGACGGGTGTGTGACCGAACTCTCTTCCACACCTACACCAAAGTGTGTGAGACCGAACTCCCTTGCACACCTACACCAACGGGTGTCAGACGCAACTACCTCCACACTCAAACCAATGGGTGTGAGACCCAACTCTCTTCCACAACTACACCAATGGATCTGAGACCCAATGCTCTTCCATACCTACACCGACGCTTGTGTGACCCAACTCAATTCCACACCTACACAAACGTGTGTGAGACCCAACTCTCTTCCACCCCTAAACCAATGGGTATGAGACCCAATTACTTTGCACACCGATAACAATGGGCTTGACATCCAACTCTCTTCAACACCTACAGAATGGGTGTGAGACCCAACTCTCTTCCATACATACACCAACGTGTGTGAGACCCAACTCTCTTCCCCACCTACCCCAACGGGTGTGAGACCCAATCTCTTTCACACCTACACTGGGTCTGAGACCCAACTCTCTTCCATACCTACACCAACGGGAGTGTGACCCAACTTCCTTCCACACTTACACCAACGGGTGTGAGACTCTAGTCTTTTCCACACCTACACCAATGTGTGTGAGACCCAACTCTCTTCCCCACATACACCAATGGGTCTGAGACCCAACGGATTTCCATAACTACAGCGACGGCTGTGTAACCCAACTCTCTTCCACACATACATTGGGTGTGAGACCCAACTCTCTTCCACACCTACACCAAGTGTGTGAGACCTACCTCTCTTCCACCCCTACACCAATGGGTATGTTACCCAATTATTCTGCACACCTATACCAATGGGTGTGAGACCCAACTCTCTGCCCCACATCAACCAATGGGTTTGAGACCCAACGGTCTTCCACACCTACAGCGACGGGTGTGTGACCCAACACTCTTCCAGACATGCACCAACCGGTGTGAGTCCCAACTCTCTTCCCCACCTACACCAACGGGTGTGAGACCCAATCTTTTCAACACCTACCCCAAGGAGTGTGAGACCCAACTCTCTTCCACGCATACACTAGGTGTGAGACCCAACTCTCTTCCATACCTATACCAACTCGAGTGTGAACCAACTCCCTTCCACACCTACATCAACGGGTGTGAGAATCAACTCTCTTCCACACCTACACCAATGGGTCCGAGACCCAACGGGCGTCCATACCTATACCAATGTGTGTGAGACCCAACTCTCTTCCCCACCTACACCAAGGGTGTGACACCCCACTCTCTTCCATGCCTACGCCAAGGAGTGTGAGTCCACAACTCTCTTCCACACATACAGTGGGTGTGAGACCCAACTCTCTTCCACACGTACACCAACGGTTGTGAGACTCAACTCTCTTCCACACCCACACCAATGTGTGTGAGACCCAACTCACTTGCACACCTACACCAACGGGTGTCAGACCCAACTCTCTCCACACATAACCAACGGGTGTGAGACGTAACCATCTCCCACACCTACACCAAAGGATCTGTGACTCAAACCTCCTCCACACCTTCACCAACGGGTGTGAGGCCCATCTCTCTCCAATCTGAAACCAACGGGTGTGAGAACCAACTCTCTTCCACAACTACACCAATGGGTCTGAGACCCAATGGATTTCCATAACTACAGCGACGGCTGTGTAACCCAACTCTCTTCCACACATACATTGGGTGTGAGACCCAACTCTCTTCCACACCTATACCACATGTGTGAGACCTACCTCTCTTCCACCCCTACACCAATGGGTATGAGACCCAATTATTTTGCACACCTATACCAATGGGTGTGAGACCCAACTCTCTTCAAAACCTACACAATGTGTGTGAGACCCAACTCTCTTCCCCACATCAACCAATGGGTATGAGACCGAACGGTTTTCCATGCCTACAGCGACGGGTGTGTGACCCAACTCTCTTCCGCACATACTCTGGGTGTCAGACCCAACTCTCTTATACAGCTATACCAATGTGTGTGAGACCCAACTCTCTACCCCACCTACACCAATGGGTGTGACACCCAACTCTCTTCCATGCCTACGCCAAGGAGTGTGAGACCACAACTCTCTTCCACACATATACTGGATGTGAGACCCAACTGTCTTCCACACCTACACCAACGTGTGTGAGACCCAACTCTCTTGGACCACTACACCAATGGGTGTCAGACCCAATTATTTTGCACACCTATACCAATGGGTGTGAGACCCAACTCTCTTCAACACCTACACAATGGGTGTGAGACCCAAATCTCTTCTGTACATACACCAACGGGTGTGAGACCCAACTCTCTTCCCCTCCTACACCAACGGGTGTGAGACCCAATCACTTTCACACCTACACCAATGAGTGTGAGACCAAACTCTCTTGCACACCTACACTGGGTGTGAGACCCAAATTTCTTCCATACCTACACCAACTGGATTGTGACCCAACTCCCTTCCACACCTACACCAACGGTTGTGAGACTCAATTCTCTTCCACAACTACACCGATTTGTGTGAGACCCAACTCACTTGCACCCCTACATCAACGGGTGTCAGACCCAACTCTCACCACACATAAGCAACGGGTGTGAGAACCAGCACCCTTCCACACCTACACAAACGGGTGTAAGACTCAACCATCTTCCACACCTACACCAACGGGTGTGAGACTCAAATCTCTTCCACACCTACACCAACGGGTGTGAGACCCACTTCTTTCCAATCTGAAACCAACGGGTGTGTGAACCAACTCTATTCCACACCTACACCAATGGGTGTGAGACCCAACTCCCTTCCTCACCTACTCAATCGGCTGTCAGACCCAACTCTCTCCACACTTAAAACAACGGGTGTGAGTCCCAGCTCCCTTCCACACCTACACCAACTGGAGTGAGACCCAAGTCTCTTCCACCCCTACACCAATGTGTGTGAGATCCAACTCTCTCCACACTTAAACCAACGGGTGTAAGAACTAACTCTCTTCCACACCTAAACAATGGGTCTGAGCCCCAACGCTCTTCCATACCTACACCGAGGGGTGTGTGACCCAACTCTCTTCCACACATATACTGGATGTGAGACTCAAATCTCTTCCACACCTACACCAAAGGGTGTGAGACCCACTTCTTTCCAATCTGAAACCAATGGGTGTGTGAACCAACTCTCTTCCACACCTACACCAATGAGTGTGAGACCCAACTCCCTTGCACACCTACACCAACGGGTGTCAGACTCAACTCTCTCCACACTCAAACCAACGGGTGTGAGTCCCAGCTCTCTTCCACAGCTACTCCAATGGGTGTGAGAACCAACCATCTTCCACACCTACACCAACGGGTGTGAGACTGAAGTCTGTTCCATACCAACACCAATGGGTGTGAGACCCATCTCTCTTCCACAACTACACCAATGGGTCTGAGACCCAATGCTTTTCCATACCTACACCGACGGGTGTGTGACCCAACTCTCTTCCACACATACACTGGGTGTGAAAACCAACTCTCTTCCATACCTACACCAACGTGTGTGAGACCTACTTCTCTTCCACTCCTACACCAATGGGTATGAGACCCAATTATTTTGCACACCTATACCAATGCGTGTGACACCCAACTCTGTTCAACACCTACACAATGGGTGTGAGACCTAACTCTCTTCCAGATATACACCAACGGGTGTGAGACCCAACTCTCTTCCCCACCTACACCAACGGGTGTGAGACCCAATCTCTTCCACACCTACACAAACGAATGTGAGACCAAACTCTCTTCCACACCTACACCAACGGGTGTGAGACCCAATCTCTTCCACACCTACACAAACGAATGTGAGACCAAACTCTCTTCCACACCTACACTGGGTATGAGACCCAACTCTCTTCCATACCTACACCAACTACATTGTGACCGAACACCCTTCCACACCTACACCAACGGTTGTGAGACTCAACTCTCTTCCACACCCACACCAATGTGTGTGAGACCCAACCCACTTGCACACCTACACCAACGGGTGTCAGACCCAACTGTCTCCACACATAAACAACGGGTGTGAGACGCAACCATCTCCCACACCTACACCAAAGGGTCTGTGACTCAAATCTCCTCCACACCTACACCAACGGGTTTGAGACCCATCTCTCTCCAATCTGCAACCAACGGGTGTGAGAACCAACTCTCTTCCACAACTACACCGATGGGTCGGAGACCCAACGCTCTTCAATACCTACACCGACGGGTGTGTGACCCAACTCTCTTCCACACGTACACTGGGTGTGAGAACCAACTCTCTTCCACACCTACACCAACGTGTGTGAGACCTACCTCTCTTCCACCCATACACCAATGGGTATGAGACCCAATTATTTTGCACACTTATAACAATGGGTGTGACACCCAACTCTCTTCAACACCTACACAGTGGAGGAGAGACCCAGCTCTCTTCCACACCTACACTGGGTGTGAGACCCAACTCTCTTCTATATCTACACCAACTGGAGTGTGACCCAACTTCCTTCCACACCTACACCAACGGGTGTGAGACTCTAGTCTCTTCCACACCTACACCAATGTGTGTGAGACCCAACTCTCTTCCCCACATACACCAATGGGTCTGAGACCCAACGGTTTTCCATACCTACAGCGACGGCTGTGTAACCCAACTCTCTTCCACACATACATTGGGTGTGAGACCCAACTCTCTTCCACACCTACAACACGTGTGTGAGACCCAACTCTCTTCCACCACTACACCAATGGGCGTGTGACCAATTTATTTTGTACACTTATTCCAATGGGTGTGACACCCAATTCTCTTTAACACCTACACAATGGGTGTGAGACCCAACTCTCTTCCAGACATACACCAACCGGTGTGAGACCCAACTCTCTTCCCCACCTACACCAACGGGTGTGAGTCCCAATCTCTTCCACACCTACACCAACGAGTGTGAGACACAACTCTCTTTCACAGCTACACTAGGTGTGAGACCCAACTCTCTTTCACAGCTACACTAGGTGTGAGACCCAACTCTCTTTCACAGCTACACTAGGTGTGAGACCCAACTCTCTTCCATACCGACACCAACTCGAGAGTGACCTAACTCCCTTCCACACCTACACCAATGTGTGTGAGACCCAACTCTCTTCCCCACCTACACCAACGGGTGTGAGACCCAATCACTTTCACACCTACACCAACGAGTGTGAGACCAAACTCTCTTCCACACCTACACTGGGTGTGAGACCCAAATTTCTTCCATACCTACACCAACTGGATTGTGACCCAACTCCCTTCCACACCTACACCAACGGTTGTGAGACTCAATTCTCTTCCACAACTACACCGATTTGTGTGAGACCCAACTCACTTGCACCCCTACACCAACGGGTGTCAGACCCAACTCTCTCCACACATAAGCAACGGGTGTGTGAACCAGCACCCTTCCACACCTACACAAACGGGTGTAAGACTCAACCATCTTCCACACCTACACCAACGGGTGTGAGACTCAAATCTCTTCCACACCTACACCAACGGGTGTGAGACCCACTTCTCTCCAATCTGAAACCAACGGGTGTGTGAACCAACTCTCTTCCACACCTACACCAATGAGTGTGAGACCCAACTCCCTTGCACACCTACACCAACGGGTGTGAGAACCAACCATCTTCCACACCTACACCAACGGGTGTGAGACTGAAGTCTGTTCCACACCTACACCAATGGGTGTGAGACCCATCTCTCTCCAATCTTAAACCAACGCGTGTGAGAACCAACTCACTTCCACAACTACACCAACGGGTCTGAGAACCAATGCTCTTCCATACCTACACCGACGGGTGTGTGACCCAACTCACTTCCAAACATACACTGGGTGTGAGACCCAACTCTCTTCCACACATACACTGGGTGTGAGACCCAACACTCTTCTACACCTATATCAATGTGTGTGAGACCCAACTCTCTTCCACCCCTACACCGACGGGTGTGTGACACAACTCTCTTCCACACATATACTGGTTGTGAGACCCAACTCTCTTCCACACCTGCACAAACGTGTGTGAGACCCAACTCTCTTCCACCCCTAAACCAATGGGTATGAGACCCAATTACTTTGCACACCTATAACAATGGGTGTGACACCCAACTCTCTTCAACACCTACACAATGGGTGTGAGACTCTAGTGTCTTCCATACATACACCAACGTGTGTGAGACGCAACTCTCTTCACCACCTACACCAACGGGTGTGAGACACAATTATTTTGCATATCTACACCAATGGGTGTGAGACACAACTCTCTTCAGCACGTAGACAATGGGTGTGAGACACAACTCTCTTCCATACACACACTAACGGGTGTTATACCCAACTCTCTTCCCCACCTACACCACCGGGTGTGAGACCCAATCTCTTCCACACCTACACCAACGAGTGTGAGACCCAACTCTCTTCCACACCTACAATGGGCGTGAGACCCAACACTCTTCCATACCTACACCAACGGGAGTGTGACCCAACTCCCTTGCACACCTCCACCAACGTGTGTCAGACCCAACCCTCTTCCACACCTACACCAATGTGTGTGAGACCCTACTCTCTTCCACCCCTACACCAACGAGTGTGAGACCCATCTCTCTTCCACTCCTACACCAACGGTTGTGAGTCCCATCTCTCTCCAACCTTAAACCAATGGGTGTAAGACCCAACTCTCTTCCACACATACACTGGGTGTGTGACCCAACTCTCTTCCACACCTACACCACGTGTGTGAGACCCAACTCTCTTCCACCCCTACATCAATGGGTGTGTGACCCTATTATTTTGCACACCTATACCAATGGGTGTGACACCCAACTCTTTTCAACACCTACACAATGGGTGTGAGATCCAACTCTCTTCCACACATACTCTGGGTGATAGACCCAACTCTCTTCTATACATATCCCAATGTGTGTGAGACCCAACTCTCTTCCACACCTACACCAATGGGTGTGAGACACAACTCTCTTCAGCACGTAGACAATGGGTGTGAGACACAACTCGCTACCATACATACACTAACGGGTGTTATACCCAACTCTCTTCCCCACCTACACCACCGGGTGTGAGACCCAATCTCTTCCACACCTACACCAACGAGTGTGAGACCCAACTCTCTTCCACACCTACAATGGGCGTGAGACCTAACACTCTTCCATACCGACACCAACGGGGGTGTGACCCAACTCCCTTGCACCCCTACACCAACGGGTGTCAGACCCAACCCTCTTCCACACCTACATCAATGTGTGTGAGACCCTGCTCTCTTCTACACCTACACTGTGTGTGAGACCCAACACTCTTCCACACCTACACCAATGGGTGTGAGACCCAACTCCCTTCCTCACCTACACCATCGGCTGTCAGACCCAACTCTCTCCACACTTAAACCAACGGGTGTGAGTCCCAGCTCCCTTCCACACCTACACCAACTGGAGTGAGACCCAAGTCTCTTCGACCCCTACACCAATGTGTGTGAGATCCAACTCTCTTCACACTTAAACCAACGAGTGTGTGACCCAGCTCCCTTCCACAGCTACAACAACGGGTGTGTGACCCAACTCCCTTGCACACCTACAGCAACGGCTGGCAGACCCAACTCTCTCCACACTTAAACCAATGGGTGTGAGTCCCAGCTCCCTTCCGCACCTACACCAACTGGAGTGAGACCCAAGTCTCTTCCACCCCTACACCAATGTGTGTGAGATCCAACTCTCTCCACACTTAAACCAACGGGTGTAAGACCTAACTCTCTTCCACACCTAAACAATGGATCTGAGCCCCAACGCTCTTCCATACCTACACCGACGGGTGTGTGACCCAACTCTCTTCCACACCTACACCAATGTGTGTGAGACCCAACTCCCTTGCACAGCTACTCCATTGGGTGTGAGAACCAACCATCTTCGATACCTACACCAATGGGTGTGAGACTGAACTCTGTTCTACACCTACACCAATGGGTGTGAGACCCAACTCTCTTGCACACCTACACCAATGGGTCTGAGACCCAACAGCCTTCCATACCTACTCCGACGGGTGTGTAACCCAACTCTCTACACACTTAAACCAACGGGTGTGAGACCCAGCTCCCTTCCACAGCTACTCCATTGGGTGTGATAACCAACCATCTTCGACACCTACACCAACGGGTGTGAGACTGAACTCTGTTCCACACCTACACCAATGGGTGTGAGACCCAACTCTCTTCCACACCTACACCAATGGGTCTGAGACCCAACGGTCTTCCATACCTACACCAACTGGATTGTGACCCAACTCCCTTCCACACCTACACCAACGGTTGTGAGACTCAATTCTCTTCCACAACTACACCGATTTGTGTGAGACCCAACTCACTTGCACCCCTACACCAACGGGTGTCAGACCCAACTCTCTCCACACATAAGCAACGGGTGTGAGAACCAGCACCCTTCCACACCTACACAAACGGGTGTAAGACTCAACCATCTTCCACACCTACACCAACGGGTGTGAGACTCAAATCTCTTCCACACCTACACCAACGGGTGTGAGACCCACTTCTCTCCAATCTGAAAACAACGGGTGTGTGAACCAACTCTCTTCCACACCTACACCAATGAGTGTGAGACCCAACTCCCTTGCACACCTACACCAACGGGTGTCAGACTCAACTCTCTCCACACTCAAACCAACGGGTGTGAGTCCCAGCTCTCTTTCACAGCTACTCCAATGCGTGTGAGAACCAACCATCTTCCACACCTACACCAACGGGTGTGAGACGGAAGTCTGTTCCACACCTACACCAACGGGTGTGAGACCCATCTCTCTCCAATCTTCAACCAACGCGTGTGAGAACCAACTCACTTCCACAACTACACCAACGGGTCTGAGAACCAATGCTCTTCCATACCTACACCGACGGGTGTGTGACCCAACTCTCTTCCATACATACACTGGGTGTGAGAACCAACTCTCTTCCGTACCTGCACCAACGTGTGTGAGATCCAACTCTCTTCCACCCCGACACCAAAGGTTGTGAGACCCAACTCTCTTCCACACCTACACTGTGTGTGAGACCCAACTCTCTTCCATACCTACACTGTGTGTGAGACCCAACTCTCTTCTACACCTACACCAATGGGTGTGAGACCCAACGGACTTCCATACCTACACAACGACGGGTGTGTGACCCAACGCTCTTCCACACATACACTGGGTGTGAGACCCAACTCTCTTCTACACCAATATCAATGTGTGTGAGACCCAACTCTCTTCCACCCCTACACTGGGTGTGAGACCCAATCTCTTCCACACCTACACTGGGTGTGAGACCCAACTCTCTTCCATACCTACACCAACTGGAGTGTGACCCTTCCTTCCACACCTACACCAACAGGTCTGAGACTCTAGTGTCTTCCACACCTACACCAATGTGTGTGAGACACAACTCACTTCCACACCTACACCAATGGGTCTGAGATGCAACGGTCTTCCATACCTACACCGATGGGTGTGTGACCAAACTCTCTTCCACACCTACACCACGTGTGTGAGACCCAACTCTCTTCCACCCCTACACCAATGGGTGTGTGACCCAATTATTTTGCACACCTATACCAATGGGTGTGAGACACAACTCTCTTCAGCACGTAGACAATGGGTGTGAGACACAACTCTCTTCCATACATACACTAACGGGTGTTAGACCCAACTCTCTTCCCCACCTACACCACCGGGTGTGAGACCCAATCTCTTCCACACCTACACCAACGAGTGTGAGACCCAACTCTCTTCCACACCTACACCACGTGTGTGAGACCCAACTCTCTTCCACCCCTACACCAATGGGTGTGTGACCCAATTATTTTGCACACCTATACCAATGGGTGTGACACCCAACTCTCTTCTACACCTATATCAATGTGTGTGAAACCCAACTCTCTTCCACCCCTACACCGACGGGTGTGTGACCCAACTCTCTTCCACACATACACTGGATGTGAGACACAACTCTCTTCCACACCTACACTGTGTGTGAGACCCAACTCTCTTCCACACCTACACTGTGTGTGAGACCCAACTCTCTTCCACTCCTACACCAATGGGTGTGAGACCCAATTATTTTACACACCTACACCAATGGGTGTGAGACCCAACTCTCTTCATCACGTACACAATGGGTGTGAGACCCAACTCTCTTCCATATATACACTAAAGGGTGTTAGACCCAACTCTCGTCACCACCTACACTACCGGGAGTGAGACCCAATCTCTTCCCCACCTACACCAACGGGTTTGAGACCCAATCTCTTCCACACCTACACCAACGAGTGTGAGACCAAACGCTCTTCCACACCTTCACTGGGTGTGAGACCGACCCAACTCTCTTCCATACCTACTCCAACTGGATTGTGACCCAACTCCCTTCCACACCTACACCAACGGGTGTGAGACTCAACACTCTTCCACACATACACTGGATGTGAGACCCAACTCTCTTCCACACCTACACAAACGTGTGTGAGACCCAACTCTCTTCCACCCCTAAACCAATGGGTATGAGACCCAATTACTTTGCACACCTATAACAATGGGTGTGTCTCCCAACTCTCTTCAACACCTACACCAACTGGAGTGTGACCCTTCCTTCCACACCTACACCAACGGGTGTGAGACTCTAGTGTCTTCCACACCTACACCAATGTGTGTGAGACACAACTCACTTCCACACCTACACCAATGGGTCTGAGACGCAACGGTCTTCCATACCTACACCGATGGGTGTGTGACCCAACTCTCTTCCACACCTACACCACGTGTGTGAGACCCAACTCTCTTCCACCCCTACACCAATGGGTGTGTGACCCAATTATTTTGCACACCTATACCAATGGGTGTGACACCCAACTCTCTTCAACACCTACACAATGGGTGTGAGACCCAACTCTCTTCCACACATACTCTGGGTGATAGACCCAACTCACTTCTATACATATCCCAATGTGTGTGAGACCCAACTCTCTTCCACCCCTACACCAATGGGTGTGAGACACAATTATTTTGCATACCTACACCAATGGGTGTGAGACACAACTCTCTTCAGCACGTAGACAATGGGTGTGAGACACAACTCTCTTCCATACATACACTAACGGGTGTTAGACCCAACTCTCTTCCCCACCTACACCACCGGGTGTGAGACCCAATCTCTTCCACACCTACACCAACGAGTGTGAGACCCAACTCTCTTCCACACCTACACCAATGGGTCTGAGACCCAACTCTCTTCCAGCCCGACACCAATGGGTATGAGTCCCAATTATTTTGCACACGTATACCAATAGGTGTGACACACAACTCTCCTCAACATCTACACAATGGGTGTGAGACCCAACTCTCTTCCCCACCTACACCAACGGGTGTGAGACCCGATCACTTCCACAACTACACCAATGGTTGTGAGACCCAACTCTCTTCCACACCTACACTGTGTGTGAGACCCAACTCTCTTCCACACCTACACTGTGTGTGAGACCCAACTCTCTTCCACTCCTACACCAATGGGTGTGAGACCCAATTATTTTACACACCTACACCAATGGGTGTGAGACCCAACTCTCTTCATCACGTACACAATGGGTGTGAGACCCAACTCTCTTCCATATATACACTAAAGGGTGTTAGACCCAACTCTCGTCACCACCTACACTACCGGGAGTGAGACCCAATCTCTTCCCCACCTACACCAACGAGTGTGAGACCCAACTCTCTTCCACACCTACACCAATGGGTCTGAGACCCAACGGTCTTCCATACCTACTCCGACGGGTGTGTAACCCAACTCCCTTCCACACATACACTGTGTCTGAGACCCAACTCTCTTCCAGCCCGACACCAATGGGTATGAGTCCCAATTATTTTGCACACGTATACCAATAGGTGTGACACGCAACTCTCCTCAACATCTACACAATGGGTGTGAGACCCAACTCTCTTCCATACATACACCAACGTGTGTGAGACCCAACTCTCTTCCCCACCTACACCAACGGGTGTGAGACCCGATCACTTCCACAACTACACCAATGGTTGTGAGACCCAACTCTCTTCCACACCTACACTGTGTGTGAGACCCAACTCTCTTCCACACCTACACTGTGTGTGAGACCCAACTCTCTTCCACTCCTACACCAATGGGTGTGAGACCCAATTATTTTACACACCTACACCAATGGGTGTGAGACCCAACTCTCTTCATCACGTACACAATGGGTGTGAGACCCAACTCTCTTCCATATATACACTAAAGGGTGTTAGACCCAACTCTCGTCACCACCTACACTACCGGGAGTGAGACCCAATCTCTTCCCCACCTACACCAACGGGTTTGAGACCCAATCTCTTCCACACCTACACCAACGAGTGTGAGACCAAACGCTCTTCCACACCTTCACTGTGTGTGAGACCCAACTCTCTTCCATACCTACTCCAACTGGATTGTGACCCAACTCCCTTCCACACCTACACCAACGGGTGTGAGACTCAACACTCTTCCACACCTACACCAACGGGTGGGAGACTCAACTCTCTTCCAAACCTACACCAACTGGATTGTGACCCAACTCACTTGCACACCTACACCAACGGGTGTCAGACCAAAATCACACAGAACGAGCGGGTGTGAGACCCTGCTCCCTTCCACAGCAACACCAACGGGTGTGAGACCCAACCATCTTCCACACCTACACCAACGGGTGTGAGACTCAACTCTCTTCCACACCTACACCAACGGGGGTGAGACCCAACTATCTTCCACATCTACACCAATGGATCTGAGACCCAACGCTCTTCAATACCTACACCGACGGGTGTGTGACCCAACTCACTTCCACACCTACACCAATGTGTGTGAGACCCAACTCCCTTGCACAGCTACTCCATTGGGTGTGAGAACCAACCATCTTCGACACCTACACCAACGGGTGTGTGACTGAACTCTGTTCTACACCTACACCAATGGGTGTGAGACCCAACTCTCTTACACACCTACACCAATGGGTCTGAGACCCAAAGGTCTTCCATACCTGCTCCGACGGGTGTGTAACCCAACTCTCTACACACTTAAACCAACGGGTGTGAGACCCAGCTCCCTTCTATACATATCCCAATGTGTGTGAGACCCAACTCTCTTCCACCCCTACACCAATGGGTGTGAGACACAATTATTTTGCATACCTACACCAATGGGTGTGAGACACAACTCTCTTCAGCACGTAGACAATGGGTGTGAGACACAACTCTCTTCCATACATACACTAACGGGTGTTAGACCCAACTCTCTTCCCCACCTACACCACCGGGTGTGAGACCCAATCTCTTCCACACCTACACCAACGAGTGTGAGACCCAACTCTCTTCCACACCTACAATGGGCGTGAGACCCAACACTCTTCCATACCTACACCAACGGGAGTGTGACCCAACTCCCTTGCACACCTCCACCAACGTGTGTCAGACCCAACCCTCTTCCACACCTACACCAATGTGTGTGAGACCCTACTCTCTTCCACCGCTACACCAATGTGTGTGAGACCCAACTCTCTCCACAATTAAACCAACGGGTGTAAGACCTAACTTTCTTCAACACCTAAACCAATGGGTCTGAGCCCCAACGCTCTTCCATACCTACACCGACAGGTGTGTGACCCAACTGTCTTCCACAACTACACCAACGGGTCTGAGACCCAATGCTGTTCCATACCTACACCGATGGGTGTGTGACCCAACTCTCTTCCACACATACACTGGGTGTGAGACCCAACTCTCTTCCATACCTACACCAACGTGTGTGAGACCCAACACTCTTCCACCCCTACACCAATGGGTGTGAGACCCAATTATTTTGCACATCTATACCAATGGGTATGAGACCCAACTCTCTTCAACACCTACACAATGGGTGTGAGACCCAACTCTCTTCCATACATACACCAACGGGTGTTAGACCCAACTCTCTTCCCCACCTGCACCAACGGGTGTGAGACCCAACTCTCTTCCCCACCTACACCAACGGGTGTGAGACCCGATCTCTTCCACAACTACACCAATGGTTGTGAGACCCAACTCTCTTCCACACCTACACCGACGGGTGTGTGACCCAACTCTCTTCCACACCTACACCAATGTGTGTGAGACCCAACTCCCTTGCACAGCTACTCCATTGGGTGTGAGAACCAACCATCTTCGACACCTACACCAACGGGTGTGAGACTGAACTCTGTTCCACACCTACACCAATGGGTGTGAGACCCAACTCCCTTGCACACCTACACCAATGGGTCTGAGACCCAACGGTCTTCCATACCTACTCCGACGGGTGTGTAACCCAACTCTCTACACACTTAAACCAACGGGTGTGAGACCCAGCTCCCTTCCACAGCTACTCCATTGGGTGTGAGAACCAACCATCTTCGACACCTACACCAACGGGTGTGAGACTGAACTCTGTTCCACACCTACACCAATGGGTGTGAGACCCAACTCTCTTCCACACCTACACCAATGGGTGTGAGACCCAATTATTTTGCACACGTATACCAATAGGTGTGACACCCAACTCTCCTCAACACCTACACAATGGGTGTGAGACCCATCTCTCTTCCATACATACACCAACGTGTGTGAGACCCAACTCTCTTCCCCACCTACACCAATGGGTGTGAGACCCGATCTCTTCCACAACTACACCAATGGTTGTGAGACCCAACTCTCTTCCACACCTACAGAGCGTGTGAGACCCAACTCTCTTCCACACCTACACCAATGGGTGTGAGACCCAACGGACTTCCATACCTACACAGACGGGTGTGTGACCCAACTCTCTTCCACACCTACACTGTGTGTGAGACCCAACTCTCTTCCACACCTACACCAATGGGTCTGAGACCCAACGGTCTTCCATACCTACTCCGACGGGTGTGTAACCCAACTCCCTTCCACACATACACTGTGTCTGAGACCCAACTCTCTTCCAGCCCGACACCAATGGGTATGAGTCCCAATTATTTTGCACACGTATACCAATAGGTGTGACACGCAACTCTCCTCAACATCTACACAATGGGTGTGAGACCCAACTCTCTTCCATACATACACCAACGTGTGTGAGACCCAACTCTCTTCCCCACCTACACCAACGGGTGTGAGACCCGATCACTTCCACAACTACACCAATGGTTGTGAGACCCAACTCTCTTCCACACCTACACTGTGTGTGAGACCCAACTCTCTTCCACACCTACACTGTGTGTGAGACCCAACTCTCTTCCACTCCTACACCAATGGGTGTGAGACCCAATTATTTTACACACCTACACCAATGGGTGTGAGACCCTACTCTCTTCATCACGTACACAATGGGTGTGAGACCCAACTCTCTTCCATATATACACTAAAGGGTGTTAGACCCAACTCTCGTCACCACCTACACTACCGGGAGTGAGACCCAATCTCTTCCACACCTACACCAACGAGTGTGAGACACAACTCTCTTCCAAACCTACAATGTGTTGAGACCCAACACTCTTCCATACCTACAGCAAAAGGAGTGTGACCCAACTCCCTTTTACACCTACATCAACGGGTGTCAGACCCAAACCTCGTCCACACCTACACCAATGTGTGTGAGACCCTACTCTCTTCCACCCTTACACCAACGGGAGTGTGACCCAACTCCCTTGCACAGCTCCACCAACGTGTGTCAGACCCAACCCTCTTCCACACCTACACCAATGGGTGTGAGACCCAACTCTCTTCCATACATACACTAACGGGTGTTATACCCAACTCTCTTCCCCACCTACACCAACGAGTGTGAGACCCATCTCTCTTCCACTCCTACACCAACGAGTGTGAGACCCATCTCTCTTCCACTCCTACACCAACGGTTGTGAGTCCCATCTCTCTCCAACATTAAACCAACGATTGTAAGACCCAACTCTCTTCCACACCTACACCAACGAGTGTGAGACACAACTCTCTTCCAAACCTACAATGGGTTGAGACCCAACACTCTTCCATACCTACAGCAAAAGGAGTGTGACCCAACTCACTTTTACACCTACATCAACGGGTGTCAGACCCAACCCTCGTCCACACCTACACCAATGTGTGTGAGACCCTACTCTCTTCCACCCTTACACCAACGGGAGTGTGACCCAACTCCCTTGCACACCTCCACCAACGTGTGTCAGACCCAACCCTCTTCCACACCTACACCAATGTGTGTGAGACCCTACTCTCTTCCACTCCTACACCAACGAGTGTGAGACCCATCTCTCTTCCACTCCTACACCAACGGTTGTGAGTCCCATCTCACTCCAACCTTAAACCAACGGGTGTAAGACCCAACTCTCTTCCACACCTACAACAACGAAAGTGTGTCCCAAGTCTCTTCCACCCCTACACCAAATTTTGTGAGACCCAACTCTCTCCACACTTAAACCAACGGTTGTAAGTCCCAGCTCCCTTCCACACATACACCAACTGGAGTGAGACCCACACCTACACCAATGGGTGTGAGACCCAACTCCCTTCCTCACCTACACCAACGGCTGTCAGACCCAACTCTCAACACACTTCAACCAACGGGTGTGAGTCCCAGCTCCCTTCCACACATACACCAACTGGAGTGAGACCCAAGTCTCTTCCACCGCTACACCAATGTGTGTGAGACCCAACTCTCTCCACAATTAAACCAACGGGAGTAAGACCTAACTTTCTTCAACACCTAAACCAATGGGTCTGAGCCCCAACGCTCTTCCATACCTACACCGACAGGTGTGTGACCCAACTGACTTCCACAACTACACCAACGGGTCTGAGACCCAATGCTCTTCCATACCTACACCGACGGGTGTGTGACCCAACTCTCTTCCACACATACACTGGGTGTGAGACCCAACTCTCTTCCACACCTACACCAACGTGTGTGAGACCCAACACTCTTCCACCACTACACCAATGGGTGTGAGACCCAATTATTTTGCACATCTATACCAATGGGTGTGAGACCCAACTCTCTTCCCCACCTACACCAACGGGTTTGAGACCCAATCTCTTCCACACCTACACCAACGAGTGTGAGACCAAACGCTCTTCCACACCTTCACTGGGTGTGAGACCCAACTCTCTTCCATACATACACCAAGGGGTGTTAGACCCAACTCTCTTCCCCACCTACACCAACGGGTTTGAGACCCAATCTCTTCCACACCTACACCAACGAGTGTGAGACCAAACGCTCTTCCACACCTTCACTGGGTGTGAGACCCAACTCTCTTCCATACCTACTCCAACTGGATTGTGACCCAACTCCCTTCCACACCTACACCAACGGGTGTGAGACTCAACACTCTTCCATACCTACACCAACGAGTGTGAGACCAAACTCTCTTCCACACCTACACTGGGTGTGAGACCCAACTCTCTTACATACCTACACCAACTGGATTGTGACCCAACTCCCTTCCATACCTACACCAACTGGATTGTGACCCAACTCCCTTCCATACCTACGCCAACGGGTGGGAGACTCAACTCTCTTCCAAACCTACACCAACTGGATTGTGACCCAACTCACTTGCACACCTACACCAACGGGTGTCAGACCAAAATCACACAGAACGAGCGGGTGTGAGACCCTGCTCCCTTCCACAGCAACACCAACGGGTGTGAGACCCAACCATCTTCCACACCTACACCAACGGGTGTGAGACTCAACTCTCTTCCACACCTACACCAACGGGGGTGAGACCCATCTATCTCCAATCTGAAACCAACGGGTGTGAGACCCAACTATCTTCCACATCTACACCAATGGATCTGAGACCCAACGCTCTTCAATACCTACACCGACGGGTGTGTGACCCAACTCTCTTCCACACCTACACCAATGTATGTGAGACCCAACTCCCTTGCACAGCTACTCCATTGGGTGTGAGAACCAACCATCTTCGACACCTACAACAACGGGTGTGAGACTGAACTCTGTTCCACACCTACACCAATGGGTGTGAGACCCAACTCTCTTGCACACCTACACCAATGGGTCTGAGACCCAACGGTCTTCCATACCTACTCCGACGGGTGTGTAACCCAACTCCCTTCCACACATACACTGTGTCTGAGACCCAACTCTCTTCCACCCCTACACCAATGGGTATGAGACCCAATTATTTTGCACACGTATACCAATAGGTGTGACACCGAACTCTCCTCAGCACCTACACAATGGGTGTGAGACCCAACTCTCTTCCATACATACACCAACGTGTGTGAGACCCAACTCTCTTCCCCACCTACATCAACGGGTGTGAGACCCGATCTCTTCCACAACTACACCAATGGTTGTGAGACCCAACTCTCTTCCACACCTACACTGTGTGTGAGACCCAACTCTCTTCCACACAGACACTGTGTGTGAGACCCAACTCTCTTCCACACCTACACCAATGGGTGTGAGACCCAACGGACTTCCATACCTACACAGACGGGTGTGTGACCCAACTCTCTTCCACACCTACACTGTGTGTGAGACCCAACTCTCTTCCACACCTACACCAATGGGTGTGAGCCAATTATTTTACACACCTACACCAATGGGTGTGAGACCCAACTCTCTTCATCACGTACACAATGGGTGTGAGACCCAACTCTCTTCCATATATACACTAAAGGGTGTTAGACCCAACTCTCGTCACCACCTACACTACCGGGTGTGAGACCCAATCTCTTCCACACCTACACCAACGAGTGTGAGACACAACTCTCTTCCAAACCTACAATGGGTTGAGACCCAACACACTTCCACACCTACACCAATGGGTGTGAGACCCAACTCTCTTCCACACCTACACCAATGGGTCTGAGACCCAACGGTCTTCCATACCTACTCCGACGGGTGTGTAACCCAACTCCCTTCCACACATACACTGTGTCTGAGACCCAACTCTCTTCCACCCCTACACCAATGGGTATGAGACCCAATTATTTTGCACACGTATACCAATAGGTGTGACACCCAACTCTCCTCAACACCTACACAATGGGTGTGAGACCTAACTCTCTTCCATACATACACCAACGTCTGTGAGACCCAACTCTCTTCCCCACCTACACCAACGGGTGTGAGACCCGATCTCTTCCACAACTACACCAATGGTTGTGAGACCCAACTCTCTTCCACACCTACACTGTGTGTGAGACCCAACTCTCTTCCACACCTACACCAATGGGTGTGAGACCCAACGGACTTCCATACCTACACAGACGGGTGTGTGACCCAACTCTCTTCCATACCTACACTGTGTGTGAGACCCAACTCTCTTCCACACCTACACCAATGGGTCTGAGACCCAACGGTCTTCCATACCTACTCCGACGGGTGTGTAACCCAACTCCCTTCCACACATACACTGTGTCTGAGACCCAACTCTCTTCCAGCCCGACACTAATGGGTAGGAGACCCAATTATTTTGCACACGTATACCAATAGGTGTGACACGCAACTCTCCTCAACACCTACACAATGGGTGTGAGACCCAACTCTCTTCCATACATACACCAACGTGTGTGAGACCCAACTCTCTTCCCAACCTACACCAACGTGTGTGAGACCCAACTCTCTTCCACACCTACACTGTGTGTGAGACCCAACTCTCTTCCACACCTACACTGTGTGTGAGACCCAACTCTCTTCCACACCTACACCAATGGGTGTGAGACCCAACTCTCTTCATCACGTACACAATGGGTGTGAGACCCAACTCTCTTCCATATATACACTAAAGGGTGTTAGACCCAACTCTCGTCACCACTTACACTACCGGGTGTGAGAACCAATCTCTTCCACACCTACACCAACGAGTGTGAGACACAACTCTCTTCCAAACCTACAATGGGTTGAGACCCAACACTCTTCCATACCTAGAGCAAAAGGAGTGTGACCCAACTCCCTTGCACACCTCCACCAACGTGTGTCAGACCCAACCCTCTTCCACACCTACACCAATGTGTGTGAGACCCTACTCTCTTCCACCCCTACACCAACGAGTGTGAGACCCATCTCTCTTCCACTCCTACACCAACGGTTGTGAGTCCCATCTCTCTCCAACCTTAAACCAACGGGTGTAAGACCCAACTCTCTTCCACACCTACAACAACGAAAGTGTGTCCCAAGTCTCTTCCACCCCTACACCAAATTTTGTGAGACCCAACTCTCTCCACACTTAAACCAACGGTTGTAAGTCCCAGCTCCCTTCCACACATACACCAACTGGAGTGAGACCCACACCTACACCAATGGGTGTGAGACCCAACTCCCTTCCTCACCTACACCAACGGCTGTCAGACCCAACTCTCAACACACTTCAACCAACGGGTGTGAGTCCCAGCTCCCTTCCACACATACACCAACTGGAGTGAGACCCAAGTCTCTTCCACCGCTACACCAATGTGTGTGAGACCCAACTCTCTCCACAATTAAACCAACGGGTGTAAGACCTAACTTTCTTCAACACCTAAACCAATGGGTCTGAGCCCCAACGCTCTTCCATACCTACACCGACAGGTGTGTGACCCAACTGTCTTCCACAACTACACCAACGGGTCTGAGACCCAATGCTCTTCCATACCTACACCGACGGGTGTGTGACCCAACACTCTTCCACCCCTACACCAATGGGTGTGAGACCCAATTATTTTGCACATCTATACCAATGGGTGTGAGACCCAACTCTCTTCAACACCTACACAATGGGTGTGAGACCCAACTCTCTTCCATACATACACCAACCGGTGTTAGACCCAACTCTCTTCCCCACCTACACCAACGGGTTTGAGACCCAATCTCTTCCACACCTACACCAACGAGTGTGAGACCAAACGCTCTTCCACACCTACACTGGGTGTGAGACCCAACTCTCTTCCCCACCTACACCAACGGGTTTGAGACCCAATCTCTTCCACACCTACACCAACGAGTGTGAGACCAAACGCTCTTCCACACCTTCACTGGGTGTGAGACCCAACTCTCTTCCATACATACACCAAGGGGTGTTAGACCCAACTCTCTTCCCCACCTACACCAACGGGTTTGAGACCCAATCTCTTCCACACCTACACCAACGAGTGTGAGACCAAACGCTCTTCCACACCTTCACTGGGTGTGAGACCCAACTCTCTTCCATACCTACTCCAACTGGATTGTGACCCAACTCCCTTCCACACCTACACCAACGGGTGTGAGACTCAACACTCTTCCATACCTACACCAACGAGTGTGAGACCAAACTCTCTTCCACACCTACACTGGGTGTGAGACCCAACTCTCTTACATACCTACACCAACTGGATTGTGACCCAACTCCCTTCCATACCTACACCAACTGGATTGTGACCCAACTCCCTTCCATACCTACGCCAACGGGTGGGAGACTCAACTCTCTTCCAAACCTACACCAACTGGATTGTGACCCAACTCACTTGCACACCTACACCAACGGGTGTCAGACCAAAATCACACAGAACGAGCGGGTGTGAGACCCTGCTCCCTTCCACAGCAACACCAACGGGTGTGAGACCCAACCATCTTCCACACCTACACCAACGGGTGTGAGACTCAACTCTCTTCCACACCTACACCAACGGGGGTGAGACCCATCTATCTCCAATCTGAAACCAACGGGTGTGAGACCCAACTATCTTCCACATCTACACCAATGGATCTGAGACCCAACGCTCTTCAATACCTACACCGACGGGTGTGTGACCCAACTCACTTCCACACCTACACCAATGTGTGTGAGACCCAACTATCTTCCACATCTACACCAATGGATCTGAGACCCAACGCTCTTCAATACCTACACCGACGGGTGTGTGACCCAACTCACTTCCACACCTACACCAATGTGTGTGAGACCCAACTCCCTTGCACAGCTACTCCATTGGGTGTGAGAACCAACCATCTTCGACACCTACAACAACGGGTGTGAGACTGAACTCTGTTCCACACCTACACCAATGGGTCTGAGACCCAAAGGTCTTCCATACCTACTCCGACGGGTGTGTAACCCAACTCCCTTCCACACATACACTGTGTCTGAGACCCAACTCTCTTCCACCCCTACACCAATGGGTATGAGACCCAATTATTTTGCACACGTATACCAATAGGTGTGACTCCGAACTCTCCACAACACCTGCACAATGGGTGTGAGACCCAACTCTCTTCCATACATACACCAACGTGTGTGAGACCCAACTCTCTTCCCCACCAACACCAACGGGTGTGAGACCCGATCTCTTCCACAACTACACCAATGGTTGTGAGACCCAACTCTCTTCCACACCTACACTGCGTGTGAGACCCAACTCTCTTCCACACCGACACTGTGTGTGAGACCCAACTCTCTTCCACACCTACACCAATGGGTGTGAGACCCAACGGACTTCCATACCTACACAGACGGGTGTGTGACCCAACTCTCTTCCACACCTACACTGTGTGTGAGACCCAACTCTCTTCCACACCTACACCAATGGGTCTGAGACCCAACTCTCTTCATCACGTACACAATGGGTGTGAGACCCAACTCTCTTCCATATATACACTAACGGGTGTTATACCCAACTCTCTTCCCCACCTACACCACCGGGTGTGAGACCCAATCTCTTCCAACCCTACACCAACGAGTGTGAGACCCAACTCTCCTCCACACCTACAATGGGCTTGAGACCCAACACTCCTCCATACCGACACCAACGGGGGTGTGACTGAACTCTGTTCTACACCTACACCAATGGGTATGAGACCCAATTATTTTGCACACGTATACCAATAGGTGTGACACCGAACTCTCCACAACACCTGCACAATGGGTGTGAGACCCAACTCTCTTCCATACATACACCAACGTGTGTGAGACCCAACTCTCTTCCCCACCAACACCAACGGGTGTGAGACCCGATCTCTTCCACAACTACACCAATGGTTGTGAGACCCAACTCTCTTCCACACCTACACTGCGTGTGAGACCCAACTCTCTTCCACACCGACACTGTGTGTGAGACCCAACTCTCTTCCACACCTACACCAATGGGTGTGAGACCCAACGGACTTCCATACCTACACAGACGGGTGTGTGACCCAACTCTCTTCCACACCTACACTGTGTGTGAGACCCAACTCTCTTCCACACCTACACCAATGGGTCTGAGACCCAACTCTCTTCATCACGTACACAATGGGTGTGAGACCCAACTCTCTTCCATATATACACTAACGGGTGTTATACCCAACTCTCTTCCCCACCTACACCACCGGGTGTGAGACCCAATCTCTTCCAACCCTACACCAACGAGTGTGAGACCCAACTCTCCTCCACACCTACAATGGGCTTGAGACCCAACACTCTTCCATACCGACACCAACGGGGGTGTGACTGAACTCTGTTCTACACCTACACCAATGGGTGTGAGACCCAACTCTCTTCCACACCTACACCAATGGGTCTGAGACCCAACGGTCTTCCATACCTACTCCGACGGGTGTGTAACCCAACTCCCTTCCACACATACACTGTGTCTGAGACCCAACTCTCTTCCACCCCTACACCAATGGGTATGAGACCCAATTATTTTGCACACGTATACCAATAGGTGTGACACCGAACTCTCCTCAACACCTACACAATGGTTGTGAGACCCAACTCTCTTCCATACATACACCAACGTGTGTGAGACCCAACTCTCTTCCCCACCAACACCAACGGGTGTGAGACCCGATCTCTTCCACAACTACACCGGTTGTGAGACACAACTCTCTTCCACACCTACACTGTGTGTGAGACCCAACTCTCTTCCACACCGACACTGTGTGTGAGACCCATCTCTCTTCCACACCTACACCAATGGGTGTGAGACCCAACGGACTTCCATACCTACACAGACGGGTGTGTGACCCAACTCTCTTCCACACCTACACTGTGTGTGAGACCCAACACTCTTCCACACCTACACCAATGGGTTTGAGACCCAACGGTCTTCCATACCTACTCCGACGGGTGTGTAACCCAACTCCCTTCCATACATACACTGTGTCTGAGACCCAACTCTCTTCCACCCCTACACCAATGGGTATGAGACCCAATTATTTTGCACACGTATACCAATAGGTGTGACACCCAACTCTCCTCAACACCTACACAATGGGTGTGAGACCCAACTCTCTTCCATACATACACCAACGTGTGTGAGACCCAACTCTCTTCCCCACCTACACCAACGGGTGTGAGACTCGATCCCTTCCACAACTACACCAATGGTTGTGAGACCTAACTCTCTTCCACTCCTACACTGTGTGTGAGACCCAACTCTCTTCCACACCTACACAGTGTGTGAGACCCAACTCTCTTCCACACCTACACCAATGGGTGTGAGACCCAACGGACTTCCATACCTACACAGACGGGTGTGTGACCCAACTCTCTTCCACACCTACACTGTGTGTGAGACCCAACTCTCTTCCACACCTACACCAATGGGTGTGTGACCCAACTCTCTTCATCACGTACACAATGGGTGTGAGACCCAGCTCTCTTCCATATATACACTAACGGGTGTTATACCCAACTCTCTTCCCCACCTACACCACCGGGTGTGAGACCCAATCTCTTCCGCACCTACACCAACGAGTGTGAGACCCAACTCACTTCCATACCTACAATGGGCGTGAGACCCAACACTCTTCCATACCGACACCAACGGGGGTGTGACCCAACTCCCTTGCACCCCTACACCAACGGGTGTCAGACCCAACCCTCTTCCACACCTGCACCAATGTGTGTGACACCCTGCTCTCTTCTACACCTACACTGCGTGTGAGACCCAACACTCTTCCACACCTGCACCAATGGGTGTGAGACCCAACTCCCTTCCTCACCTACACCATCGGCTGTCAGACCCAACTCTCTCCACACTTAAACCAACGTGTGTGAGTCCCAGCTCCCTTCCACACCTACACCAACTGGAGTGAGACCCAAGTCTCTTCCACCCCTACACCAATGTGTGTGAGATCCAACTCTCTTCACACTTAAACCAACGAGTGTGTGACCCAGCTCCGTTCCACAGCTACAACAACGGGTGTGTGACCCAACTCCATTGCACACCTACAGCAACGGCTGGCAGACCCAACTCTCTCCACACTTAAACCAACGGGTGTGAGTCCCAGCTCCCTTCCGCACCTACACCAACTGGAGTGAGACCCAAGTCTCTTCCACCCCTACACCAATGTGTGTGAGATCCAACTCTCTCCACACTTAAACCAACGGGTGTAAAACCTAACTCTCTTCCACACCTAAACAATGGGTCTGAGCCCCAACGCACTTCCATACCTACACCGACGGGTGTGTGACCCAACTCTCTTCCACACATATACTGGATGTGAGACCCAACTGTCTTCCATACATACACCAAAGTGTGTGAGACCCAACTCTCTTCCCCACCTACACCAACGGGTGTGAGACCCGATTTCTTCCACAACTACACCAATGGTTGTGAGACCCAACTCTCTTCCACACCTACACTGTGTGTGAGACCCAACTCTCTTCCACACCTACACAGTGTGTGAGACCCAACTCTATTCCACACCTACACCAATGGGTGTGAGAACCAACGGACTTCCACACCTACACAGACGGGTGTGTGACCCAACTCTCTTCCACACCTACACTGTGTGTGAGACCCAGCTCTCTTCCACACCTACACCAATGGGTGTGAGACCCAACTCACTTCATCACGTACACAATGGGTGTGAGACCCAACTCTCTTCCATATATACACTAACGGGTGTTATACCCAACTCTCTTCCCCACCTACACCACCGGGTGTGAGACCCAATCCCTTCCACACCTACACCAACGAGTGTGAGACCCTGCTCTCTTCTACACCTACACTGTGTGTGAGACCCAACACTCTTCCACACCTACACCAATGGGTGTGAGACCCAACTCCCTTCCTCACCTACACCATTGGCTGTCAGACCCAACTCTCTCCACAGTTAAACCAACGGGTGTGAGTCCCAGCTCCCTTCCACACCTACACCAACTGGAGTGAGACCCAAGTCTCTTCCACCCCTACACCAATGTGTGTGAGATCCAACTCTCTTCACACTTAAACCAACGAGTGTGTGACCCAGCTCCCTTCCACAGCTACAACAACGGGTGTGTGACCCAACTCCCTTGCACACCTACAGCAACGGCTGGCAGACCCAACTCTCTCCACACTTAAACCAAAGGGTGAGAGTCCCAGCTCCCTTCCGCACCTACACCAACTGGAGTGAGACCCAAGCCTCTTCTACCCCTACACCAATGTGTGTGAGATCCAACTCTCTCCACACTTAAACCAACGGGTGTAAGACCTAACTCTCTTCCACACCTAAACAATGGGTCTGAGCCCCAACGCTCTTCCATACCTACACCGATGGGTGTGTGACCCAACTCTCTTCCACACATATACTGGATGTGAGACCCAACTGTCTTCCACACCTACACAATGGGTGTGAGACCCAAATCTCTTCCATATATACACCAACGGGTGTGAGACCCAACTCTCTTCCCCACCTACACCAACGGGTGTGAGACCCAATCACTTTCACACCTACACCAACGAGTGTGAGACCAAACTCTCTTCCACATCTACACCAATGGGTGTGTGACCCAACTCTCTTCATCACGTACACAATGGGTGTGAGACCCAGCTCTCTTCCATATATACACTAACGGGTGTTATACCCAACTCTCTTCCCCACCTACACCACCGGGTGTGAGACCCAATCTCTTCCACACCTACACCAACGAGAGTGAGACCCAACTCTCTTCCATACCTACAATGGGCGTGAGACCCAACACTCTTCCATATATACACCAACGGGTGTCAGACCCAACCCTCTTCCACACCTACACCAATGTGTGTGAGACCCTGCTCTCTTCTAAACCTACACTGTGTGTGAGACCCAACTCTCTTCAACCCCTACACCAATGGGTATGAGACCCAATTATTTTGCACACGTATACCAATAGGTGTGACACCGAACTCTCCTCAACACCTACACAATGGGTGTGAGACCCAACTCTCTTCCATACATACACCAACGTGTGTGAGACCCAACTCTCTTCCCCACCAACACCAACGGGTGTGAGACCCGATCTCTTCCACAACTACACCAATGGTTGTGAGACACAACTCTCTTCCACACCTACACTGTGTGTGAGACCCAACTCTTTTCCACACTGACACTGTGTGTGAGACCCATCTCTCTTCCACACCTACACCAATGGGTGTGAGACCCAACGGACTTCCATACCTACACAGACGGGTGTGTGACCCAACTCTCTTCCACACCTACACTGTGTGTGAGACCCAACACTCTTCCACACCTACACCAATGGGTCTGAGACCCAACGGTCTTCCATACCTACTCCGACGGGTGTGTAACCCAACTCCCTTCCATACATACACTGTGTCTGAGACCCAACTCTCTTCCACCCCTACACCAATGGGTATGAGACCCAATTACTTTGCACACGTATACCAATAGGTGTGGCACCCAACTCTCCTCAACACCTACACAATGGGTGTGAGACCCAACTCTCTTCCATACATACACCAACGTGTGTGAGACCCAACTCTCTTCCCCACCTACACCAACGGGTGTGAGACCCGATCCCTTCCACAACTACACCAATGGTTGTGAGACCCAACTCTCTTCCACTCCTACACTGTGTGTGAGACCCAACTCTCTTCCACACCTACACAGTGTGTGAGACCCAACTCTCTTCCACACCTACACCAATGGGTGTGAGACCCAATGGACTTCCATACCTACACAGACGGGTGTGTGACCCAACTCTCTTCCACACCTACACTGTGTGTGAGACCCAACTCTCTTCCACACCTACACCAATGGTGTGTGACCCAACTCTCTTCATCACGTACACAATGGGTGTGAGACCCAGCTCTCTTCCATATATACACTAATGGGTGTTATACCCAACTCTCTTCCCCACCTACACCACCGGGTGTGAGTCCCAATCTCTTCCACACCTACACCAACGAGTGTGAGACCCAACTCTCTTCCATACCTACAATGGGCGTGAGACCCAACACTCTTCCATACCGACACCAACGGGGGTGTGACCCAACTCCCTTGCACCCGTACACCAACGGGTGTCAGACCCAACCCTCTTCCACACCTGCACCAATGTGTGTGACACCCTGCACTCTTCTACACCTACACTGTGTGTGAGACCCAACACTCTTCCACACCTGCACCAATGGGTGTGAGACCCAACTCCCTTCCTCACCTACACCAACTGGAGTGAGACCCAAGTCTCTTCCACCCCTACACCAATGTGTGTGAGATCCAACTCTCTTCACACTTAAACCAACGGGTGTGTGACCCAACTCCCTTGCACACCTACAGCAACGGCTGGCAGACCCAACTCTCTCCACACTTAAACCAACGGGTGTGAGTCCCAGCTCCCGTCCGCACATACACCAACTGGAGTGAGACCCAAGTCTCTTCCACCCCTACACCAATGTGTGTGAGATCCAACTCTCTCCATACTTAAACCAACCGGTGTAAGACCTAACTCTCTTCCACACCTAAACAATGGGTCTGAGCCCCAACGCACTTCCATACCTACACCGACGGGTGTGTGACCCAACTCTCTTTCACACATATACTGGATGTGAGACCCAACTGTCTTCCATACATACACCAACGTGTGTGAGACCCAACTCTCTTCCCCACCTACACCAACGGGTGTGAGACCCGATTTCTTCCACAACTACACCAATGGTTGTGAGACCCAACTCTCTTCCACACCTACACTGTGTGTGAGACCCAACTCTCTTCCACACCTACACAGTGTGTGAGACCCAACTCTATTCCACACCTACACCAATGGGTGTGAGAACCAACGGACTTCCACACCTACACAGACGGGTGTGTGACCCAACTCTCTTCCACACCTACACTGTGTGTGAGACCCAGCTCTCTTCCACACCTACACCAATGGGTGTGAGACCCAACTCTCTTCATCACGTACACAATGGGTGTGAGACCCAACTCTCTTCCATATATACACTAACGGGTGTTATACCCAACTCTCTTCCCCACCTACACCACCGGGTGTGAGACCCAATCTCTTCCACACCTACACCAACGAGTGTGAGACCCTGCTCTCTTCTACACCTACACTGTGTGTGAGACCCAACACTCTTCCACACCTACACCAATGGGTGTGAGACCCAACTCCCTTCCTCACCTACACCATTGGCTGTCAGACCCAACTCTCTCCACACTTAAACCAACGAGTGTGTGACCCAGCTCCCTTCCACAGCTACAACAACGGGTGTGTGACCCAACTCCCTTGCACACCTACAGCAACGGCTGGCAGACCCAACTCTCTCCACACTTAAACCAAAGGGTGAGAGTCCCAGCTCCCTTCCGCACCTACACCAACTGGAGTGAGACTCAAGTCTCTTCTACCCCTACACCAATGTGTGTGAGATCCAACTCTCTCCACACTTAAACCAACGGGTGTAAGACCTAACTCTCTTCCACACCTAAACAATGGGTCTGAGCCCCAACGCTCTTCCATACCTACACCGATGGGTGTGTGACCCAACTCTCTTCCACACATATACTGGATGTGAGACCCAACTGTCTTCCACACCTACACCAACGTGTGTGAGACCCAATCACTTTCACACCTACACCAACGAGTGTGAGACCAAACTCTCTTCCACATCTACACCAATGGGTGTGAGACCCAACGGACTTCCATACCTACACAGACGGGTGTGTGACCCAACTCTCTTCCACACCTACACTGTGTGTGAGACCCAACTCTCTTCCACACCTACACCAATGGGTGTGTGACCCAACTCTCTTCATCACGTACACAATGGGTGTGAGACCCAGGTCTCTTCCATATATACACTAACGGGTGTTATACCCAACTCTCTTCCCCACCTACACCACCGGGTGTGAGACCCAATCTCTTCCACACCTACACCAACGAGAGTGAGACCCAACTCTCTTCCATACCTACAATGGGCGTGAGACCCAACACTCTTCCATACCGACACCAACGGGGGTGTGACCCAACTACCTTGCACACCTACACCAACGGGTGTCAGACCCAACCCTCTTCCACACCTACACCAATGTGTGTGAGACCCTGCTCTCTTCTACACCTACACTGTGTGTGAGACCCAACACTCTTCCACACCTGCACCAATGGGTGTGAGACCCAACTCCCTTCCTCACCTACACCATCGGCTGTCAGACCCAACTCTCTCCACACTTAAACCAACGGGTGTGAGTCCCAGCTCCCTTCCACACCTACACCAACTGGAGTGAGACCCAAGTCTCTTCCACCACTACACCAATGTGTGTGAGATCCAACTCTCTTCACACTTAAACCAACGGGTGTGTGACCCAACTCCCTTGCACACCTACAGCAACGGCTGGCAGACCCAACTCTCTCCACACTTAAACCAACGGGTGTGAGTCCCAGCTCCCTTCCGCACCTACACCAACTGGAGTGAGACCCAAGTCTCTTCCACCCCTACACCAATGTGTGTGAGATCCAACTCTCTCCACACTTAAACCAACGGGTGTAAGACCTAACTCTCTTCCACACCTAAACAATGGGTCTGAGCCCCAACGCTCTTCCATACCTACACCGACGGGTGTGTGACCCAACTCTCTTCCACACATATACTGGATGTGAGACACAACTGTCTTCCATACATACACCAACGTGTGTGAGACGCAACTCTCTTCCCCACCTACACCAACGGGTGTGAGACCCGATTTCTTCCACAACTACACCAATGGTTGTGAGACCCAACTCTCTTCCACACCTACACTGTGTGTGAGACCCAACTCTCTTCCACACCTACACAGTGTGTGAGACCCAACTCTATTCCACACCTACACCAATGGGTGTGAGACCCAACGGACTTCCATACCTACACAGACGGGTGTGTGACCCAACTCTCTTCCCCACCTACACCACCGGGTGTGAGACCCAATCTCTTCCACACCTACACCAACGAGTGTGAGACCCTGCTCTCTTCTACACCTACACAGTGTGTGAGACCCAACACTCTTCCACACCTACACCAATGGGTGTGAGACCCAACTCCCTTCCTCACCTGCACCATTGGCTGTCAGACCCAACTCTCTCCACACTTAAACCAACGGGTGTGAGTCCCAGCTCCCTTCCACACCTACACCAACTGGAGTGAGACCCAAGTCTCTTCCACCCCTACACCAATGTGTGTGAGATCCAACTCTCTTCACACTTAAACCAACGAGTGTGTGACCCAGCTCCCTTCCACAGCTACAACAACGGGTGTGTGACCCAACTCCCTTGCACACCTACAGCAACGGCTGGCAGACCCAACTCTCTCCACACTTAAACCAAAGGGTGTGAGTCCCAGCTCCCTTCCGCACCTACACCAACTGGAGTGAGACCCAAGTCTCTTCTACCCCTACACCAATGTGTGTGAGATCCAACTCTCTCCACACTTAAACCAACGGGTGTAAGACCTAACTCTCTTCCACACCTAAACAATGGGTCTGAGCCCCAACGCTCTTCCATACCTACACCGATGGGTGTGTGACCCAACTCTCTTCCACACATATACTGGATGTGAGACCCAACTGTCTTCCACACCTACACCAACGTGTGTGAGACCCACTCTTGGACCCCTACACCAATGGGTGTCAGACCCAATTATTTTGCACACCGATACCAATGGGTGTGAGGCCCAACTCTCTTCAACACCTACACAATGGGTGTGAGACCCAAATCTCTTCCATATATACACCAACGGGTGTGAGACCCAACTCTCTTCCCCACCTACACCAACGGGTGTGAGACCCAATCACTTTCACACCGACACCAACGAGTGTGAGACCAAACTCTCTTCCACATCTACACCAATGGGTGTGAGACCCAACGGACTTCCATACCTACACAGACGGGTGTGTGACCCAACTCTCTTCCACACCTACACTGTGTGTGAGACCCAACTCTCTTCCACACCTACACCAATGGGTGTGTGACCCAACTCTCTTCATCATGTACACAATGGGTGTGAGACCCAGCTCTCTTCCATATATACACTAACGGGTGTTATACCCAACTCTCTTCCCCACCTACACCACCAGGTGTGAGACCCAATCTCTTCCACACCTACACCAACGAGAGTGAGACCCAACTCTCTTCCATACCTACAATGGGCGTGAGACCCAACACTCTTCCATACCGACACCAACGGGGGTGTGACCCAACTCCCTTGCACCCTACACCAACGGGTGTCAGACCCAACCCTCTTCCACACCTACACCAATGTGTGTGAGACCCCGCTCTCTTCTACACCTACACTGTGTGTGAGACCCAACACGCTTCCACACCTACACCAACGGGTGTGAGACCCGATTTCTTCCACAACTACACCAATGGTTGTGAGACCCAACTCTCTTCCACACCTACACTGTGTGTGAGACCCAACTCTCTTCCACACCTACACAGTGTGTGAGACCCAACTCTATTCCACACCTACACCAATGGGTGTGAGACCCAACGGACTTCCATACCTACACAGACGGGTGTGTGACCCAACTCTCTTCCACACCTACACTGTGTGTGAGACCCTGCTCTCTTCTACACCTACGCTGTGTGTGAGACCCAACACTCTTCCACACCTACACCAATGGGTGTGAGACCCAACTCCCTTCCTCACCTACACCATTGGCTGTCAGACCCAACTCTCTCCACACTTAAACCAACGGGTGTGAGTCCCAGCTCCCTTCCACACCTACACCAACTGGAGTGAGACCCAAGTCTCTTCCACCCCTACACCAATGTGTGTGAGATCCAACTCTCTTCACACTTAAGCCAACGAGTGTGTGACCCAGCTCCCTTCCACAGCTACAACAACGGGTGTGTGACCCAACTCCCTTGCACACCTACAGCAACGGCTGGCAGACCCAACTCTCTCCACACTTAAACCAATGGGTGTGAGTCCCAGCTCCCTTCCGCACCTACACCAACTGGAGTGAGACCCAAGTCTCTTCTACCCCTACACCAATGTGTGTGAGATCCAACTCTCTCCACACTTAAACCAACGGGTGTAAGACCTAACTCTCTTCCACACCTGAAGAATGGGTCTGAGCCCCAACGCTCTTCCATACCTACACCGATGGGTGTGTGACCCAACTCTCTTCCACACATATACTGGATGTGAGACCCAACTGTCTTCCACACCTACACCAACATGTGTGAGACCCAACTCTCTTGGACCCCTACACCAATGGATGTCAGACCCAATTACTTTGCACACCGATACCAATGGGTGTGAGACCCAACTCTCTTCAACACCTACACAATGGGTGTGAGACCCAAATCTCTTCCATACATACACCAACGGGTGTGAGACCCAACTCTCTTCCCCACCTACACCAACGGGTGTGAGACCCAATCACTTTCACACCTACACCAACGAGTGTGAGACCAAACTCTCTTCCACATCTACACTGGGTGTGAGACCCAAATTTCTTCCATACCTACACCAACTGGATTGTGACCCAACTCCCTTCCACACCTACACCAATGGTTGTGAGACTCAATTCTCTTCCACAACTACACCGATTTGTGTGAGACCCAACTCACTTCCACACCTGCACCAATGAGTCTGAGACGCAACGGTCTTCCATACCTACACCGACGGGTGTGAGACCCAACTCTCTTCAACACCTACACAATGGGTGTGAGACCCAAATCTCTTCCATACATACACCAACGGGTGTGAGACCCAACTCTCTTCCCCACCTACACCAACGGGTGTGAGACCCAATCACTTTCACACCTACACCAACGAGTGTGAGACCAAACTCTCTTCCACATCTACACTGGGTGTGAGACCCAAATTTCTTCCATACCTACACCAACTGGATTGTGACCCAACTCCCTTCCACACCTACACCAATGGTTGTGAGACTCAATTCTCTTCCACAACTACACCGATTTGTGTGAGACCCAACTCACTTCCACACCTGCACCAATGAGTCTGAGACGCAACGGTCTTCCATACCTACACCGACGGGTGTGTGACCCAACTCTCTTCCACACCTACACCACGTGTGTGAGACCCAACTCTCTTCCACCCCTACACCAATCGGTGTGTGACCCAATTATTTTGCACACCTATACCAATGGGTGTGACACCCAACTCTCTTCAGCACGTAGACAATGGGTGTGAGACACAACTCTCTTCCATATATACACTAACGGGTGTTATACCCAACTCTCTTCCCCACCTACACCACCGGGTGTGAGACCCAATCTCTTCCACACCTACACCAACGAGAGTGAGACCCAACTCTCTTCCACACGTACACCAACGGTTGTGAGACCCAATCTCTTCCACACCTACACTAATGTGTGTGAGACCCTGCTCTCTTCTACACCTACACTGTGTGTGAGACCCAACACTCTTCCACACCTACACCAATGGGTGTGAGACCCAACTCCCTTCCTCACCTACACCATCGGCTGTCAGACCCAACTCTCTCCACACATATACTGGATGTGAGACCCAACTGTCTTCCATACATACACCAATGTGTGTGAGACGCAACTCTCTTCCCCACTTACACCAACGGGTGTGAGACCCGATTTCTTCCACATCTACACCAATGGTTGTGAGACCCAACTCTCTTCCACACCTACACTGTGTGTGAGACCCAACTCTCTTCCACACCTACACAGTGTGTGAGACCCAACTCTATTCCACACCTACACCAATGGGTGTGAGACCCAACGGACTTCCATACCTACACTAACGGGTGTTATACCCAACTCTCTTCCCCACCTACACCACCGGGTGTGAGACCCAATCTCTTCCACACCTACACTAATGTGTGTGAGACCCTGCTCTCTTCTACACCTACACTGTGTGTGAGACCCAACACTCTTCCACACCTACACCAATGGGTGTGAGACCCAACTCCCTTCCTCACCTACAGCATCGGCTGTCAGACCCAACTCTCTCCACACTTAAACCAACGGGTGTGAGTCCCAGCTCCCTTCCACACCTACACCAACTGGAGTGAGACCCAAGTCTCTTCCACCCCTACACCAATGTGTGTGAGATCCAACTCTCTTCACACTTAAACCAACGAGTGTGTGACCCAGCTCCCTTCCACAGCTACAACAACGGGTTTGTGACCCAACTCCCTTGCACACCTACAGCAACGGCTGGCAGACCCAACTCTCTCCACACTTAAACCAACGGGTGTGAGTCCCAGCTCCCTTCCACACCTACACCAACTGGAGTGAGACCCAAGTCTCTTCCACACATATACTGGATGTGAGACCCAACTCTCTTCAACACCTACACAATGGGTGTGAGACCCAAATCTCTTCCATACATACACCAACGGGTGTGAGACCCAACTCTCTTCCCCACCTACACCAACGGGTGTGAGACCCAATCACTTTCACACCAACACCAACGAGTGTGAGACCAAACTCTCTTCCACACCTACACTGGGTGTGAGACCCAAATTTCTTCCATACCTACACCAACTGGATTGTGACCCAACTCCCTTCCACACCTACACCAACGGTTGTGAGACTCAATTCTCTTCCACAACTACACCGATTTGTGTGAGACCCAACTCACTTCCACACCTGCACCAATGAGTCTGAGACGCAACGGTCTTCCATACCTACACCGACGGGTGTGTGACCCAACTCTCTTCCACACCTACACCACGTGTGTGAGACCCAACTCTCTTCCACCCCTACACCAATGGTTGTGAGACACAATTATTTTGCATACCTACACCAATGGGTGTGAGACACAACTCTCTTCAGCACGTAGACAATGGGTGTGAGACACAACTCTCTTCAGCACGTAGACAATGGGTGTGAGACACAACTCTCTTCCATATATACACTAACGGGTGTTATACCCAACTCTCTTCCCCACCTACACCACCGGGTGTGAGACCCAATCTCTTCCACACCTACACCAACGAGAGTGAGACCCAACTCTCTTCCACACGTACACCAACGGTTGTGAGACCCAATCTCTTCCACACCTACACTAATGTGTGTGAGACCCTGCTCTCTTCTACACCTACACTGTGTGTGAGACCCAACACTCTTCCACACCTACACCAATGGGTGTGAGACCCAACTCCCTTCCTCACCTACAGCAACGGCTGGCAGACCCAACTCTCTCCACACTTAAACCAACGGGTGTGAGTCCCAGCTCCCTTCCACACCTACACCAACTGGAGTGAGACCCAAGTCTCTTCCACACATATACTGGATGTGAGACCCAACTCTCTTCAACACCTACACAATGGGTGTGAGACCCAAATCTCTTCCATACATACACCAACGGGTGTGAGACCCAACTCTCTTCCCCACCTACACCAACGGGTGTGAGACCCAATCACTTTCACACCAACACCAACGAGTGTGAGACCAAACTCTCTTCCACACCTACACTGGGTGTGAGACCCAAATTTCTTCCATACCTACACCAACTGGATTGTGACCCAACTCCCTTCCACACCTACACCAACGGTTGTGAGACTCAACTCTCTTGGACCCCTACACCAATGGGTGTCAGACCCAACTCTCTCCACACATAAGCAACGGGTGTGAGAACCAGCACCCTTCCACACCTACACAAACGGGTGTGAGACTCAAATCTCTTCCACACCTACACCAACGGGTGTGAGACCCAGCTCCCTTCCACACCAACACCAACGGGTGTGAGACCCAACCATCTTCCACACCTACACCAATGGGTGTGAGACCCATCTCTCTCCAATCTGAAACCAACGGGTGTGAGACCCAACTCACTTCCATACCTACACCAACGGGTGTGAGACCCATCTCTCTCCAATCTGAAACCAACGGGTGTGAGAACCAACTCTCTTCCAAATCTACACCAAAGGATCTGAGACCCAAAGCTCTTCAATACCTACACCGACGGGTGTGTGACCAGACTCTCTTCCACACCTACACCAATGTGTGTCAGACCCAACTCCCTTGCACACCTACACCAACGGGTGTCAGACCCAACTCTCTCCACACTTAAACCAACGGGTGTGAGACCCAGCTCCCTTCCACAGCTTCTCCATTCGGTGTGAGAACCAACCATCTTCGACATCTACACCAATGGGTGTGAGACCCAACTCTCTTCCACAACTACACCAATGGGTCTGAGACCCAATGCTCTTCCAGACCTACACCGACGGGTGTGTGACCCAACTCTCTTCCACACATACACTGGGTGTGAGACCCAACTCTCTTCCACACCTACACCAACGTGTGTGAGACCCAACTCTCTTCCATCCCTACACCAATGGGTATGAGTCCCAATTATTTTGCACACCTATACCAATGGGTGTGACACCCAACTCTCTTCCACACCTGCACTGGGTGTGAGACCCAACTTCCTTCCACACCTACACCAACGGGTGTGAGACTCAAATCTCTTCCACACCTACACCAATGGGTGTGAGACCCAGCTCCCTTCCACACCAACACCAACGGGTGTGAGACCCAACCATCTTCCACACCTACACCAATGGGCGTGAGACCCATCTCTCTCCAATCTGAAACCAACGGGTGTGAGACCCAACTCACTTCCATACCTACACCAACGGGTGTGAGACCCATCTCTCTCCAATCTGAAACCAACGGGTGTGAGACCCAACTCTCTCCACACTTAAACCAACGGGTGTAAGAACTAACTCTCTTCCACACCTAAACCAATGGTTCTGAGCCCCAACGCTCTTCCATACCTACACCGACGGGTGTGTGACCCAACTCTCTTCCACACATACGCTGGGTGTGAGACCCAACTCTCTCCACACTTAAACCAACGGGTGTAAGAACTAACTCTCTTCCACACCTAAACCAATGGGTCTGAGCCCCAATTATTTTGCATACCTACACCAATGGGTGTGAGACCCAACTCTCTTCCATACATACACTAACGGGTGTTATACCCAACTCTCTTCCCCACCTACACCAATGAGTGTGAGACCCATCTCTCTTCCACTCCTACACCAACGAGTGTGAGACCCATCTCTCTTCCACTCCTACACCAACGGTTGTGAGTCCCATCTCTCTCCAATCTTCAACCAAAGGTTGTAAGACCCAACTCTCTTCCACACCTACAACAACGAATGTGTGTGACCCAAGTCTCTTCCACCCCTACACCAAAGTTTGTGATACCCAACTCACTCCACACTTAAACCAACGGGTGTAAGACCTAACACTCTTCCACACCTACACCAATGGGTGTGAGACGCAGCTCCCTTCCTCACCTACACCAATGGGTCTGAGACCCAATTATTTTGCATACCTACACCAATGGGTGTGAGACCCAACTCTTTTGAGCACGTACACAATGGGTGTGAGACCCAACTCTCTTCCATACACACACTAACGGGTGTTATACCCAACTCTCTTCCCCACCTACACCAACGAGTGTGAGACCCATCTCTCTTCCACTCCTACAGCAATGTGTGTGAGACCCTACTCTCTTCCACCCCTACACCAACGAGTGTGAGACCCATCTCTCTTCCACTCCTACACCAACGGTTGTGAGTCCCATCTCTCTCCAATCTAAAACCAACGAGTGTGAGAACCAGCTCCCTTCCACACCTACACCAACGTCTGTCAGACCCAACTCTCTCCACACTTAAACCAACGGGTGTGAGTCCCAGCTCCCTTCCACACCTACACCAAATGGAGTGAGACCCAAGTCTCTTCCACCCCTACACCAATGTGTGTGAGACTCAACTCTCTCCACACTTAAACCAACGGGTGTAAGAACTAACTCTCTTCCACACCTAAACCAATGGGTCTGAGCCCCAACGCTCTTCCATACCTACACCGACGGGTGTGTGACCCAACTCTCTTCCACACATACACTGGGTGTGAGACCCAACTCTCTTCCACACCTACACCAACGTGTGTGAGACCCAACTCTCTTGGACCCCTACACCAATAGGTGTGAGACCCAATCACTTCCACACCTACACCAAAGAGTGTGAGACCAAACACTCTTCCACACCTACACTGTGTGTGAGACGCTACTCTCTTCCATACCTACACCAAATGGATTGTGACCCAAATCCCTTCCACACCTACACCAACGAGTGTGAGACTCAACTCACTTGCGCACCTACACCAACGGGTGTCAGACCCAACTCTCTCCACACATAACCAACGGGTGTGAGACCCAGCTCCCTTCCACACCTACACCAACGGGTGTGAGAGCCAACCATCTTCCACACCTACACCAACGGGTGTGAGACTCAACTCTCTTCCACACCTACACCAACGGGTGTGAGACCCGTATCTCTCCAATCTGAAACCAACGGGTGTGAGACCCAACTCTCTTCCGCAACTACACCAATGGGTCTGAGACCCAACGCTCTTCAATAACTACACCGAAAGGTGTGTGACCCAACTCTCTTCCACACCTACACCAATGTGTGTGAGACCCAGCTCCCTTCCACACCTACACCAACTGGAGTGAGACCCAAGTCTCTTCCACCCCTACACCAATGTGTGTGAGATCCAACTCTCTTCACACTTAAGCCAACGAGTGTGTGACCCAGCTCCCTTCCACAGCTACAACAACGGGTGTGTGACCCAACTCCCTTGCACACCTACAGCAACGGCTGGCAGACCCAACTCTCTCCACACTTAAACCAATGGGTGTGAGTCCCAGCTCCCTTCCGCACCTACACCAACTGGAGTGAGACCCAAGTCTCTTCTACCCCTACACCAATGTGTGTGAGATCCAACTCTCTCCACACTTTAACCAACGGGTGTAAGACCTAACTCTCTTCCACACCTGAAGAATGGGTCTGAGCCCCAACGCTCTTCCATACATACACCAACGGGTGTGAGACCCAACTCTCTTCCCCACCTACTCCAACGGGTGTGAGACCCAATCACTTTCACACCTACACCAACGAGTGTGAGACCAAACTCTCTTCCACATCTACACTGGGTGTGAGACCCAAATTTCTTCCATACCTACACCAACTGGATTGTGACCCAACTCCCTTCCACACCTACACCAACGGTTGTGAGATTCAATTCTCTTCCACAACTACACCGATTTGTGTGAGACCCAACTCACTTCCACACCTGCACCAATGAGTCTGAGACGCAACGGTCTTCCATACCTACACCGACGGGTGTGTGACCCAACTCTCTTCCACACCTACACCACGTGTGTGAGACCCAACTCTCTTCCACCCCTACACCAATCGGTGTGTGACCCAATTATTTTGCACACCTATACCAATGGGTGTGACACCCAACTCTCTTCAACACCTACACAATGGGTGTGAGATCCAACTCTCTTCCACACATACTCTGGGTGATAGACAAAACTCTCTTCTATACATATCCCAATGTGTTTGAGACCCAACTCTCTTCCACCCCTACACCAATGGTTGTGAGACACAATTATTTTGCATACCTACACCAATGGGTGTGAGACACAACTCTCTTCAGCACGTAGACAATGGGTGTGAGACACAACTCTCTTCCATATATACACTAACGGGTGTTATACCCAACTCTCTTCCCCACCTACACCACCGGGTGTGAGACCCAATCTCTTCCACACCTACACCAACGAGAGTGAGACCCAACTCTCTTCCACACGTACACCAACGGTTGTGAGACCCAATCTCTTCCACACCTACACTAATGTGTGTGAGACCCAACACTCTTCCACACCTACACCAATGGGTGTGAGACCCAACTCCCTTCCTCACCTACACCATCGGCTGTCAGACCCAACTCTCTCCACACATATACTGGATGTGAGACCCAACTGTCTTCCATACATACACCAATGTGTGTGAGACGCAACTCTCTTCCCCACCTACACCAACGGGTGTGAGACCCGATTTCTTCCACAACTACACCAATGGTTGTGAGACCCAACTCTCTTCCACACCTACACTGTGTGTGAGACCCAACTCTCTTCCACACCTACACAGTGTGTGAGACCCAACTCTATTCCACACCTACACCAATGGGTGTGAGACCCAACGGACTTCCATACCTACACTAACGGGTGTTATACCCAACTCTCTTCCCCACCTACACCACCGGGTGTGAGACCCAATCTCTTCCACACCTACACTAATGTGTGTGAGACCCTGCTCTCTTCTACACCTACACTGTGTGTGAGACCCAACACTCTTCCACACCTACACCAATGGGTGTGAGACCCAACTCCCTTCCTCACCTACAGCATCGGCTGTCAGACCCAACTCTCTCCACACTTAAACCAACGGGTGTGAGTCCCAGCTCCCTTCCACACCTACACCAACTGGAGTGAGACCCAAGTCTCTTCCACCCCTACACCAATGTGTGTGAGATCCAACTCTCTTCACACTTAAACCAACGAGTGTGTGACCTAGCTCCCTTCCACAGCTACAACAACGGGTTTGTGACCCAACTCCCTTGCACACCTACAGCAACGGCTGGCAGACCCAACTCTCTCCACACTTAAACCAACGGGTGTGAGTCCCAGCTCCCTTCCACACCTACACCAACTGGAGTGAGACCCAAGTCTCTTCCACACATATACTGGATGTGAGACCCAACTCTCTTCAACACCTACACAATGGGTGTGAGACCCAAATCTCTTCCATACATACACCAACGGGTGTGAGACCCAACTCTCTTCCCCACCTACACCAACGGGTGTGAGACCCAATCACTTTCACACCAACACCAACGAGTGTGAGACCAAACTCTCTTCCACACCTACACTGGGTGTGAGACCCAAATTTCTTCCATACCTACACCAACTGGATTGTGACCCAACTCCCTTCCACACCTACACCAACGGTTGTGAGACTCAACTCTCTTGGACCCCTACACCAATGGGTGTCAGACCCAACTCTCTCCACACATAAGCAACGGGTGTGAGAACCAGCACCCTTCCACACCTACACAAACGGGTGTGAGACTCAAATCTCTTCCACACCTACACCAACGGGTGTGAGACCCAGCTCCCTTCCACACCAACACCAACGGGTGTGAGACCCAACCATCTTCCACACCTACACCAATGGGTGTGAGACCCATCTCTCTCCAATCTGAAACCAACGGGTGTGAGACCCAACTCACTTCCATACCTACACCAACGGGTGTGAGACCCATCTCTCTCCAATCTGAAACCAACGGGTGTGAGAACCAACTCTCTTCCAAATCTACACCAAAGGATCTGAGACCCAAAGCTCTTCAATACCTACACCGACGGGTGTGTGACCAGACTCTCTTCCACACCTACACCAATGTGTGTCAGACCCAACTCCCTTGCACACCTACACCAACGGGTGTCAGACCCAACTCTCTCCACACTTAAACCAACGGGTGTGAGACCCAGCTCCCTTCCACAGCTTCTCCATTCGGTGTGAGAACCAACCATCTTCGACATCTACACCAATGGGTGTGAGACCCAACTCTCTTCCACAACTACACCAATGGGTCTGAGACCCAATGCTCTTCCAGACCTACACCGACGGGTGTGTGACCCAACTCTCTTCCACACATACACTGGGTGTGAGACCCAACTCTCTTCCACACCTACACCAACGTGTGTGAGACCCAACTCTCTTCCATCCCTACACCAATGGGTATGAGTCCCAATTATTTTGCACACCTATACCAATGGGTGTGACACCCAACTCTCTTCCACACCTGCACTGGGTGTGAGACCCAACTTCCTTCCACACCTACACCAACGGGTGTGAGACTCAAATCTCTTCCACACCTACACCAATGGGTGTGAGACCCAGCTCCCTTCCACACCAACACCAACGGGTGTGAGACCCAACCATCTTCCACACCTACACCAATGGGCGTGAGACCCATCTCTCTCCAATCTGAAACCAACGGGTGTGAGACCCAACTCACTTCCATACCTACACCAACGGGTGTGAGACCCATCTCTCTCCAATCTGAAACCAACGGGTGTGAGACCCAACTCTCTCCACACTTAAACCAACGGGTGTAAGAACTAACTCTCTTCCACACCTAAACCAATGGTTCTGAGCCCCAACGCTCTTCCATACCTACACCGACGGGTGTGTGACCCAACTCTCTTCCACACATACGCTGGGTGTGAGACCCAACTCTCTCCACACTTAAACCAACGGGTGTAAGAACTAACTCTCTTCCACACCTAAACCAATGGGTCTGAGCCCCAATTATTTTGCATACCTACACCAATGGGTGTGAGACCCAACTCTCTTCCATACATACACTAACGGGTGTTATACCCAACTCTCTTCCCCACCTACACCAACGAGTGTGAGACCCATCTCTCTTCCACTCCTACACCAACGAGTGTGAGACCCATCTCTCTTCCACTCCTACACCAACGGTTGTGAGTCCCATCTCTCTCCAATCTTCAACCAAAGGTTGTAAGACCCAACTCTCTTCCACACCTACAACAACGAATGTGTGTGACCCAAGTCTCTTCCACCCCTACACCAAAGTTTGTGATACCCAACTCACTCCACACTTAAACCAACGGGTGTAAGACCTAACACTCTTCCACACCTACACCAATGGGTGTGAGACGCAGCTCCCTTCCTCACCTACACCAATGGGTCTGAGACCCAATTATTTTGCATACCTACACCAATGGGTGTGAGACCCAACTCTTTTGAGCACGTACACAATGGGTGTGAGACCCAACTCTCTTCCATACACACACTAACGGGTGTTATACCCAACTCTCTTCCCCACCTACACCAACGAGTGTGAGACCCATCTCTCTTCCACTCCTACAGCAATGTGTGTGAGACCCTACTCTCTTCCACCCCTACACCAACGAGTGTGAGACCCATCTCTCTTCCACTCCTACACCAACGGTTGTGAGTCCCATCTCTCTCCAATCTAAAACCAACGAGTGTGAGAACCAGCTCCCTTCCACACCTACACCAACGTCTGTCAGACCCAACTCTCTCCACACTTAAACCAACGGGTGTGAGTCCCAGCTCCCTTCCACACCTACACCAAATGGAGTGAGACCCAAGTCTCTTCCACCCCTACACCAATGTGTGTGAGACCCAACTCTCTCCACACTTAAACCAACGGGTGTAAGAACTAACTCTCTTCCACACCTAAACCAATGGGTCTGAGCCCCAACGCTCTTCCATACCTACACCGACGGGTGTGTGACCCAACTCTCTTCCACACATACACTGGGTGTGAGACCCAACTCTCTTCCACACCTACACCAACGTGTGTGAGACCCAACTCTCTTGGACCCCTACACCAATAGGTGTGAGACCCAATCACTTCCACACCTACACCAAAGAGTGTGAGACCAAACACTCTTCCACACCTACACTGTGTGTGAGACGCTACTCTCTTCCATACCTACACCAAATGGATTGTGACCCAAATCCCTTCCACACCTACACCAACGAGTGTGAGACTCAACTCACTTGCACACCTACACCAACGGGTGTCAGACCCAACTCTCTCCACACATAACCAACGGGTGTGAGACCCAGCTCCCTTCCACACCTACACCAACGGGTGTGAGAGCCAACCATCTTCCACACCTACACCAACGGGTGTGAGACTCAACTCTCTTCCACACCTACACCAACGGGTGTGAGACCCGTATCTCTCCAATCTGAAACCAACGGGTGTGAGACCCAACTCTCTTCCGCAACTACACCAATGGGTCTGAGACCCAACGCTCTTCAATAACTACACCGAAAGGTGTGTGACCCAACTCTCTTCCACACCTACACCAATGTGTGTGAGACCCAACTCCCTTGCACACCTACACCAACTGGTGTCAGACGCAACTCTCTCCACACATAAACCAACGGGTGTGTGACTGAACTCTGTTCCACACCTACACCAACGGGTGTGAGACCCAACTCTCTTGGACCCCTACACCAATGGGTGTGAGACCCAATTATGTTGCACACCTACACCAATGGGTGAGAGACCCAATTATTTTGCCCACCTAGACCAATGGCTGTGAGACCCAATCACTTCCACACCTACACCAAAGAGTGTGAGTCCAAACTCTCTTCCACACCTACACTGTGTGTGAGACCCAACTCTCTTCCCCACCTACACCAACGGATGTGAGACCCAATCTCTTCCACACCTACACTGGGTGTGAGACCAAAATCTCTTCCACACCTACACCAACGGGTGTGAGACTCTAGTCTCTTCCACCCCTACACCAATGTGTGTGAGACCCAACTCTCTTCCACACCTACACCAATGGGTCTGAGACCCAACGGTCTTCCATACCTACACCGACGGATGTGTAACCCAACTCTCTTCCACACATACACTGGGTGTGAGACCCAACTCTTTTCCACACCTACACCAATGGGTGTGAGTCCCAACTCTCTTCCACCCCTAAACCAATGGGTGTGAGAACCAATTATTTTGCATACCTATACCAATGGCTGTGATCCCCCAACTCTCTTCAACACCTACACAATGGGTGTGAGACCCAACTCTCTTCCACACCTGCACTGGGTGTGAGACCCAACTTCCTTCCACACCTACACCAACGAGTGTGAGACTCTAGTCCCTTCCACACTTACACCAATGTGTGTGAGACCCAATTATTTTGCATACCTCATCCAATGGGTGTGAGACCCAACTCTTTTCAGCACGTACACAATGGGTGTGAGACCCAACTCTCTTTCATACATACACTAACGGGTGTTATACCCAACTCTCTTCCCCACCTACACCAACGAGTGTGAGACCCATCTCTCTTCCACTCCTACACCAATGTGTGTGAGACCCTACTCTCTTCCACACCTACACCAACGGGTGTGAGACCCATCTCTCTCCAATCTTAAACCAATGGGTATGAGACCCAACTCTCTTCTATACATACACTAACGGGTGTTATACCCAACTCTCTTCCCCACCTACACCAACGAGTGTGAGACCCATTTCTCTTCCACTCCTACACCAACGGTTGTGAGTCCCATCTCTCTCCAATCTAAAACCAACGAGTGTGAGAACCAACTCCCTTCCACACCTACACCAACGGCTGTCAGACCCAACTCTCTCCACACTTAAACCAACGGGTGTGAGTCCCATCTCCCTTCCACACCTACACCAAATGGAGTGAGACCCAAGTTTCTTCCACCCCTACACCAATGTGTGTGAGACCCAACTCTCTCCACACTTAAACCAACGGGTGTAAGAACTAACTCTCTTCCACACCTAAACCAATGGGTCTGAGCCCCAACGCTCTTCCATACCTACACCGACGGGTGTGAGACCCAACTCTCTCCACACTTAAACCAACGGGTGTAAGAACTAACTCTCTTCCACACCTAAACCAATGGGTCTGAGCCCCAATTATTTTGCATACCTACACCAACGAGTGTGAGACCCATCTCTCTTCCACTCCTACACCAACGAGTGTGAGACCCATCTCTCTTCCACTCCTACACCAACGGTTGTGAGTCCCATCTCTCTCCAATCTTCAACCAAAGGTTGTAAGACCCAACTCTCTTCCACACCTACAACAACGAATGTGTGTGACCCAAGTCTCTTCCACCCCTACACCAAAGTTTGTGATACCCAACTCACTCCACACTTAAACCAACGGGTGTAAGACCTAACACTCTTCCACACCTACACCAATGGGTGTGAGACCCAACTCCCTTCCTCACCTACACCAATGGGTCTGAGACCCAATTATTTTGCATACCTACACCAATGGGTGTGAGACCCAACTCTTTTGAGCACGTACACAATGGGTGTGAGACCCAACTCTCTTCCATACACACACTAACGGGTGTTATACCCAACTCTCTTCCCCACCTACACCAACGAGTGTGAGACCCATCTCTCTTCCACTCCTACAGCAATGTGTGTGAGACCCTACTCTCTTCCACCCCTACACCAACGAGTGTGAGACCCATCTCTCTTCCACTCCTACACCAACGGTTGTGAGTCCCATCTCTCTCCAATCTAAAACCAACGAGTGTGAGAACCAGCTCCCTTCCACACCTACACCAACGTCTGTCAGACCCAACTCTCTCCACACTTAAACCAACGGGTGTGAGTCCCAGCTCCCTTCCACACCTACACCAAATGGAGTGAGACCCAAGTCTCTTCCACCCCTACACCAATGTGTGTGAGACCCAACTCTCTCCACACTTAAACCAACGGGTGTAAGAACTAACTCTCTTCCACACCTAAACCAATGGGTCTGAGCCCCAACGCTCTTCCATACCTACACCGACGGGTGTGTGACCCAACTCTCTTCCACACATACACTGTGTCTGAGACCCAACTCTCTTCCACACCTACACCAACGTGTGTGAGACCCAACTCTCTTGGACCCCTACACCAATGGGTGTGAGACCCAATCACTTCCACACCTACACCAAAGAGTGTGAGACCAAACTCTCTTCCACACCTACATTGTGTGTGAGACGCTACTCTCTTCCATACCTACACCAAATGGATTGTGACCCAAATCCCTTCCACACCTACACCAACGAGTGTGAGACTCAACTCACTTGCACACCTACACCAACGGGTGTCAGACCCAACTCTCTCCACACATAACCAACGGGTGTAAGACCCAGCTCCCTTCCACACCTACACCAACGGGTGTGAGAGCCAACCATCTTCCACACCTACACCAACGGGTGTGAGAGCCAACCATCTTCCACATCTACACCAACGGGTGTGAGACTCAACTCTCTTCCCCACCTACACCAACGAGTGTGAGACCCATCTCTCTTCCACTCCTACACCAATGTGTGTGAGACCCTACTCTCTTCCACACCTACACCAACGGGTGTGAGACCCATCTCTCTCCAATCTTAAACCAATGGGTATGAGACCCAACTCTCTTCTATACATACACTAACGGGTGTTATACCCAACTCTCTTCCCCACCTACACCAACGAGTGTGAGACCCATTTCTCTTCCACTCCTACACCAACGGTTGTGAGTCCCATCTCTCTCCAATCTAAAACCAACGAGTGTGAGAACCAACTCCCTTCCACACCTACACCAACGGCTGTCAGACCCAACTCTCTCCACACATAACCAACGGGTGTGAGACCCAGCTCCCTTCCACACCTACACCAACGGGTGTGAGAGCCAACCATCTTCCACACCTACACCAACGGGTGTGAGACTCAACTCTCTTCCACACCTACACCAACGGGTGTGAGAACCGTATCTCTCCAATCTGAAACCAACGGGTGTGAGACCCAACTCTCTTCCGCAACTACACCAATGGGTCTGAGACCCAACGCTCTTCAATAACTACACCGAAAGGTGTGTGACCCAACTCTCTTCCACACCTACACCAATGTGTGTGAGACCCAACTCCCTTGCACACCTACACCAACTGGTGTCAGACGCAACTCTCTCCACACATAAACCAACGGGTGTGTGACTGAACTCTGTTCCACACCTACACCAACGGGTGTGAGACCCAATTATGTTGCACACCTACACCAATGGGTGAGAGACCCAATTATGTTGCACACCTACACCAATGGGTGAGAGACCCAATTATTTTGCCCACCTAGACCAATGGCTGTGAGACCCAATCACTTCCACACCTACACCAAAGAGTGTGAGACTCAACTCACTTGCACACCTACACCAACGGGTGTCAGACCCAACTCTCTCCACACATAACCAACGGGTGTGAGACCCAGCTCTCTTCCACACCTACACCAACGGGTGTGAGAGCCAACCATCTTCCACACCTACACCAACGGGTGTGAGACTCAACTCTCTTCCACACCTACACCAACGGGTGTGAGAACCGTATCTCTCCAATCTGAAACCAACGGGTGTGAGACCCAACTCTCTTCCGCAACTACACCAATGGGTCTGAGACCCAACGCTCTTCAATAACTACACCGAAAGGTGTGTGACCCAACTCTCTTCCACACCTACACCAATGTGTGTGAGACCCAACTCCCTTGCACACCTACACCAACGGGTATGAGACCCATCTCTCTCCAATCTTAAACCAACGGGTATGAGACCCAACTCTCTTCCACAACTACACCAATGGGTCTGAGCCCCAACGCTCTTCATACCTACACCGACGGGTGTGTGACCCAACTCTCTTCCACACATACACTGCGTTTGAGACCCAACTCTCTTCCACACCTACACCAACGTGTGTGAGACCCAACTCTCTTCCACCCCTACACCAACGGGTATGAGACCCAATTATTTTGCACACCTACACTGGGTGTGAGACCAAAATCTCTTCCACACCTACACCAACGGGTGTGAGACTCTAGTCTCTTCCACCCCTACACCAATGTGTGTGAGACCCAACTCTCTTCCACACCTACACCAATGGGTCTGAGACCCAACGGTCTTCCATACCTACACCGACGGATGTGTAACCCAACTCTCTTCCACACATACACTGGGTGTGAGACCCAACTCTTTTCCACACCTACACCAATGGGTGTGAGTCCCAACTCTCTTCCACCCCTAAACCAATGGGTGTGAGAACCAATTATTTTGCATACCTATACCAATGGCTGTGATCCCCCAACTCTCTTCAACACCTACACAATGGGTGTGAGACCCAACTCTCTTCCAGACATACACCAACGGGTGTGAGACCCAACTCTCTTCCCCACCTACACCAACGGGTGTGAGACCCAATCTCTTCTACACACACACCAACGAGTGTGAGACTCAATCTCTTCCACACCTACACTAACGAGTGTGAGACCCAACTCTCTTCCATACCTACACCAACTCGAGTGTGACCCATCTCCTTTCCACACCTACACCAACGGGTGTGTGACTCAACTCTCTTCCACACCTACACCAATGGGTGTGAGACCCAACTCTCTTCAGCACGTAGATAATGGGTGTGAGACCCAACTCTCTTCCATACATACACCACCGAGTGTGAGACCCAAGTCTCTTCCACCCCTACACCAACGGGAGTGAGTCTCAACTCTCTTCCACACATACACTGGGTGTGAGACCCAAGTCTCTTCCACCGCTACACCAATGTGTGTGAGACCCAACTCTCTCCACACTTAAAGCAACGGGTGTAAGACCTAACTCTCTTCCACACCTAAACCAATGGGTCTGAGCCCCAACGCTCTTCCATACCTACACCGACGGGTGTGAGACCCAACTCTCTCCACACTTAAACCAACGGGTGTAAGAACTAACTCTCTTCCACACCTAAACCAATGGGTCTGAGCCCCAATTATTTTGCATACCTACACCAACGAGTGTGAGACCCATCTCTCTTCCACTCCTACACCAACGAGTGTGAGACCCATCTCTCTTCCACTCCTACACCAACGGTTGTGAGTCCCATCTCTCTCCAATCTTCAACCAAAGGTTGTAAGACCCAACTCTCTTCCACACCTACAACAACGAATGTGTGTGACCCAAGTCTCTTCCACCCCTACACCAAAGTTTGTGATACCCAACTCACTCCACACTTAAACCAACGGGTGTAAGACCTAACACTCTTCCACACCTACACCAATGGGTGTGAGACCCAACTCCCTTCCTCACCTACACCAATGGGTCTGAGACCCAATTATTTTGCATACCTACACCAATGGGTGTGAGACCCAACTCTTTTGAGCACGTACACAATGGGTGTGAGACCCAACTCTCTTCCATACACACACTAACGGGTGTTATACCCAACTCTCTTCCCCACCTACACCAACGAGTGTGAGACCCATCTCTCTTCCACTCCTACAGCAATGTGTGTGAGACCCTACTCTCTTCCACCCCTACACCAACGAGTGTGAGACCCATCTCTCTTCCACTCCTACACCAACGGTTGTGAGTCCCATCTCTCTCCAATCTAAAACCAACGAGTGTGAGAACCAGCTCCCTTCCACACCTACACCAACGTCTGTCAGACCCAACTCTCTCCACACTTAAACCAACGGGTGTGAGTCCCAGCTCCCTTCCACACCTACACCAAATGGAGTGAGACCCAAGTCTCTTCCACCCCTACACCAATGTGTGTGAGACCCAACTCTCTCCACACTTAAACCAACGGGTGTAAGAACTAACTCTCTTCCACACCTAAACCAATGGGTCTGAGCCCCAACGCTCTTCCATACCTACGCCGACGGGTGTGTGACCCAACTCTCTTCCACACATACACTGTGTCTGAGACCCAACTCTCTTCCACACCTACACCAACGTGTGTGAGACCCAACTCTCTTGGACCCCTACACCAATGGGTGTGAGACCCAATCACTTCCACACCTACACCAAAGAGTGTGAGACCAAACTCTCTTCCACACCTACACTGTGTGTGAGACGCTACTCTCTTCCATACCTACACCAAATGGATTGTGACCCAAATCCCTTCCACACCTACACCAACGAGTGTGAGACTCAACTCACTTGCACACCTACACCAACGGGTGTCAGACCCAACTCTCTCCACACATAACCAACGGGTGTGAGACCCAGCTCCCTTCCACACCTACACCAACGGGTGTGAGAGCCAACCATCTTCCACACCTACACCAACGGGTGTGAGACTCAACTCTCTTCCACACCTACACCAACGGGTGTGAGAACCGTATCTCTCCAATCTGAAACCAACGGGTGTGAGACCCAACTCTCTTCCGCAACTACACCAATGGGTCTGAGACCCAACGCTCTTCAATAACTACACCGAAAGGTGTGTGACCCAACTCTCTTCCACACCTACACCAATGTGTGTGAGACCCAACTCCCTTGCACACCTACACCAACTGGTGTCAGACGCAACTCTCTCCACACATAAACCAACGGGTGTGTGACTGAACTCTGTTCCACACCTACACCAACGGGTGTGAGACCCAATTATGTTGCACACCTACACCAATGGGTGAGAGACCCAATTATGTTGCACACCTACACCAATGGGTGAGAGACCCAATTATTTTGCCCACCTAGACCAATGGCTGTGAGACCCAATCACTTCCACACCTACACCAAAGAGTGTGAGACTCAACTCACTTGCACACCTACACCAACGGGTGTCAGACCCAACTCTCTCCACACATAACCAACGGGTGTGAGACCCAGCTCTCTTCCACACCTACACCAACGGGTGTGAGAGCCAACCATCTTCCACACCTACACCAACGGGTGTGAGACCCGTATCTCTCCAATCTGAAACCAACGGGTGTGAGACCCAACTCTCTTCCGCAACTACACCAATGGGTCTGAGACCCAACGCTCTTCAATAACTACACCGAAAGGTGTGTGACCCAACTCTCTTCCACACCTACACCAATGTGTGTGAGACCCAACTCCCTTGCACACCTACACCAACGGGTATGAGACCCATCTCTCTCCAATCTTAAACCAACGGGTATGAGACCCAACTCTCTTCCACAACTACACCAATGGGTCTGAGCCCCAACGCTCTTCATACCTACACCGACGGGTGTGTGACCCAACTCTCTTCCACACATACACTGCGTTTGAGACCCAACTCTCTTCCACACCTACACCAACGTGTGTGAGACCCAACTCTCTTCCACCCCTACACCAACGGGTATGAGACCCAATTATTTTGCACACCTATACCAATGGGTGTGACACCCAACTCTCTTCAACATCTACACAATGGGTGTGAGACCCAACTCTCTTGCATACATACACCAACGTGTGTGAGACCCAACTCTCTTCCCCACCTACACCAACGGGTGTGAGACCCAATCTCTTCCACACCTACACTGGGTGTGAGACCAAAATCTCTTCCACACCTACACCAACGGGTGTGAGACTCTAGTCTCTTCCACCCCTACACCAATGTGTGTGAGACCCAACTCTCTTCCACACCTACACCAATGGGTCTGAGACCCAACGGTCTTCCATACCTACACCGACGGATGTGTAACCCAACTCTCTTCCACACATACACTGGGTGTGAGACCCAACTCTTTTCCACACCTACACCAATGGGTGTGAGTCCCAACTCTCTTCCACCCCTAAACCAATGGGTGTGAGAACCAATTATTTTGCATACCTATACCAATGGCTGTGATCCCCCAACTCTCTTCAACACCTACACAATGGGTGTGAGACCCAACTCTCTTCCAGACATACACCAACGGGTGTGAGACCCAACTCTCTTCCCCACCTACACCAACGGGTGTGAGACCCAATCTCTTCTACACACACACCAACGAGTGTGAGACTCAATCTCTTCCACACCTACACTAACGAGTGTGAGACCCAACTCTCTTCCATACCTACACCAACTCGAGTGTGACCCATCTCCTTTCCACACCTACACCAACGGGTGTGTGACTCAACTCTCTTCCACACCTACACCAATGGGTGTGAGACCCAACTCTCTTCAGCACGTAGATAATGGGTGTGAGACCCAACTCTCTTCCATACATACACCACCGAGTGTGAGACCCAAGTCTCTTCCACCCCTACACCAACGGGAGTGAGTCTCAACTCTCTTCCACACATACACTGGGTGTGAGACCCAAGTCTCTTCCACCGCTACACCAATGTGTGTGAGACCCAACTCTCTCCACACTTAAAGCAACGGGTGTAAGACCTAATTCTCTTCCACACCTACACCAATGGGTCTGAGACCCAACACTCTTCTATACCTACACCGACGGGTGTGTGACCCAACATTCTTCCACACATACACTGGGTGTGAGTCCCAGCTCTCTTCCACACCTACACCAATGGGTGTGAGACCCAATTATTTTGCATACCTACACCAATGGGTGTGAGACCCAGCTCTCTTCAGCACGTAGACAATGGGTGTGAGACCCAACTCTCTTCCATACATACACCACCGGGTGTGAGACCCAATCTCTTCCACACCTACACCAACGAGTGTGAGACCCAACTCTCTTCCACACCTACAATGGGCGTGAGACCCAACACTCTTCCATACCTACACCAACGGGAGTGTGACCCAACTCCCTTGCACACCTCCACCAACGTGTGTCAGACCCAACCCTCTTCCACACCTACACCAATGTGTGTGAGACCCTACTCTCTTCCACCCCTACACCAACGAGTGTGAGACCCATCTCTCTTCCACTCCTACACCAACGGATGTGAGTCCCATCTCTCACCAATCTTAAACCAAAGGGTGTAAGACCCAACTCTCTTCCACAGCTACACCAACGAGTGTGAGACCCATCTCTCTTCCACTCCTACACCAATGTGTGTGAGACCCTACTCTCTTCCACCCCTACACCAACGAGTGTGAGACCCATCTCTCTTCCACTCCTACACCAACGGTTGTGAGTCCCATCTCTCTCCAATCTTCAACCAACGGTTGTAATACCCAACTCTCTTCCACACCTACAACAACGAATGTGTGTGACCCAAGTCTCTTCCACCCCTACACCAAAGTCTGTGATACCCAACTCACTCCACACTTAAACCAACGGGTGTAAGACCTAACACTCTTCCACACCTACACCAATGGGTGTGAGACCCAACTCCCTTCCTCACCTACACCATCGGCTGTCAGACCCAACTCCCTCCACACTTAAACCAACGAGTGTGAGACCCAGCTCCCTTCCACACCTACACCAACGGGTGTTTGACCCAACTCCCTTCCACACCTACACCAACGGCTGTCAGATCCAACTCTCTTCCACACATACACCTGGTGTGAGACCCAACTCTCTTCCACACCTACACCAACGTGTGTGAGACCCAACTCTCTTCCACACATACACTGGGTGTGAGACCCAGCTCTCTTCCACCCCTACGCCAACGGGTGTGAGACCCAAGTCTCTTCCACCGCTACAGCAATGTGTGTGAGACCCAACTCTCTCCACACTTAAAGCAACGGGTGTAAGACCTAATTCTCTTCCACACCTACACCAATGGGTCTGAGACCCAACACTCTTCCATACATACACCAACGGATGGGAGTCCCAGCTCTCTTCCACACCTACACCAGAGCTCCTCACAGCTCCTCGTTTATGCTCATCATCCAAACCAATGTGGCCACGTACTTCCTCAAAAGCAGCTCGGAACACAATATTTTCAGAAAGCTCTCTGCAACTTTTTCCTTGCAGGCTCCCACTAGCCTCCTCACAACAGGAGTATTCGTCCCCACAAGACTTGAAGCTTCGTCCCTCTCGACCGGGTCTGGACAAACCAACACTAAAATATCAAGGACCTCAGCTACTCCCACATCTCCAAAAACTCCAGCTTCAGTGACAAGTAACCATTGTATAGATAGTCATCCATACTAACACAGCAGATCTCTAGCGCACTGAGTGGTGTCAATGGTAAATGCATCAAATACTGATTGTAAAACGAATGGTACAGCAGAGTAACCTGAGAGCCGGTGTCAAGTGTGGGTCTGACATACATACCCTCAATCCATAGTGATACACTGGAGCTTGGCCCCACTAAGCCGTCAGGAATAGGGATTTTCTTGCTTTAGGGCGTTCCTTGATATATTGCTGGGAACATGTTCCCCCCAAGATGCCAGGCCATTCCCTCACTGGGTCTCTCTGGTTAGCTACCTAGGGGCTCACTCTCCAAGGGTTTCCCGTCCTTCACATTCCCGCCTGAATTGTTCCTCTTCATCACAGTTATAACAGAAATACCAGTCACTACCCTTCAGTCATACCCCATATTGTGCAGGGTGGCTGCACCCACTGAAAACAGCTGGGAGATCTCAGTCCTAAACTCTGCCACGAGCTCCTTTACCACTTCCTGGGATGGGCTATCAGAGGTCACCTCAGCCAGAACGGCTACTACTGAAGACTGTACCCTGCTGGTGGAGATTCCCTGTGCCTCTGTCACATCCTCCTCCTCTCTTATTTCTGTGATCAGCTTGACAATGAGGGATGAGGGTGCGTCTCACGAGACAGTCAGAGACACCAAGCGATCATATGCTGTGACTAGGAGCCTTTCACCACTTGGTCCATTCCTAACTGATTCACCTCAGCCGTTTGAATGTCTCCCCCCAACATCACAAGCAACTCACGTGCCTCTCTTACCAAAAAATACAGGCGGAAAGTTTTTCCCCTTCTCCTGAACCATATTCTGAAACCCCGTCATAAGCTCCCTTGGGCTTCCTGTCATGCCCAAAGCATTTTCTAGTGCCTGCATGTAGCCTGCAGAGGAAGCAAAGGTGTTCTGTGTCTTTAAGGATCTCACTACATCAGCTGCTAACCCCCTCACATTCTCTACCACTTGCTGTCTTTTTATGTCATCAGAGCACTGCCACTCATCCAGCATCTGAAAGATCTGCTCTGCCAAAGTTTCTGACTCCTCTTCACCTTTCCTGAGACCATGCTGAGCCTACGATAGCTGGGACTTTGAACCTGAGCATTTTGCCATTTATTCACCAGGGAGGTGAGGGCCACTACCAACTCAGAATGCTCACTCCCTCTGGAGGGATCATTAGACCTTCCACATCAGACCACTCCTTCCCCTCACTCCGCAGAAACAAGAGCAATTTGTCTTTAAAGTCTCCACCCCCGGCTACGGGAAACTTGGCTTCCAATTTGGCGTACTCACCTACACTACCCTACTCCCAGAAAGTATGGACGGCCCATGGCTCCCCCTCTCCTGGGGTCCCATTAGTACCAGGCAGTTCCACTGCCATTTCATCAGCGCTAGTCTGAATTAAAACAAAGTCTTTGCCTGCCATTTTATCAAATCTTCACTTCATGATCATAACTGTTCCTAATGCTTTAAGAGTACTTAAAGTCCGAATTAGCAATTAATTGGGACTATGAATGTCTACCTTACTCAATACACAGACATTCGTTACCGGTAACCCCGTGGATCTACCACTGCGCAACCTCTGCAGTGTCTGTAACCACACAGCGTAATCACTTTACCAGACAATAGTTCAACACAGGCTTAAACACACAACTCTCTGGATCAATGCTCAGGGCAATCACACAGCATCCAACAAAATTGATCTGGGATAATACCCCCAAAAGTGAAACCCCGCTGGTTTCCTTGACTGTGTAAGTCGAGGGAAGGTACACTCTGGTCCTGCCAAACCGTGAGATTGAGGTGCTCTCCACCCCGAACCCCGGGTTGTGTGGATGCTGCTTAATTTGCAACTCTGTTACAACTCAGTGCCAAGAAACAATGGACAGCACACTGCATATGAATAAAGGAATTATATTTATGAATTTTAAATTATGGATTAGTAAAGAAAAGAAAGAAATAAAGACAAAAAGAGCCCATTATAATGAAACAATCAAACGTGCAGCACAATTCACTGATCCTCACCATCCGGGTCGTATCCTACAACGTGTTCTCTCCAACACCTTCTCTGTTCATCTCCCGCTGAACAAACGACCCAGCTCACATTCCAAAGCACCCATTATCTCTGACCATAACCCAAACACTGCTTGCACAGAAAGACCATGATGTTAGCAGTGAAACCTTTCCCAGGGGGTTACATATTCTTATTGTAACATAGTGATAATCAATGTATTGCACTGCTGCAACACCACGGAACTCATAACATATGTTAGTGATAATAAACCCGATCTGTAGTGAGTGTGTGTATGAGTGACTGTGTGTTTGTGTGCAAGTGACTCTGTGTGTGTGCGTATCAGTGAGTCACTCTGTAAGTGTGTGTTTGTGTGTGAGTGAGTGAGTGAGTGTGTGTGTGTGTGTGTGTGTGTGTGTGAGTGACTGTGTGTGTGAGTGAGTGAGTGTGTGTGTGTGAGTGAGTGTGTGTGTGTGAGTGACTGTGTGTGTGAGTGAGTGAGTGTGTGTGAGCGTGCGTGTGTCGGTGAGAGCTGTGTCTCTGTGTGTGTGAGTGTGTGTGTGTGAGTGACTCTGTGTATGTAAGTGACTTGGTGTGTGAGTGAGCCTGTGTGAGTGTGTGCATGTAAGAGAGAGAGTGACTCTGTGAGTATGTGTGTGTGTCTGTGTGAGTGACTCTGTGTGTGTGTTTGTGTGTGAGTAACTCCGTGTGTGAGTGTGTGCGTGTGTGTGTTTTTAAGAGAGAGAGAGCGACTCTGTGAGTGTATGTGTGAATGATTCTGTGTGTGTGTATGTGAGAGTGGCTCTGTGTGTGTGTGTGTGTGTGTGTGAGACTGTGTGCTTGTATGAGTAACTTGATGTCTGTGAGACTGCGTGTGTCTGAGGAACTCTGTGTTTGTGTATGTGTGTGTGACTGTGTGTGTATGCGAGTGTGTGTGTGTGAGTGTGTATGTATGTGTGAGTGACAATGTGTGTGAGTGAGTGACTGTGTGTGTGAGTGACTCTGTGTGTGTGCATGAGTGTGTGTAAGTGACTGTGTGTGTGAGTGATTGTGTGTGTGTCTGTGTGTGTGTGAGTGTGTGTGAATGTGTGTGTAAGAGAGAGAGAGTGACTCTGTGAGTGTGTGTGTGTGAGTGACTCTGTGTATGTGTTTGTGTGTGTGTGTGTTTGTCAGAGAGAGAGTGACTGTGAGTTTAATGTGTGAATGATTCTGTGTGTGTGTATGTGAGAATGGCTCTGTGAGTGTGTGTGAGACTGTGTGTATGTATGAGTAACTCTGTGTGTGAGACTGCGTGTGTCTGAGAGACTCAGTGTGTGTGTATGTGTGTGTGACTGTGTGTGTGTGTGTGTGTGTGTGTGGGTGACTGTGTGTGTGCATGAGTGACTGTGAGTGTGAGTGACTGTGTGTGTCTCTCTGTGTGTGAGTGTGTGTGTTTGTGTGAGAATGGCTCTGTGAGTGTGTGTGAGACTGTTTGTGTGTATGTATGAGTAACTCTGTGTGTGAGACTGCATGTGTCTGAGGGACTCAGTGTATGTGTATGTGTGTGTGAATGTGTGTGTCTGAGTGAGTGAGTGACTGTGTGTGTGAATGACTGTGTGTGTGTGTTTGTGAGTGACTGTGTGTGTGAGAGACTCTGTGTGTGTGTGTGTGTCAGTGAGAGCTGTGTCTATGTGTGTGTGAGTGACTCTGTGTGTGTGCGTGAGTGTGTGTGAGCATGTGAGTGAGTGACTGTGTGTGTGTGAGTGACTCTGTGTACGCTTGCCTGTGAGTGACTGTGTGTGTGAGTGTGTGTGTGTGTGTAAGAGAGAGAGAGTGTGACTCTGTGAGTGTATGTGTGAATGATTCTGTGTGTGTGTGTGTGTGTGTGTGTGTGTGTGTGTGTGTGTGCGTGTGTGTGTGTGTGTGTGTGAGACTGTGTGTAGGTATGAGTAACTTGATGTGTGTGAGACTGCGTGTGTCTGAGGGACTCTGTGTGTTTGTGTATGTGTGTGTGAGTAACTCTGTGTGCGTGAGTGACTGTGTGTGTGTGAGTGAGTGACTGTGTGTGTGTAAGTGACTCGGTGTGTGAGTGAGTCTGTGTGAGTGTGTGCGTGTAAGAGAGAGAGTGACTCTGTGAGTATGTGTGTGTATGTGTGAGTGACTCTGTGTGTGAGTGTGTGTGTGAGTGTGTGTTTGTAAGAGAGAGAGTGACTCTGTGAGTGTATGTGTGAATGATTCTGTGGGTGTGTATGTGAGAGTGGCTCTGTGTGTGTGTGTGTGTGTGTGTGAGACTGTGTGCATGTATGAGTAACTTGATGTCTGTGAGACTTCGTGTGTCTGAGGGACTCTGTGTGTTTGTGTATGTGTGTGTGAGTGACTGTGTGTGTGAATGATTCTGTGAGTGTGTGTGAGACTGCGTGTGTCTGAGGGACTCGTGTGTGTGTATGTATGTGTGAATGTGTGTGTGTGAATTACTGTGTGTGAGACTGTGTGTATGTATGAGTAACTTGATGTCTGTGAGACTGCGTGTGTCTGAGGGACTCTGTGTTTGTGTATGTGTGTGTGAGTGACTGTGTGTGTGAATGACTCTGTGTGTGTGAGTGTGTGCGAATGTGTGTGTGTGTAAGAGAGAGAGTGACTCTGTGAGTGTGTGTGTGTGTGAGTGACTCTGTGTGTGTGTTTGTGTATGTGTGTTTGTCAGAGAGAGAGTGACTGTGAGTTTTATGTGTGAATGATTCTGAGTGTGTGTATGTGAGATGGCTCTGTGAGTGTGTGTGAGACTGTTTGTGTGTATGTATGAGTAACTCTGTGTGTGAGACTGTGTGTGTCTGAGAGACTCAGTGTGTGTGTATGTGTGTGTGACTGTGTGTGTGTAAGTGACAGTGTATGTGTGATTGACTGTGTGTGCATGAGTGACAGTGTGTGAGTGACTGTGTATGAGTGTATGAGTGAGTGATTCTGTGTATGTGCGTGAGTGTGTGTGACTGTGAGTGTGAGTGTGTGTGTCTGTGTGTGTATGTGATTGACTCTGTGTGAGTGTGTGTGTGTGTTTGTAAGAGAGAGAGTGACTGTGAGTGTATGTGTGAATGATTCTGTGTGTGTGTGTATATGTGAGAATGGCTCTGTGAGTGTGTGTGGGACTGTGTGTATGTATGAGTAACTCTGTGTGTGAGACTGTGTGTGTCTGAGGGACTCAGTGTGTGTGTATGTGTCTGTGTGAGTGACTGTGTATGAATGACTGTGTATGTGTGAGTGATTCTGTGTGCGCGTGAGTATGTGTGAGTGTGTGTGTGAGTGACTGTGTGTGTGTCTGTGTGTGTAAGTGACTCTGTGTGTGACTGTGTGTGTGTGAGTGTGTGTGTGAGTGACTGTGTGTGTGTATGTGTGAGTGACTGTGTGTGTGATTGTGTGTGTGTTTGTAAGAGAGAGAGTGACTCTGTGAGTGTATGTGTGAATGGTTCTGTGGGTGTGTATGTGAGAATGGCTCTGTGAGTGTGTGTGAGACTGTGTGTATGTATGAGTAACTCTGTGTGTGAGACTGCATGTGTCTGAGGGACTCAGTGTGTGTGTATGTGTCTGTGACTGTGTTTGTGATTGACTGTGTATGTGTGTGAGTGACTGTGTGTGTGTGTGTGTGTGACTCTGTGTGTGTCTGTGTGTGTGAGAGTCTGTGTGTGTGTGTGTGAATAACTGTGTGTGTGAGTGACTCTGTGAGTGTGTGTGGGACTGTTTGTGTGTATGTATGAGTAACTCTGTGTGTGAGACTGTGTGTGTCTGAGGGACTCAGTGTGTGTGTATGTGTGTGTGACTGTGTGTGTCTGTGTGAGTGACTGTGTATGAATGACTGTGTATGTGTGAGTGATTCTGTGTGCACGTGAGTATGTGTGAGTGTGTGTGTGAGTGACTGTGTGTGTGTGTCTGTGTGTGTAAGTGACTCTGTGTGTGACTGTGTGTGTGTGTGTGTGTAAGTGACTGTGTGTTTGTAAGAGAGAGAGTGAGTGGCTGTGTGTGTGTGTGTGTGGGTGAGTGTGTGTGTGTATGTGTGAGTGACTCTGTGTGTGTGAGTGTGTGTGTGTGTTTGTAAGAGAGAGAGTGACTCTGTGAGTGTATGTGTGAATGATTCTGTGGGTGTGTATGTGAGAATGGCTCTGTGAGTGTGTGTGAGACTGTGTGTATGTATGAGTAACTCTGTGTGTGAGACTGCATGTGTCTGAGGGACTCAGTGTGTGTGTATGTGTCTGTGACTGTGTTTGTGATTGACTGTGTATGTGTGTATGTGTGTGTGTGTGTGTGTGTGTGTGTGTGAGTGACTCTGTGTGTGTCTGTGTGTGGGAGTGACTCTGTGAGTGTGTGTGAGACTGTTTGTGTGTATGTATGAGTAACACTGTGTGTGGGACTGCGTGTGTCTGAGAGACTCAGTGTGTGTGTATGTGTGTGTGTGTGAGAGACTGTGTGTGTGTGAGTGACTGTGTGTGTGTCTGTGTGTGTAAGTGACTCTGTGTGTGACTGTGTGTGTGTGTGTGTGTGTGAGTGACTGTGTGTGTGTATGTGTGAGTGACTCTGTGTGTGTGAGTGTGTGTGTGTTTGTAAGAGAGAGAGTGACTCTGTGAGTGTATGTGTGAATGGTTCTGTGGGTGTGTATGTGAGAATGGCTCTGTGAGTGTGTGTGAGACTGTGTGTATGTATGAGTAACTCTGTGTGTGAGACTGCATGTGTCTGAGGGACTCAGTGTGTGTGTATGTGTCTGTGACTGTGTTTGTGATTGACTGTGTATGTGTGTGAGTGACTGTGTGTGTGTGTGTGTGTGTGTGTGACTCTGTGTGTGTCTGTGTGTGTGAGAGTCTGTGTGTGTGTGTGTGAATAACTGTGTGTGTGAGTGACTCTGTGAGTGTGTGTGGGACTGTTTGTGTGTATGTATGAGTAACTCTGTGTGTGAGACTGTGTGTGTCTGAGGGACTCAGTGTGTGTGAGACTGTGTGTGTCTGAGGGACTCAGTGTGTGTGTATGTGTCTGTGTGAGTGACTGTGTATGAATGACTGTGTATGTGTGAGTGATTCTGTGTGCACGTGAGTATGTGTGAGTGTGTGTGTGAGTGACTGTGTGTGTGTGTCTGTGTGTGTAAGTGACTCTGTGTGTGACTGTGTGTGTGTGTGTGAGTGACTGTGTGTTTGTAAGAGAGAGAGTGAGTGGCTGTGTGTGTGTGTGTGTGGGTGAGTGTGTGTGTGTATGTGTGAGTGACTCTGTGTGTGTGAGTGTGTGTGTGTGTTTGTAAGAGAGAGAGTGACTCTGTGAGTGTATGTGTGAATGATTCTGTGGGTGTGTATGTGAGAATGGCTCTGTGAGTGTGTGTGAGACTGTGTGTATGTATGAGTAACTCTGTGTGTGAGACTGCATGTGTCTGAGGGACTCAGTGTGTGTGTATGTGTCTGTGACTGTGTTTGTGATTGACTGTGTATGTGTGTGTGTGTGTGTGTGTGTGTGTGTGTGAGTGACTCTGTGTGTGTCTGTGTGTGGGAGTGACTCTGTGAGTGTGTGTGAGACTGTTTGTGTGTATGTATGAGTAACACTGTGTGTGGGATTGCGTGTGTCTGAGAGATTCAGTGTGTGTGTATGTGTGTGTGTGTGAGAGACTGTGTGTGTGTGATTGACTGTGTGTCAATGAGTGACTGTATGAGAGTGACTGTGTATGAGTGTATGTGTGAGTGATTCTGTGTATGTGCGTGAGTGTGTGTGACTGTGACTGTGAGTGACTGTGTGTGTGTGTGTGTGTGAGTGTCTCTGTGTGTGTATGTGATTGACTCTGTGTGTGAGTGTGTGTGTGTTTGTAAGAGAGAGAGTGACTCTGTGAGTGTATGTGTGAATGATTCTGTGTGTGTGTATGTGAGATGGCTCTGTGTGTGTGAGACTGTTTGTGTGTATGTATGAGTAACTCTGTGTGTGTGTGTGTGTGTGTGAGTGACTCTGTGTGTGTGTGTGTGACTCTGTGTGTGTGTGTGTGAGTGACTCTGTGTGTGTGAGTTACTGTGAGTGTGTACGTATGAGTAACTGTGTGTGAGACTGTGTGTGTCTGAGGGACTCAGTGTGTGTACATGTGTGTGTGAATGTGTGTGTCTGTGTGAGTGACTGTGTGTGCATGAGTGACTATGTGTGACTGTGTATGTGTGTATGTGTAAGTGATTCTGTGTGTGTGCGTGAGTGTGTGTGAGCATGTGAGTGAGTGACTGTGAGTGTGTGAGTGACTCTGTTTGTGTCTGTGTGTGTGAGAGTCTGTGTGTGTGTGAGTGACTCTGTGTGTACGCTTGTCTATGAGTGACTCTGTGTTTGTGTGTGTGAGTGATTGTGTGTGTGTGTGTGTGTTTGTGTGTGAGTGACTGTGTGTGTGAGAGACTCTGTGTGTGCGTGATTCTGTGTGTGAGAGAGAGAGAGTGTGACACTGTGAGTGTATGTGTGAATGATTCTGTGTGTGTGTATGTGAGAATGGCTCTGTGAGTGTGTGTGAGACTGTGTTTATGTATGAGTAACTCTGTGTGTGTGTGTGTGTGTGTGTGTGTGTGAGAGACTGCTTGTGTCTGAGGGAGTCAGTGTGTGTGACTGTGTGTGTGTGTGTGTGTGTGTGTGTGTGTGTGTATGTGTGTGTGTGAGTGATTCTGTGTGTGTGCATGAGTATGTGTGAGTGTGTGTGTGAGTGACTGTGTGTGTCTCTGTGTGTGAGTGTGTGTGTTTGTAAGAGAGAGAGTGACTCTGTGAGTGTGTGTGTGTGAGTGACTGTGTGCATAAGTGACTCTGTGTGTGTGTGTGAGTGTGTGTGTAAGAGAGAAAGAGTGACTCTGTGAGTGTACGTTTCAATGATTCTGTGTATGTGAAAATAGCTCTGTGTGTGTGAGAGACTGTGTGTATGTATGAGTAACTGCGTGTGTCTGAGGGACAGTGTGTGTGTATGTGTGAGTGTGAGTATGTGAGTGTGTGTGTGCATGAGTGACCGTGTGTGAGTGTCTGTGTATGTGTGAGTGATTCTCTGGGTGTGCGTGAGTGTGTGTGTGTGAGTGTCTCTGTGTGTGTGAGTGTGTGTGTGCTTGTAAGAGAGTGACTGTGAGTGTATGTGTGAATGATTCTGTGAGTGTGTGTGAGACTGTGTGTGTGTATGTATGAGTAACTCTGTGTGTGTGTTAGTGTGTGTTTGTGTGATTGTGTATGTATGTGTGCGTGAGAGAGAGAGAGTGACTGTGAGTGTATGTGTGAATGATTCTGTGTGTGTGTATGTGAGAATGGCTCCGTGAGTGTGTGAGACTGTGTGTGTCTGATGGACTCAGTGTGTGTGTATGTGTGTATGACTGAATGTGGTGTGCGTGTGTGTTTGTGTGACAGTGTGTGTGTGTGTGTGTGTGAGAGAGAGAGTGACTCTGTGTGTGTGTCTGAGTGAGTCTGTGTGTGGGGGGGTGTGTGTGAGAGTGAGTGAGTCTGTGTGTGGGGGGGTGTGTGTGAGAGTGAGTGGGTGTGTATGTGTGAATGATTTTGTGTCAGTGTCTGTGTGTGTGCGTGTGTGTGTGTTTGTGTGTGAGAGACTCTGTGTGTGTGATTGACTGTGTGTGTGAGTGACTGACTGTGTGTGCGTGTGTATGAGCGATTCTGTGTGTGTGTGTTGTGTGTGTGTGTGTGTGTGTGTGTGAGAGACTGACCGTGTGTGTGAATGACTGTGTGTGAGAGAGAGAGCGTGACACTGTTAGTGTATGTATGAATGATTATCTCTGTGTGTGAGTGACTGTGTGTATGCGTGTGTGTGAGTGACTCTGTGTGTGTGTGTGTGTGTGTGAGTGACTGTGTGTGTGTGTGTGTGTGTGTGTGTGTGTGTGAGTGTATGTGTGAATGTGTGTGTGTGTGTGTGTGTGTGTGTGTGTGTGTGTGTGTGAGTGTGTATCATGTACACAGTGCTGTGCTGTGTAATTCACATTCACCATTGTGATGAGACCTCTCTGGTTTTGCTCCGTTGTATGCGGGATCCTTCTTCCCTCTCCAGAACCTCCCTGCCCGTCACAGAGAATCTCAGTCTGTTTCTCCTTCACCCCCACAAAGTGTCTATGGTGAGTGTACCTTTAATGGCTGAAATTCTTCTCTGATTGGTGTGCAGGAAGTTGGAAGAAAGTGGAAGGATTTGTGTCAGGACTTGCTCTGTTTCAGTGGAACACACAATGAGTGTGTGTGTGAGTGACTGTGTGTGTGTGTGTGTGTGTGTGTGTGAGTGAGTGACTGTGTGGGGTGGTGTGTGTGTGGTGTGTGGTGTGTTTGTGAGAGTGAGTGGGTGTGAATGTGTGAGTGACTCTGTGTGTGTCTGTGTATGTGTGTGTGAGTGTATGTGTGTGTGTGTGTGAGTAATTGGGTGTTTCCCTGCCCCCCCAGTCTAGCAAACTCTTTGGTTGGATCTATTAGGCCATGAATGCTTTGGGCAAAAGCTTTGTGATGCAGTGGAAATGGTGAGATCACAGTATGAGAAACATTCAGATCCCTCTTCAGAAGTTAGTGGGGTGGGCGGGGGGGGGGGGGGGGGTTGTTAAGTATGAAGCTGATATTGCCAGAGTTTCAACAACTGAAGGATATTGGGAGCAGCAGAAACACTGAGCTCTGTTCATGAGCAAGTCCCTCTATCACTTCCTCTCTCCCTTCCCTCGATCCTCTCTTTGAACACGCTGCTGGACCAGCAATCAAACAAAACCAAAGAGCTTATCCTGTCAGTTGTCAGCTCCCCAACAGTGCACTGAGCCCTGGACAGGGAGAAATTGCAGCAACTACTGAATTCAGTTGGACATTGTCTCACTAACTTTCCTTTCTGGATAAGTTCCTTCAGAAAAAATGACCCATTTGACTACAAATCCGCCACCTATGTAGTCAAATAGAACGGAGAAGGATGCAATGCGGTCTGGGCGATCGATATTCCCTGGACTGACTGTCAAACCTATCAGTCTCCAGAACTCATCAACAAACTCTGTCCTGCTGCAAAACTACAAATTTCACGACATGATAATAAACCTGACTCTGCTGGATGATCGCCAACTCAGTGAGAGAAACCCTTTGGTTTGCCTAAAACTTGTTGGTGTCCCGGGAGAGTGAAGGGAATGCTGCCGACTGACGCATTCCAGACTGCAGTAGGACGTGCTGAGGGATGCAGAGAAGTTTGGTGCAGTCACAGTAAAGGCTTTGTGAGGAAGTACTGGAATCTAATATCCTGTCTCTGGACACAGAGGGGGTGGGTTCAGTTGAAACTCCATCAAACACAAGAAGGAGGCCACCCAAAGGGGTCATGTGTGTGGGAATGTAGACAGAACAAAGTCACACTACAAATATACAGAACCAGTAACAGATTGAATGACATCATCCCTGTTAAAAAACATGCTCTTTTTTGAATTTCTTGTATATTTTTTTATAAATAAAGTTTATTTTGAAATTAGAAATCCACTGTGCCCTCAGCGTTAGGGTGGTACAGAACCACTGGCAGTGAGCCTCACTGTTAACCTACTGTGTTGCATAGCAATAGGGTTGAATAAACCATCAGGCATTTTGATGCTCAGGTGGTATGTGAAGCAATCATGGGCTGAACTTATTGTTTCCTGCCTTTTTCTGGGGTCCTGCATTCTGTACTCAGTGCGTGACCAGAGGGCTCCAATGTCCCAGCTGCCACCTCTGGTGTGAACATTGTTGCTTGCCTGGGGTCGGAGGCAGAGGTCGGTATGCTCAGGGTATCTGAACCTTCATTGGTCAGAGACACATGTTCCAAGAAGTGAAGTCTTAAGCCAGTTGGTTTACAAGTTGTGAATCCAAAATGCCAAAACTTAAATAATACAGAAGATAAATCGGAAATAAAAATAATACTTGCACAAAATGCTGGAGGAACTCAGCAGGCCTGGTAGCATCTACGGAAAAGAGTACAGTCGACATTTGGGGCTGAGACCTTTCAGAATAACGGGAGAAAGAAAGATAAGGAGGAAAGTTAGAAGGTGGGGGAGGGGAGGGAGAAACACAAAGTGATAAGTGAAACTGGAAGAGGGAGGGGTGAAGTAAAAAACTGGGAAGTTGATTGGTGAAAGAGATACAGGGATGGAGAAGGGGAATCTAATAGGATGGGAGAGAAGGCCATGGAAGAAAGGAAAGGTGGGGGAGGAACACCAGAGGGAGGTGATGGGCAGGCAATGAAATAAGTGAGAGAAAAGGAGATGGCAAATGGTGAAGGAGGGGCAATACTGGAAGTTTGTGAAATCGGTGTTCATGCCATCAGGTTGGAGGCTACCCAGATGGAATATAAGGTAATGTCCCTCCAACCTGAGTGTGACCCCATAGCAACAGTAGAGGAGGCCATGGCTTGACATATCAGAATGGGGATGAAAAGTGACTAGTGGTGTTCCTCTGGAGTCAGTATTGGGACCACTAATTTTTCACATTGTTTGACAATGATTTAAATAATAGAATTGATGGCCTTGTGGCAAAGCTTGTACGTTTGTAGATGATCCAAAGATGGTGGGATATGTAGTGCTGACAAAACAATGTGATTGCAGAAGGACTTAGACAAATTGGAAGAATGGGCAAAGAAGTGGCAGATGGGATACAGTGTTGGTAATGCATTTTGGTAAAAGGAACAAAAGTACGGACTATTATCTAAATGGGGAGAAAATTCAAACATCAGAGGTGCAAAGGGACTTAGAAATCCTCGTGTAAGACTCCCAGAAGGTTAATTTACAGGCTGAGACTGTGCTATATGTTGGCATTCATTTCAAGGGGAATAGAATATAAAAACAAAGAGATAATGCTGAGGCTTTATAAGATAATAGTCAGGTCACTTGGAGTAATGTCAATAGTTCTGAGCTCCATATCTCAGACGGGATGTGTTGCCATTGGAGAGAGTCCAGAGAAAGTTCAGGAGGATGATTTCAGAAATGAAGGGGCTAATGTATGAGGAGCACTTGGCAGCTTTGGGTCTGTACTTACTGGAATTTAGAAGAATTTGGGGAATCTCATTGAAACCTTCCAGATGTTGAAAGGACTAGATGAAGTGGATGTGGAGAGGATGATTCCTATGGTGGGGGTATCCAGAACTATAGGCACAGACTGAAAACTGAGGGGAGACCTCTTAGAACAGAGGCAAGAAGAATTTTTTTTTAGCTAGGGAGTAGTAAATCTGTGGAATGCTCTGCTTCAGACTGCTGTGGAGGTCAAGACTGTGGGTATATTTAAAGGAAAGATTGATAGTTTCTTGATTGCTCAGGGTATCAAATGTTATGGCAAGAAGGCAGATGTATAGGGTTGAGTGGGATCCAGGATTACCCATGATGGAATGGCAGAGCACTTGCTGGGCTGAATGGCCTAATTCTGCTCCTATATCTTATGGTCTTATCGTCTTATGGGAGCAGCTATTCTCAATTGTGTGTTGTGCTATGAACCAGAATTGATTAGAGAGCTTAAGGTAAAAGAACCCATAGGGGTAAGGGATCACAATATGATTGAATTCACCCTGAAATTTGAGAAGGAGAAGCTGGAGTCAGATGTATCAGTATTACCATGGAAAAGAGGGATTTGCAGAAGCACAAGAGAGGAGTTGGCCAGAATTGATTGGAAAAAAAGCACTGGCGGGGATGATGGCAGAGCATCAATGTCTGGGATTTCTGGAAGCAATTCAGAAGGCACAGGATATATACATCTCAAAGAGGAAGAAATATTCTAATATTGAATTAGGTTCATGAGTCTGGCAAGTGATACAACAAAGCACCCTCTGTGAAAAGGTATATTCATCATTTATTTACATACGGTAAAAATTTGACCAAATATTCATGTTCCCCAATTTAAAGACAATATAAAGCTGAATACTCAACAAACATATGTACATTCCACAAAATTACTTAGTTAAAAGTGTACGTAGAGTATATCTTCTCAATCATTATGCTCATCCTCGCCTTAAACAAAGGAGGAAGAGAGTAAAGCCCCTTCCACATGCTATTTTGTGTATCCAGGATATTTGAAACTGGACACCAGGTGTCTATTCAATGGGAAAAGCAGCTGCAGCTTCTAAACTAACCAATCGCGATAGATGTGACTTTGGATAATCAGAATAAGACACGCTCTCACAGGACAAAAGGCAAGATGACACAACCGTGGCTAACAGGAGAAGTCAACGCCAGTATAAAAGCCAAAGAGATGGCATATAATACAGCAAAAACTTGTGGGAAGTTAGAGGATTGGGAAGCTTTTAAAAACCTACTTAAGGCAACTAAAAACGTCATTAAGGAGGTAAGCTTGGAATACAAAAGTAAGCTAGCCAATAATATTAAAGAGGATACCAAAAGTTTCTTCAGATACATAAAGAGTAAAAGAGAGATGCGAGTGCGTATCAGACCATTGGAAAACAATGCTAGAGAGATAATAATGGGGACAAGGAAATAGTGGACGAACTGAATAAGTATTTTGCATCAGTCTTTACTGTGGACGACACAAGCAATATGGTGAAAGTTCCAGGTGTCAGCAGTCATGAAGTTGTTAGTTTTTGCAAATAAAACAAAGTGAGGCATTTTATATTTAATGAAGCCCATAACGCATTTTATTAAACTCCAAAAACCTACCACAGAAGCACGCTAAAACTTTTAATGTAACCACGTCATCGTGTCAGACCAGACCCTCCCAACTCAATGTCAGTGGTTGTGAATTATGTATATTTCTCCCAATTGCATTACCCTACACAGGCCTACCCAGAATTCACTAAAACCAGCATTGTGAGTCTGTCTGGAACTTGGACAACCCTTCTGGCTTGGTCCCGAGTTCTTTGGGTGGAGGAAGAGCAGGTGCCTCTGGCTCATCCAGAGGAGCATTGACATGCTCATGGTCATGTTGTGACATCAGGAGCACGGCAGCAGAACACTCCAAATCTTGGTTGGCCGGTTTAAGGCAATGAACTGAAATATGTTCAGGTTTATCCTTCTGAACTATGATAAAAATCTTTTTGCTCAATTCCAAAATGCAGAACAGTCCATTGTAAGGGACCTAGGGGTACGTTGGTGTGCATCATGTTGCACAAAAACAAACGAGGTGGAATGTAGGTGATTAGGAGACCAAGAGTGCTGTACGCCATGTTGGGAGGTAGGAATAGATGAAAAGGAATTGAATTTACTGAGGAGGGTGGAACACTGTTGAGAAGTTGACCAGCTGGTCAGGAATAAAATCATCTGTCACTCGTACCGGTTGCCCATATACCAATTCTGCCATGGACAACTGCAAGTTCTCTTTCAGAGCCATTCAGAGCCTCAGAAGGACTGATGGGAGATGATCATGCTAATGCTCATTGGGTCAGGGAAGCCCTCAGAGCAGCATTAAAGAAGCAGTGAAACAGCTCGTGTAGGCCATTACACTGTGGTGATATGCTGTGGTGTGACGTAGCCTAGCACTGAGGTTCTGGGTCATCGCAGTCCTGAAGTCTGAAATGAACTGGGGACCACAGTCAGAGGAAGTACAAGATGGGGTGCCAAACCGAGCAACCCAAGGGCCAATTAATGCCAGAGCCATATCTATAGCTGTCGTTGATGCTAGAGGGTCGACCTCTGGCCACCTGGTGGTATGGCATGGGAGGAGGGAAGAGGACCAACAAAGTCCACATTGACATGGTCAAACCATCGCTCAGGGACCTTAAGAGGTACCATTGGTGCTTGAACATGATGGTTCATTTTTGCCCATTGGCACTCCACACAGGCTGTAGTCCAATCACACACTTCCCTTCTGAGGCTGTACCAAACAAACTTCAGTGCAGCCATTTTCTGTAAGGCTTTCCAGCCCAGATGCAAGAGGTCAGCTTCCCTAAATTTAACGTCAGCCATCCGCAGCCTGTGACTGCTGTTTGTTAAGCCTGGACCTTTGGGTCAGTAACTTCGTTGGCTGCCATGCCAGCATAATCAACTGTGAGAGGCAATCAGCCACGGCATTATTTTGCCCCTTGATACATCAGTTGTGAACTCGGATGCATAGGCCAGGTGGTGTTGTTGTCATGCATGCTAAGGGTCTGATATTTTACCCATCATGTGCATGAAGGGTTTGTGATCAATGAGCGCTATAAAATGGCGGCCTTCTCGAAGAAAATGAAAATGGCAGACGGCCAGCGAGACATCACCTTCTTTCAGACGGTGGGGGGTGGGGTAGACAAAGCTGATGGCTGAAGAATATGCCTCCAACCATTTGTTCATGCACAGCACCCACAGCATAGTCTGAAGTGTCAGTAGTAATGGCTATGGGTGTGTTGAGGAGAGGGCAGGCCAATAGGTCGCATTAGAAAGAGCTTGTTTGATATCATCAAATGCCCTGGTCATGTCCACTGACAAGTTAAGCACCTGATTAGGCATTTGCTGCATGAAAAGTTATTCAAAAATAAAACAGGGATGGTGATTTCCCAGGAGAGATGGCAAGTGGTCCATTAGCTCTGAAGGCCTAGCATCACCAACACCAGGTAAGGAGAGTGACTGTTCGGGGTGCTCAGACTCTGATAGTCCCAAAGTCTATAAAAGTTGAGTTTTCATTGATTGGTATTTATTATGTTCAGGTTGGGTGTTCAAGCAGACTCATCTCTCTTGCTGCTGTGAAGCTGCTGAGCAATATCACCGTGTAGTAGAAATTGGAGTTGTCGAAAAGTGATTGTGTTGGCCAACGTGTTCAATAACTCTGGAATTATCCTAGAGCATAAGGGTCACCAATGTAGGCTCTTGCCAATAAAACAAACTGAGGCATTTTATGTTTAATGAAACCTATAATGCCAAAACCTAAACACAAAAGCACGCTAACACTTTTTATGTAATAACGTCAGACCAGACTCTTAAAGTGAAACTCTAATTCAATGTTGGTGCTTGTGAAATGTGCACATTTTCCCCAGTTATGTTATCCTACAAAGTGTGTGAATTTACCATTATTAGAGAGAAGTCTTTCGGGAAACTGAAGGGTTTGAAGGTAGATAAGTCACTTGGACCAGATGGTGTACACCCCAGGTTTCTGAAAGATGTGGCTGAAGAGACTGTGGAGGTATTAATAATGATCTTTCAAGAATCACTAGATTCTGGAAGGCTGGAAAATTGCAAATGTCACTCCACACTTCAAGAAAGGAGAGAGGTTGAAGAAAGGAAACTATAGGCCAGTTAGTCTGATCTCAATGGTTGAGAAGATGTTGGAGTCAGGGTACTTGATAATAGGCCATAGTCAGCATGGATTCCTCTAGGGAAAATCTTGCCTGACATTTCTGTTGGAATTCTTTGAAGAAATAGCAAGCAGGATAGACAAAGAAGAATCAATTGATTCTTGAATTTTCAGAAGGCCTTTGATAAGGTGCCACTCATGAGACTGCTTAACAAGCTACGAGCACATGGTGTTTCAGGAAAGATTCTAGCATGGATAAAGCAGTGACTTATTAATTGGAGGCAAAGAGTGGGAATAAAGAAAGCCTTTTCTGGTTGGTTGTCAGTGACAAGCGGTATTCCACAAGGGTCTGTGTTGGGACCGATTCTTTTTAATTATCTGTCAATGATTTTGGATGATGGAAATGATGGCATTATCGCAAAGTTTGCAGATGATATGAAGGTAGGTGGAGGGGAAGGTAGTTTTGAGGAAGTAGAGAGAAGGACTTGGACAGATTAGGAGAATGGGCAAAGAAGTGGCAGGTAGAATACAAGTGTATGGTAAAAGAAATGAAAGGGTTGACGATTTTCTAAGTAGAGAGAAAATACAAGAAACTGAGGTGCAAGGGAACTTGGGAGTCCTTGTTCAGAGTCAAGGTAAACTTGCAGGTTGTGTTTGTGGTGAGGAAGGCAAATTCATTTCAAGAGGACTAGAATATTAAAGCAAAGATGTAAAGTTGAGAATTTATAAAGCATGAGTGAGGCCTCACCTTGGAGTATTGTGAAGAGTTTTGGGGTCCTTTATCTTTCAAAAGGATATGCTGAAATAGGAGAGGGTTCAAAGGAATTTCATGAAAATGATTCCAGAATTGAATGACTTGACATATGAAAAGCATTTGATGGCTCTGGGCCTGTATTCACCTGAACTCAGAAGAATGAGAGGTGACATAATCAAAACCTATTGCATAGTGAAAGGCCTTGATAGAGTAGATGTTTAGATGATGTTTCCTATGGTGGGAGAGTCTAAGACCAGAGGACACACAGCCTCAGAACAGAGGGGTGTCCTTTTAGAACAGAGATGAGGAGGAATTTCTTTAGCTAGAGAGTGATGAATCTGTGGAATTTGTTGCCACAGGTAGCTGTGGAGGTCAAGTCTTTATGTATACTTAAGGCTGAGATTGATAGTTTCTTGATTGGTCAAGGCATTAAGGGATATGGGGAGAAGGAACAAGATAGGGGCCGAGAGGAAAATTGGATCAGCTACAATTAAATAGTAGAGCAGACTTGATGGGCCAAATGGCCTAGTTCTGCTCCTATACCTTATGTTCTTATAGCCTATGCAGAGGTTTCACTGATCCTTAAAGATTGCTCTGAGGGCCTCTCTGAAGGATGAGTGTTGGCATGGTCATCTCTTGTGGGTCCTGCAGGGGCTCACGATGGCTCCAAACGAGATTCTGCAGTCCTCTGCAGCTGACTTGGTGCCGGGTAATCTTATTCCTGACACCATGGTCACCTGGACAGCCTCTCAGCAGCGTTCTACCCTCCTCAGTAAACTCAGTTCTTTCACACCTATTCCTACTTTCCATCATGGTGTACAGAATTGTTGGGTTCCAGTTGAGCTAAGCTCTACCTTGTTCATTTTTGTCTGTCATGATGCACATCAACAGCCCATTAAACCCTGTTACAATACAGTAGTCTGTTCTGCTTTTTGGGATGACACAAAAACACTTCTATTGTAGATAGGAAGGATAAGCTGGAATGTATTTCTATAGATCATCCTAAACAGTCCCACCAAGACCAGAATGGCGCTACTACCATATCCCCTGCACACAACATGACCATGTTGCTCTAACCAAGGCATATAGACCCTAGCCGATGACCCGTATGAGCTCCAATCAGACTCCTGAAAATTCTTGGGGGAGGGCATGCGTAGGGTAACATAATAGGTGACAGATGACACAGATTGTTCATAATATAAACTGTTCTACATAATTCATAGAAACATAGAAAACCTATAGCACAATACAGGCCTTTCGACCCACAAAGTTGTGCCGAACATGTCCTTACCTGAGAAATTATCTAGGGTTATCCATAGCCCTCTGAGCTCTATATACCTGTCCAGGAATCTCTCAGAAGACCCTATCATATCCGCCTCCACCACCATCGCCGGCAACCCATTCCACGCACTCCCTACTCTCCACGTAAAAAAACTTAACCCGATATCTCCTCTGTACCTGCTTCCAAGCACCTTAAAACTGTGCCCTCTCATTCTAGCCATTTCAGCCCTGGAAAAAAGCCTCTGACTATTCACACAATCAATACCTCTCATCATCTTATACACCTCTATCAGGTCACCTCTCATCCTCCGTCACTCCAAGGAGAAAAGGCCGAGTTCACTTAACCTATTCTCATAAGGCATGCTCCCCAATCCAGGCAACATCCTTGTAAATCTCCTTTGCATCCTTTCCATTGCTTCCACATCCATAGTGCGGTGATCAGAACTGAGCACAGTACTCCAAGTGGGGTCTGACCAGGGTCCTATATAGCTGTAACATTACCTCTTGATGTCATTGTTCCGGTTGAACATTCCCCTTTAACACTTCTTTCTCCCTGATCATGCCCCAATTTCAGTCAATTGCTGCTAGTTACCTAATTACCATACATCTGGCCTTCATCAGAGACTGGGACATAAATATGATGGCAACTCTATCAAAGGTTGCCAGTTCGTTGGTTGATTCTTGTGTGATACTTTGTTTCCTGTTCCAATTAGAACTGGTAGTTCTAAGTTTGGCTCTAGTTTCTAGAGAGTCCCTGTGAATCCTGTCTCCTTGTCAAGATCCATCTGGTTTCCTGCTCTACTTTCAGGTCTATGCCAGCCTCCCCAACTGAGTCGACGTGCCAGTGCCCTGCATTTGGCTTCTCCTCCGTCACCCCCGTGTAACACTTGGCTCCTAAATTCAATCCTATGATTGATGAAGGCCAATGAACCATATGCTTTCTTAACCAGAGTCAACCTGTGCAGCAGCCTTGAGCGTCCTATGGACTCGGACCCCAAGATCCCCCTGATCCTCCACACTGCCAAGAGTTTTACCATTAATACTATATTCTTTCATCATATTTGACCTACCAAAATGAACCACTTCACACTTACCTGGGTTGAACTCCATCTGCCACCTCTCAGCCCAGTTTTGCATCCTATCAATGTCCCGCTGTAACCTCTGACAGCCCTCCACACTATCTACAACACCTTCAACCTATGTGTCATCAGCAAATTTATTAACTCATTGCTCCACTTCTTCATCCAGCTCATTTATAAAAATCATGAAGAGGAAGGGTCCCAGAACTGCTCCCTGAGGCACACCACTGGTGACTAACCTCCATGCAGAATATGACCCATTTATAACCACTCATTGCCTTCTGTGGGCAAACCAGTTGTGGATCCACAAAGCAATTTCCCTTGGATCCCATGCCTCATTACTTTCTCAATAAGCCTTGCATGGGGTACCTTATCAAATGCCTTGCTGAAATCTATATACACTACATCTACTGGTCTACCTTCATCAATGTGTTTAGTCATATCCTCAAAAAATTCAATCAGGCTTGTAAGGCATGATCTGCTTTTCACAAAGCCATCCTGACTATTCCTGATAGCCTTATATTTCCTCTTACTCCAATTAAACACTTTCCTAACTTGTCTGATTACTATCTCCAAAATGCTCTCCCTCTGAGAGATCTGACACCCGACCAGGTTCATTACCCAATACCAGATCAAGTACAGTCTCTCCTCTTGTAGGCTTATCTACATATTGTGTCAAAAAACCTTCTTGAACACACCTAACAAACTCTACCCCATCTAAACCCTTCACTCAAGAAACATGACAATCAATATTTTGGAAATTAAAATCTCCCACCACGACAACTCTGTTATTATTCCATCTTTCTGGAATCTGTCTCCCTATCTGCTCCTCTATGTCCCTGTTACTATTGAGTGGTCTATAAAAAACACCCAGAAGAGTTATTGACCCCTTCCTGTTCCTAACTTCCACCCACAGAGACTCCATAGGCAATCCCTCTGTGTCTTCCTCCTTTTCTACAGCCATGACACTATCTCTGATCAACAGTGCCATGCCCCCACCTCTTTTGCCTCCCACTCTGTCCTTTCTGAAACATCTAAAACAAGGCACTTGATGTAACCATTCCTGCGCCTGAGCCATTCAAGTCTTTGTAATGGCCACCACATCATAGCTCCAAGTACTGATCCATAAGCGCCTTCATTGAGTTGTTGTGTTCACTTGGTGTCTGATCTAATGACTTTTGTGTAAGACGATTGCTCTTGCTTTGTTCATAATGTAAGTAAAGTGCTGCAGCTTTTGGTAAGCACATAGAATGACTTTTGCATTGTTATTCATAAAATCCTACAATGCCATAATAACAAGCTCTTACTCAATGTCAGCAAGACCAAGGAAATGATTATTGAGTTCAGTAGGAAGAAACTGGAGCTCCATGAGCCAGTTCTCATTGGGGGAATCAGACACGGAGAGGGTGAGCAGATTTAAATTCCTTGGTGTCATCACAGCACATAAATGTCATTATAAAGAAGGCACTGCAGTACCTCTACTTTCTTAGAAGTTTTGAAGATTCAGCATGTCATCTAAAACCTTGCAAAATTCTATAGATGTGTGGTGCAGAATGTATTGACTGGTCACATCATGGCCCAGTATGGAAACACCAATGGCCTTATATGGAAAAACTGATAAAAAGTAGTGGATACAGCCCAGTCAATCACGGGTAAAGCTCTCCTAAACATTGAGCGCATTAACACAGAGCTTTGTTGCAGGAAAGCAGCACCTAGTGCCAAGGACCCCCAGCATCTAGGCCAGGGGTGGGCAAACTTTTTGAATTGTGGGCCACAAAGGGTTCTAAAATTTGACAGGGGGGCCGGACCAGGAGCAGATGGACGGAGTGTTTTGGTAATACACCTCATAAGAGGAAATAAAATATCATGGGATATGTAGAAAACATGTGCTTTAATTTCAATTGAAAATGAACAAATGCATTACAACAAAATATCTGTCTTTGAAGTCCCATGGTATTTAGCTATTTATTGAAATGGCTTTTAAAACACTGAAAATTAAATGAATAAAATACAGCTTTTTTTAATAGTAACAGTTATTATTTTAAAGCACTGAAAATTCTGTTATCCTTCAAGATATTATCATCATCACTCTCCTCCTGACTGTCTTTATTTCAAAAACGGTAGGAGATGCAGGTCTACTTGTCCTGCTCCTTCTTACTCAATTGTCCCCTGTGCCAAAACTCAACAACGACCAGCACAAGGACAGAACAGTGACAGTGCGCCAGTATGCAGAGCGCGTTATTTGATCTGGAGCGCATTTTTTATTTTGAGAATGTAAGTGCACCTGCGCACTACTCATGTCCATCACTTAACAGAAATGACATGTAACATGTAAGGCTTATTGAAAAAAATATTTTCAAATGCAGTTTTTACATAACACAATGAAGAAAATTATTTTTAATTTCAGTGGGAACAGTGTTGTTGGTCTCCCTTTTTAGCGCATCAAAGTCTGGATTTAGTTTTGTTGTGGCGATTCTCAGGATGGATCTGAGGTGTTGGTCAGTTAACTTGGATCTGTGGCTGGCTTTGTTGATGTTCATGACGCTAAACGCCTGTTCACACAAATAGGTCGAGCCGAACAACACCAGCATCTTCTGTGCCGTCCTCCGGAGGTTTGGAAACACCTCTTTGCCAAGTGGCATAAAAGTCATTCAGTTTAAGAGAGTTGAACTTCTCTTTTAAGACGGGGTCAGACTGAAGGTCGATCAGTTCCAGCTGTAGCTCCTCTGGTGCTGTTTCAGGATCTTGTGACAGGGGACAGGCCACCAACTGAAGTGACTTGTCAATTTTTTCAAAATCAGAAAAGCGACGGCAGAGTTCTCTGTGCAGCGCATCCAGTGACTCGCTGTATTTTTTCACATTTGCGCCGGCCTCTTCCAGCGTGGCTAGTGTGGGAAAATGAGTGAATAACTTAATCAAAATTTGCCTGGAGAAAAAAGCCAGCTTGGATTTAAAGGCTTTCACGTTTGTGTACATGTCATGCACAAACTGATCCTTCCCCTGTAGCTTCACGTTCAGTTCATTCATGTGTGAAAATATATCCACAGCAAACGCAAAATCACAAAGCCAGCTCTTGTTGCTCAGCTCAGGAAATTCGCCGGCCTTCCTCAGTAACTCCAAAAATGCACCTCACTGTCTCCTCTTTGAGCTCCCATACTCGTTGAAACACTTTGCCCAAACTTAACCAGCGGACACGGGAGTGATAAAGTAGGTCCTGGTGATCCAGGAACGTGATGAACTGACGGTGCTGAAGTCCCCTTGCACGTATAAAGTTGACAAGTTTTACGACAGGATTCACAACATGATTCAGCTGTAATACCGATTTACATAGAGATTCCTGGTGGATGATGCAGTGAAGGAAAATAACATCCTGGTCAGGATTTTCATCTTTCACTTTATTCTGTATTCTCCTCAGCAGGCCGACATTTTTCCCCGTCAAGTTAGGAGATCCATCTGTGGTGACATTGATAAGTTTACTCCAAGGGAGCTTCATATTTTCGATGACAGCAGACACCCGGTCATACAAGTCCTCTCCCCGTGTTTTCCCTTTCAGAGACTCCATTGTCAAAAACTCCTCCGTTATTTCAAAAGTATTGTTAATTCCTCGGATAAAAATGAGGAGCTGAGCAGTGTATTTTACATCGTTGCTTTCATCCAGTGCTAATGAATATAACGTGAACGACTCTGCCTTTTTATTTAAGTCGCTGGTTATATCTTCATCTATCAGTTCCACACGGCGAGTCACTGTCCTGCATGATAAACTGATTTTTTCAAATTTGTCTTTGCTCTCCGGACACAATACACCTGCTGTCTCCACCATACATTCTTTTAAAAACTCGCCTTCAGACAGAGGCTTGCTGGCCTTTGCTAATTTGAATGACAGCATAAAACTCGCCTTGGTACTTGACACATGAATGGCAGTTTGACAGTGAAAAAAATTTGTTGAGCCTGTAAATTAGCTGCCAACCTCTGAGCATTAGCTTCCCGTTCTTTCGTTGACTGGTTGCTAGCATAGTTGGCATGTTTTGTGGCAAAGTGACGGCTGATATTATATTCTTTAAAGACCGCCACAGTCTCTTGGCATATCAGGCATACAGCAGTTGATCGGCGTTCGGTAAAAAGATATTTAGTTGTCCACTCCTTATTAAACACCCGACATTCTCTATCCACTTTTCTTTTCTTAGCTCCACTCATCTTTACAGAAGGGGTGAGAGGTCAAAAAGTAAAGCGCAAATGTGGAGTAATACGCTGCACCTCAACAAAGGTCAATGTATATAGAGTGCATCATCTATTGGGAAAACGCCAGAATTGCGGGGAAAAACGTTAACAAGGTTTATTAATATAATTTCATCAAGTTCTGCGGGCCGGATTAAAAAGCTTAACGGGCCGCATATGGCCCCCGGGCCGTAGTTTGCCCATGCCTGATCTAGGCCATGCTCTCTTCTCACTGCTTCCATTAGGAAGAAGCTAAGAAGCCTCTGGATCTGCTCCACCAGGTTCAGACCCAGTTATTACTCCTCCACCATTAGGATCTTGAACCAGAGGGGATAACTTCTCTCAGCTTCACTCACCCCATCATTGAACTGTTCCCACTGAACTGGATTTACCTTCAAGCACTCTTCATCCCATGTTCTTGATATTTATTGCTTACTTATTTATTATTATTTTCTTTCTTTTTGTATTTACATAGTTTTTCTGTACATTGGGAGTGGTTTTCATTGATTCCATTGTGTTTCTTATATTTACTGCAAATGCCTACAAGAAAACAAATCTCAGAGTTGTATGTGGTGACATATATGTAGTTTGATCATATATTTACTTTGAACTTTGAAACCAAGCACCCAGCTGGGGCCAACATGCTTATGTAATAGAACCTGATGACATATCTTAATCCCGGAGCAAGGGGATATCATGTGTTCCTTCCAGGCACATGCGGGCAGTATAAACCCTGGAGATATTAATGAAGCCTGAAGAACAGATGCTTGGGAACATACGTGAGAATATCAAAAAGGATTGACTGTAGCCAGTAAAAGAATCCAGAGACAGGTCCTGTACAGGGAGCTGCTGCTGCTTCCCTCATACCAACTCCCCATCCAACCATTGACTATTCAGAGTTTGCAGGCAATAGGCACCACACCTCCAGTTGATGCTGAAGGAATTCTGAAGTAGCTACTCCAGAATGCCAGGAGGTTACAGGCCATCTGGGTCATCATAATCCCCAACATATTCAGCTATTCTTATTAATGTGCTTTCCCATAGCCTCGGTACCATCTCCACATGAGTGTGGAAACCCATATCAGATTTATAAACAAATAAATTGTGGAGGTATATGCGGAGGACTTAGTACTGTATTGAGTAAAATAGTCTAAATTCAGGGCTTAATCGCAGCATATAAGATGGAGAACAAATAGCAAGGGCAGAATGGACCTAGTTCATTCTATAATGTTAACCCTTTATGTTAGTGAAAATCTCTGCTTCATGTGTGGAATAGCCCTTAAGCTACACCCATTACAAGAACAATTTCAGGTTGTTAGAGATCTTGTGGACCCACATGGTGGTAGCAGGATTGCTGCTTGTTCTCACACAAGGGCACCAAGGTGCCGGCACAGGGTTCCACTCTTTTCCCACTAAGGGAATGAAGGCTTAGTGACAACGTCATCAAACCAACCTCATTCCTCAGGTCCGTCATGTTCATAGCATTCTCCTACATCAGTTCCTCAGCTTGGAAGACATAATCAATAAACTAAACAGGTTTCCTGGAGACCACGAGCCTTAGGCAGAGATATTCACCCACGACCTAGATGGCTAGGTACCAGATATAGGCCATGGCCTTTAGCTCCACCTCCATTCATTGCGGAAGAAAGTCTTAGACCAAGATACTCCTCTGGGACATTCAGAGGGCCCATTGATATTATGGAGAAGAGTATAAAACTGAGCACACACCATGAGCCCCGCTTCACCTATTAAATAAACAGAGGGACGGGGCTTGTCCCAGATGTCCATTCCCTCCCCTGCAGTTCAAAATGTACAGAAGGGAAAGGGAAACATTAATGAAATAAAAACTGCACAGGAGAATTCCAGCAACAACTCTAATCAAAATGCTCCATCTGACGAATAAGATAGAGGCATATCTAGTCTCACCTCCTATATGCCAAAGCTCATATTTTTGGCAAAATTTGACCCCGCATTTTGAGACAGATGCAGCATTTCAATGCTAAATTCTGATATTCAAGGCAATTGTCATGGTCCAGTCCGTGAAATCCGTGTTCCGGCTCATGGTTTGGTCCGTTGGCTACAGACTCCAGGTCGTCTCGCGTTCCCTTGTCTCATTTGGGCTTAAGCATAGGCACCTGATTCTCGTCTTGAGACCAGGAATATAAGTGGTCCTGGGTTTGAGGCTGGTTGCTGGTTTGCATTGTCAGTATCCTGTCCTTGCCTCTGTGGGGTAAGTCAGGCTGTCCTTGCTGTGACCCTATGGTGGGATTGGCCCCTCCTGGTCCATGCCTCTGTGGGGTTTATGTCTTGTTGGTATCCTTTCCTTGTCTCTGTGGGGTTTGTCTTGTTGGTATCCTCTCCTTGCCTCTGTGGGGTAAGTCAGGCTGTTATTGCTGTTACCCTGAGGCTGGACTGTACCCTTTCTTCCCTCCAAAGCCCTGCCTGCAACCTATGCCTATGGTTGGAGCCTTGCCCTGTTTGGAACTGTCTGTCTGTGTCTCTGTTCACTAAGTAGGTCTGGCTGTTTTGCTGCTACCTAGTGTTGGGAACTGTCTTGTTGTGTTCAGTGTTCTGTGTAATGAGTCCCAGCCCTATGTCCTGTACCCAAGGAAGGGTCCTGGCTCCGTGTTTGGCGTTCCTGTCTCGCCCTCGACCCGGGCTCCGTGTTCGGCGTTCCTGTCTCGCCCTCGACCCGGGCTCCGTGTTCGGCGTTCCTGTCTCTCCCTCGACCCGGGCTCCGTGTTCGGCGTTCCTGTCCCTCCCTCGACCCGGGCTCCGTGTTCGGCGTTCCTGTCCCTCCCTCGACCCGGGCTCCGTGTTCGGCGTTCCTGTCCCTCCCTCGACCCGGGCTCCGTGTTCGGCGTTCCTGTCCCTCTCTCGACCCGGGCTCCGTGTTCGGCGTTCCTGTCCCTCCCTCGACCAGGGCTCCGTGTTCGGCGTTCCTGTCTCACCCTCGACCCGGGCTCCGTGTTCGGCGTTCCTGTCTCGCCCTCGACCCGGGCTCCGTGTTCGGCGTTCCTGTCTCGCCCTCGACCCGGGCTCCGTGTTCGGCGTTCCTGTCTCGCCCTCGACCTGGGCTCCGTGTTCGGCGTTCCTGTCCCTCCCTCGACCCGGGCTCAGTGTTCGGCGTTCCTGTCTCACCCTCGACCCGGGCTCTGTGTTCGGCGTTCCTGTCTCACCCTCGACCCGGGCTCCGTGTTCGGCGTTCCTGTCCCGCCCTCGACCCGGGCTCCGTGTTCGGCGTTCCTGTCTCGCCCTCGACCCGGGCTCCGTGTTCGGCGTTCCTGTCCCTCCCTCGGCCCGGGCTCCGTGTTCGGCGTTCCTGTCCCTCCCTCGACCCGGGCTCCGTGTTCGGCGTTCCTGTCCCTCCCTCGACCCGGGCTCCGTGTTCGGCGTTCCTGTCCCTCCCTCGACCCGGGCTCTGTGTTCGGCGTTCCTGTCTCGCCCTCGACCCGGGCTCCGTGTTCGGCGTTCCTGTCCCGCCCTCGACCCGGGCTCCGTGTTCGGCGTTCCTGTCCCTCCCTCGACCCGGGCTCCGTGTTCGGCGTTACTGTCTCACCCTCGACCCGGGCTCTGTGTTCGGCGTTCCTGTCTCACCCTCGACCCGGGCTCCGTGTTCGGTGTTCCTGTCCCGCCCTCGACCCGGGCTCCGTGTTCGGCGTTCCTGTCTCGTCCTCGACCCGGGCTCCGTGTTCGGCGTTCCTGTCCCTCCCTCGACCCGGGCTCCGTGTTCGGCGTTCCTGTCCCTCCCTCGACCCGGGCTCCGTGTTCGACGTTCCTGTCTCGCCCTCGACCCGGGCTCTGTGTTCGGCGTTCCTGTCTAGCCCTCGACCCGGGCTCCGTGTTCGGCGTTCCTGTCCCTCCCTCAACCCGGGCTCCGTGTTCGGCGTTCCTGTCTCTCCCTCGACCCGGGCTCCATGTTCGGCGTTCCTGTCTCGCCCTCGACCCGGGCTCCGTGTTCGGCGTTCCTGTCCCTCCCTCGACCCGGGCTCCGTGTTCGGCGTTCCTGTCTCGCCCTCGACCCGGGCTCCGTGTTCGGCGTTCCTGTCCCTCCCTCGACCCGGGCTCCGTGTTCGGTGTTCCTGTCTCGCCTTCGACCCGGGCTCCGTGTTCGGCGTTCTTGTCTCGCCCTCGACCCGGGCTCCGTGTTCGGCGTTCCTGTCTTGCCCTCGACCCGGGCTCCGTGTTCGGCGTTCCTGTCTCGCCCTCGACCCGGGCTCCGTGTTCGGCGTTCCTGTCTCGCCCTCGACCCGGGCTCCGTGTTCGGCGTTCCTGTCCCGCTCTCGACCCGGGCTCCGTGTTCGGCGTTCCTGTCTCGCCTTCGACCCGGGCTCCGTGTTCGGCGTTCCTGTCTCGCCCTCGACCCGGGCTCCGTGTTCGGCGTTCCTGTCCCTCCCTCGACCCGGGCTCCGTGTTCGGTGTTCCTGTCTCGCCTTCGACCCGGGCTCCGTGTTCGGCGTTCTTGTCTCGCCCTCGACCCGGGCTCCGTGTTCGGCGTTCCTGTCTCGCCCTCGACCCGGGCTCCGTGTTCGGCGTTCCTGTCTCGCCCTCGACCCGGGCTCCGTGTTCGGCGTTCCTGTCTCGCCCTCGACCCGGGCTCCGTGTTCGGCGTTCCTGTCTCGCCCTCGACCCGGGCTCCGTGTTCGGCGTTCCTGTCCCTCCCTCGACCCGGGCTCCGTGTTCGGCGTTCCTGTCCCTCCCTCGACCCGGGCTCCGTGTTCGGCGTTCCTGTCTCGCCCTCGACCCGGGCTCCGTGTTCGGCGTTCCTGTCCCTCCCTCGACCCGGGCTCCGTGTTCGGCGTTCCTGTCCCTCCCTCGACCCGGGCTCCGTGTTCGGCGTTCCTGTCTCGCCCTCGACCCGGGCTCCGTGTTCGGCGTTCCTGTCTCGCCCTCGACCCGGGCTCCGTGTTCGGCGTTCCTGTCCCGCCCTCGACCCGGGCTCCGTGTTCGGCGTTCCTGTCCCTCCCTTGACCCGGGCTCCGTGTTCGGCGTTCCTGTCCCTCCCTCGACCCGGGCTCCGTGTTCGGCGTTCCTGTCTCGCCCTCGACCCGGGCTCCGTGTTCGGCGTTCCTGTCCCTCCCTCGACCCGGGCTCCGTGTTCGGCGTTCCTGTCCCTCCCTCGACCCGGGCTCCGTGTTCGGCGTTCCTGTCCCTCCCTCGACCCGGGCTCCGTGTTCGGCGTTCCTGTCTCACCCTCGACCCGGGCTCTGTGTTCGGCGTTCCTGTCCCGCCCTCGACCCGGGCTCTGTGTTCGACGTTCCTGTCTCGCCCTCGACCCGGGCTCTGTGTTCGACGTTCCTGTCTCGCCCTCGACCCGGGCTCCGTGTTCGGCGTTCCTGTCCCTCCCTCGACCCGGGCTCCGTGTTCGGCGTTCCTGTCCCTCCCTCGACCCGGGCTCCGTGTTCGGCGTTCCTGTCCCGCCCTCGACCCGGGCTCCGTGTTCGGCGTTCCTGTCTTGCCTTCGACCCGGGCTCCGTGTTCGGCGTTCCTGTCCCGCCCTCGACCCGGGCTCCGTGTTCGACTTTCCTGTCCCGCCCTCGACCCCGGCTCCGTGTTCGGCGTTCCTGTCCCTCACTCGACCCGGGCTCCGTGTTCGGCGTTCCTGTCCCTCCCTCGACCCGGGCTCCGTGTTCGGCGTTCCTGTCCCTCCCTCGACCCGGGCTCTGAGTTCGGCGTTCCTGTCCCTCCCTCGACCCGGGCTCCGTGTTCGGCGTTCCTGTCTCGCCTTCGACCCGGGCTCCGTGTTCGGCGTTCCTGTCCCGCCCTCGACCCGGGCTCCGTGTTCGGCGTTCCTGTCCCGCCCTCGACCCGGGCTCCGTGTTCGACGTTCCTGTCCCGCCCTCGACCCGGGCTCCGTGTTCGACGTTCCTGTCTCGCCCTCGACCCGGGCTCCGTGTTCGGCGTTCCTGTCCCGCCCTCGACCCGGGCTCCGTGTTCGGCGTTCCTGTCCCGCACTCGACCCGGGCTCCGTGTTCGGCGTTCCTGTCTTGCCTTCGACCCGGGCTCCGTGTTCGGCGTTCCTGTCCCGCCCTCGACCCGGGCTCCGTGTTCGACTTTCCTGTCTCGCCCTCGACCCGGGCTCCGTGTTCGGCGTTCCTGTCTCGCCCTCGACCCGGGCTCCGTGTTCGGCATTCCTGTCTCGCCCTCGACCCGGGCTCCGTGTTCGGCGTTCCTGTCTCGCCCTCGACCCGGGCTCCGTGTTCGGCGTTCCTGTCTCGCCCTCGACCCGGGCTCCGTGTTCGGCGTTCCTGTCTCGCCCTCGACCCGGGCTCCGTGTTCGGCGTTCCTGTCTCGCCCTCGACCCGGGCTCCGTGTTCGGCGTTCCTGTCCCTCCCTCGACCTGGGCTCCGTGTTCGGCGTTCCTGTCCCTCCCTCGACCCGGGCTCCGTGTTCGGCGTTCCTGTCTCGCCCTCGACCCGGGCTCCGTGTTCGGCGTTCCTGTCCCTCCCTCGACCCGGGCTCCGTGTTCGGCGTTCCTGTCCCTCCCTCGACCCGGGCTCCGTGTTCGGCGTTCCTGTCCCTCCCTCGACCCGGGCTCCGTGTTCGACGTTCCTGTCTCGCCTTCGACCCGGGCTCCGTGTTCGGCGTTCCTGTCCCGCCCTCGACCCGGGCTCCGTGTTCGGCGCTCCTGTCCCGCCCTCGACCCGGGCTCCGTGTTCGACGTTCCTGTCCCGCCCTCGACCCGGGCTCCGTGTTCGACGTTCCTGTCTCGCCCTCGACCCGGGCTCCGTGTTCGGCGTTCCTGTCCCTCCCTCGACCCGTGCTCCGTGTTCGACGTTCCTGTCCCGCCCTCGACCCCGGCTCCGTGTTCGGCGTTCCTGTCCCTCACTCGACCCGGGCTCCGTGTTCGGCGTTCCTGTCCCTCCCTCGACCCGGGCTCCGTGTTCGGCGTTCCTGTCCCTCCCTCGACCCGGGCTCTGAGTTCGGCGTTCCTGTCCCTCCCTCGACCCGGGCTCCGTGTTCGGCGTTCCTGTCTCGCCTTCGACCCGGGCTCCGTGTTCGGCGTTCCTGTCCCGCCCTCGACCCGGGCTCCGTGTTCGGCGTTCCTGTCCCGCCCTCGACCCGGGCTCCGTGTTCGACGTTCCTGTCCCGCCCTCGACCCGGGCTCCGTGTTCGACGTTCCTGTCTCGCCCTCGACCCGGGCTCCGTGTTCGGCGTTCCTGTCCCGCCCTCGACCCGGGCTCCGTGTTCGGCGTTCCTGTCCCGCACTCGACCCGGGCTCCGTGTTCGGCGTTCCTGTCTTGCCTTCGACCCGGGCTCCGTGTTCGGCGTTCCTGTCCCGCCCTCGACCCGGGCTCCGTGTTCGACTTTCCTGTCTCGCCCTCGACCCGGGCTCCGTGTTCGGCGTTCCTGTCTCGCCCTCGACCCGGGCTCCGTGTTCGGCATTCCTGTCTCGCCCTCGACCCGGGCTCCGTGTTCGGCGTTCCTGTCTCGCCCTCGACCCGGGCTCCGTGTTCGGCGTTCCTGTCTCGCCCTCGACCCGGGCTCCGTGTTCGGCGTTCCTGTCTCGCCCTCGACCCGGGCTCCGTGTTCGGCGTTCCTGTCTCGCCCTCGACCCGGGCTCCGTGTTCGGCGTTCCTGTCCCTCCCTCGACCTGGGCTCCGTGTTCGGCGTTCCTGTCCCTCCCTCGACCCGGGCTCCGTGTTCGGCGTTCCTGTCTCGCCCTCGACCCGGGCTCCGTGTTCGGCGTTCCTGTCCCTCCCTCGACCCGGGCTCCGTGTTCGGCGTTCCTGTCCCTCCCTCGACCCGGGCTCCGTGTTCGGCGTTCCTGTCCCTCCCTCGACCCGGGCTCCGTGTTCGACGTTCCTGTCTCGCCTTCGACCCGGGCTCCGTGTTCGGCGTTCCTGTCCCGCCCTCGACCCGGGCTCCGTGTTCGGCGCTCCTGTCCCGCCCTCGACCCGGGCTCCGTGTTCGACGTTCCTGTCCCGCCCTCGACCCGGGCTCCGTGTTCGACGTTCCTGTCTCGCCCTCGACCCGGGCTCCGTGTTCGGCGTTCCTGTCCCTCCCTCGACCCGTGCTCCGTGTTCGGCGTTCCTGTCCCTCCCTCGACCCGGGCTCTGTGTTCGGCGTTCCTGTCCCTCCCTCGACCCGGGCTCCGTGTTCGGCGTTCCTGTCCCGCCCTCGACCCGGGCTCCGTGTTCGGCGTTCCTGTCCCGCCCTCGACCCGGGCTCCGTGTTCGACGTTCCTGTCCCGCCCTCGACCCGGGCTCCGTGTTCGACGTTCCTGTCGCGCCCTCGACCCGGGCTCCGTGTTCGGCGTTCCTGTCCCGCCCTCGACCCGGGCTCCGTGTTCGGCGTTCCTGTCTCGCCTTTGACCCGGGCTCCGTGTTCGGCGTTCCTGTCTCGCCCTCGACCCGGGCTCTGTGTTCGGCGTTCCTGTCCCGCCCTCGACCCGGGCTCCGTGTTCGGCGTTCCTGTCTCGCCCTCGACCCGGGCTCCGTGTTCGGCGTTCCTGTCCCTCCCTCGACCCGGGCTCCGTGTTCGGCGTTCCTGTCCCTCCCTCGACCCGGGCTCCGTGTTCGGCGTTCCTGTCTCACCCTCGACCCGGGCTCCGTGTTCGGCGTTCCTGTCCCTCCCTCGACCCGGGCTCCGTGTTCGGCGTTCCTGTCCCTCCCTCGACCCGGGCTCCGTTTTCGGCGTTCCTGTCTCACCCTCGACCCGGGCTCCGTGTTCGGCGTTCCTGTCCCTCCCTCGACCCGGGCTCCGTGTTCGGCGTTCCTGTCCCTCCCTCGACCCGGGCTCCGTGTTCGGCGTTCCTGTCCCTCCCTCGACCCGGGCTCCGTGTTCGGCGTTCCTGTCCCTCCCTCGACCCGGGCTCCGTGTTCGACGTTCCTGTCTCGCCCTCGACCCGGGCTCCGTGTTCGGCGTTCCTGTCTCGCCCTCGACCCGGGCTCCGTGTTCGGCGTTCCTGTCCCTCACTCGACCCGGGCTCCGTGTTCGGCGTTCCTGTCCCTCACTCGACCCGGGCTCCGTGTTCGGCGTTCCTGTCTCTCCCTCGACCCGGGCTCCGTGTTCGGCGTTCCTGTCCCTCACTCGACCCGGGCTCCGTGTTCGGCGTTCCTGTCTCGCCCTCGACCCGGGCTCCGTGTTCGGCGTTCCTGTCCCTCCCTCGACCCGGGCTCCGTGTTCGGCGTTCCTGTCCCTCCCTCGACCCGGGCTCCGTGTTCGGCGTTCCTGTCTCGCCCTCGACCCGGGCTCCGTGTTCGGCGTTCCTGTCTCGCCCTCGACCCGGGCTCCGTGTTCGGCGTTCCTGTCTCGCCCTCGACCCGGGCTCCGTGTTTGGCGTTCCTGTCTCTCCCTCGACCCGGGCTCCGTGTTCGGCGTTCCTGTCCCTCCCTCGACCCGGGCTTCGTGTTCGGCGTTCCTGTCCCTTCCTCGACCCGGGCTCCGTGTTCGGCGTTCCTGTCTCACCCTCGACCCGGGCTCCGTGTTCGGCGTTCCTGTCCCTCCCTCGACCCGGGCTCCGTGTTCGGCGTTCCTGTCTCGCCCTCGACCCGGGCTCCGTGTTCGGCGTTCCTGTCCCTCCCTCGACCCGGGCTCCGTGTTCGGCGTTCCTGTCTCGCCCTCTACCCGGGCTCCGTGTTCGGCGTTCCTGTCCCTCCCTCGACCCGGGCTCCGTGTTCGGCGTTCCTGTCCCTCCCTCGACCCGGGCTCCGTGTTCGGCGTTCCTGTCCCTCCCTCGACCCGGGCTCCGTGTTCGGCGTTCCTGTCCCTCCCTCGACCCGGGCTCCGTGTTCGGCGTTCCTGTCCCTCCCTCGACCCGTGCTCCGTGTTCGGCGTTCCTGTCTCACCCTCGACCCGGGCTCCGTGTTCGGCGTTCCTGTCTCGCCCTCGACCCGGGCTCCGTGTTCGGCGTTCCTGTCTCGCCCTCGACCCGGGCTCCGTGTTCGGCGTTCCTGTCTCGCCCTCGACCTGGGCTCCGTGTTCGGCGTTCCTGTCCCTCCCTCGACCCGGGCTCAGTGTTCGGCGTTCCTGTCTCACCCTCGACCTGGGCTCTGTGTTCGGCGTTCCTGTCACACCCTCGACCCGGGCTCCGTGTTCGGCGTTCCTGTCCCGCCCTCGACCCGGGCTCCGTGTTCGGCGTTCCTGTCTCGCCCTCGACCCGGGCTCCGTGTTCGGCGTTCCTGTCCCTCCCTCGACCCGGGCTCCGTGTTCGGCGTTCCTGTCCCTCCCTCGACCCGGGCTCCGTGTTCTGCGTTCCTGTCCCTCCCTCGACCCGGGCTCCGTGTTCGGCGTTCCTGTCCCTCCCTCGACCCGGGCTCTGTGTTCGGCGTTCCTGTCTCGCCCTCGACCCGGGCTCCGTGTTCGGCGTTCCTGTCCCGCCCTCGACCCGGGCTCCGTGTTCGGCGTTCCTGTCCCTCCCTCGACCCGGGCTCCGTGTTCGGCGTTCCTGTCCCTCCCTCGACCCGGGCTCCGTGTTCGGCGTTCCTGTCCCGCCCTCGACCCGGGCTCCGTGTTCGGCGTTCCTGTCCCGCCCTCGACCCGGGCTCCGTGTTCGACGTTCCTGTCCCGCCCTCGACCCGGGCTCCGTGTTCGACGTTCCTGTCGCGCCCTCGACCCGGGCTCCGTGTTCGGCGTTCCTGTCCCGCCCTCGACCCGGGCTCCGTGTTCGGCGTTCCTGTCTCGCCTTCGACCCGGGCTCCGTGTTCGGCGTTCCTGTCTCGCCCTCGACCCGGGCTCTGTGTTCGGCGTTCCTGTCCCGCCCTCGACCCGGGCTCCGTGTTCGGCGTTCCTGTCTCGCCCTCGACCCGGGCTCCGTGTTCGGCGTTCCTGTCCCTCCCTCGACCCGGGCTCCGTGTTCGGCGTTCCTGTCCCTCCCTCGACCCGGGCTCCGTGTTCGGCGTTCCTGTCTCACCCTCGACCCGGGCTCCGTGTTCGGCGTTCCTGTCCCTCCCTCGACCCGGGCTCCGTGTTCGGCGTTCCTGTCCCTCCCTCGACCCGGGCTCCGTTTTCGGCGTTTTTGTCTCACCCTCGACCCGGGCTCCGTGTTCGGCGTTCCTGTCCCTCCCTCGACCCGGGCTCCGTGTTCGGCGTTCCTGTCCCTCCCTCGACCCGGGCTCCGTGTTCGGCGTTCCTGTCCCTCCCTCGACCCGGGCTCCGTGTTCGGCGTTCCTGTCCCTCCCTCGACCCGGGCTCCGTGTTCGACGTTCCTGTCTCGCCCTCGACCCGGGCTCCGTGTTCGGCGTTCCTGTCTCGCCCTCGACCCGGGCTCCGTGTTCGGCGTTCCTGTCCCTCACTCGACCCGGGCTCCGTGTTCGGCGTTCCTGTCTCTCCCTCGACCCGGGCTCCGTGTTCGGCGTTCCTGTCCCTCACTCGACCCGGGCTCCGTGTTCGGCGTTCCTGTCTCGCCCTCGACCCGGGCTCCGTGTTCGGCGTTCCTGTCTCGCCCTCGACCCGGGCTCCGTGTTCGGCGTTCCTGTCCCTCCCTCGACCCGGGCTCCGTGTTCGGCGTTCCTGTCCCTCCCTCGACCCGGGCTCCGTGTTCGGCGTTCCTGTCCCTCCCTCGACCCGGGCTCCGTGTTCGGCGTTCCTGTCTCGCCCTCGACCCGGGCTCCGTGTTCGGCGTTCCTGTCTCGCCCTCGACCCGGGCTCCGTGTTTGGCGTTCCTGTCTCTCCCTCGACCCGGGCTCCGTGTTCGGCGTTCCTGTCCCTCCCTCGACCCGGGCTCCGTGTTCGGCGTTCCTGTCCCTTCCTCGACCCGGGCTCCGTGTTCGGCGTTCCTGTCTCACCCTCGACCCGGGCTCCGTGTTCGGCGTTCCTGTCCCTCCCTCGACCCGGGCTCCGTGTTCGGCGTTCCTGTCTCGCCCTCGACCCGGGCTCCGTGTTCGGCGTTCCTGTCCCTCCCTCGACCCGGGCTCCGTGTTCGGCGTTCCTGTCTCGCCCTCTACCCGGGCTCCGTGTTCGGCGTTCCTGTCCCTCCCTCGACCCGGGCTCCGTGTTCGGCGTTCGTGTCCCTCCCTCGACCCGGGCTCCGTGTTCGGCGTTCCTGTCCCTCCCTCGACCCGGGCTCCGTGTTCGGCGTTCCTGTCCCTCCCTCGACCCGGGCTCCGTGTTCGGCGTTCCTGTCCCTCCCTCGACCCGTGCTCCGTGTTCGGCGTTCCTGTCTCACCCTCGACCCGGGCTCCGTGTTCGGCGTTCCTGTCTCGCCCTCGACCCGGGCTCCGTGTTCGGCGTTCCTGTCTCGCCCTCGACCCGGGCTCCGTGTTCGGCGTTCCTGTCTCGCCCTCGACCCGGGCTCCGTGTTCGGCGTTCCTGTCCCTCCCTCGACCCGGGCTCAGTGTTCGGCGTTCCTGTGTCACCCTCGACCCGGGCTCTGTGTTCGGCGTTCCTGTCTCACCCTCGACCCGGGCTCCGTGTTCGGCGTTCCTGTCCCGCCCTCGACCCGGGCTCCGTGTTCGGCGTTCCTGTCTCGCCCTCGACCCGGGCTCCGTGTTCGGCGTTCCTGTCCCTCCCTCGACCCGGGCTCCGTGTTCGGCGTTCCTGTCTCGCCCTCGACCCGGGCTCCGTGTTCGGCGTTCCTGTCCCTCCCTCGACCCGGGCTCCGTGTTCGGCGTTCCTGTCCCTCCCTCGACCCGGGCTCCGTGTTCTGCGTTCCTGTCCCTCCCTCGACCCGGGCTCCGTGTTCGGCGTTCCTGTCCCTCCCTCGACCCGGGCTCTGTGTTCGGCGTTCCTGTCTCTCCCTCGACCCGGGCTCCGTGTTCGGCGTTCCTGTCCCGCCCTCGACCCGGGCTCCGTGTTCGGCGTTCCTGTCCCTCCCTCGACCCGGGCTCCGTGTTCGGCGTTCCTGTCCCTCCCTCGACCCAGGCTCCGTGTTCGGTGTTCCTGTCCCGCCCTCGACCCGGGCTCCGTGTTCGGCGTTCCTGTCTCGCCCTCGACCCGGGCTCCGTGTTCGGCGTTCCTGTCTCGCCCTCGACCCGGGCTCCGTGTTCGGCGTTCCTGTCCCTCCCTCGACCCGGGCTCCGTGTTCGGCGTTCCTGTCTCGCCCTCGACCCGGGCTCCGTGTTCTGCGTTCCTGTCCCTCCCTCGACCCGGGCTCCGTGTTCGGCGTTCCTGTCCCTCCCTCGACCCGGGCTCCGTGTTCGGCGTTCCTGTCCCTCCCTCGACCCGGGCTCCGTGTTCGAGGTTCCTGTCTCGCCCTCGACCCGGGCTCTGTGTTCGGCGTTCCTGTCTCGCCCTCGACCCGGGCTCCGTGTTCGGCGTTCTTGTCTCGCCCTCGACCCGGGCTCCGTGTTCGGCGTTCCTGTCTCGCCTTCGACCCGGGCTCCGTGTTCGGCGTTCCTGTCTCGCCCTCGACCCGGGCTCCGTGTTCGGCGTTCCTGTCTCGCCCTCGACCCGGGCTCCGTGTTCGGCGTTCCTGTCCCGCTCTCGACCCGGGCTCCGTGTTCGGCGTTCCTGTCTCGCCTTCGACCCGGGCTCCGTGTTCGGCGTTCCTGTCTCGCCCTCGACCCGGGCTCCGTGTTCGGCGTTCCTGTCCCTCCCTCGACCCGGGCTCCGTGTTCGGCGTTCCTGTCCCTCCCTCGACCCGGGCTCCGTGTTCGGCGTTCCTGTCCCTCCCTCGACCCGGGCTCCGTGTTCGGCGTTCCTGTCTCGCCCTCGACCCGGGCTCCGTGTTCGGCGTTCCTGTCCCTCCCTCGACCCGGGCTCCGTGTTCGGCGTTCCTGTCCCTCCCTCGACCCGGGCTCCGTGTTCGGCGTTCCTGTCTCGCCCTCGACCCGGGCTCCGTGTTCGGCGTTCCTGTCCCTCCCTCGACCCGGGCTCCGTGTTCGGCGTTCCTGTCCCTCCCTCGACCCGGGCTCCGTGTTCGGCGTTCCTGTCTCGCCCTCGACCCGGGCTCCGTGTTCGGCGTTCCTGTCTCGCCCTCGACCCGGGCTCCGTGTTCGGCGTTCCTGTCCCGCCCTCGACCCGGGCTCCGTGTTCGGCGTTCCTGTCCCTCCCTCGACCCGGGCTCCGTGTTCGGCGTTCCTGTCCCTCCCTCGACCCGGGCTCCGTGTTCGGCGTTCCTGTCCCTCCCTCGACCCGGGCTCCGTGTTCGGCGTTCCTGTCTCGCCCTCGACCCGGGCTCCGTGTTCGGCGTTCCTGTCCCTCCCTCGACCCGGGCTCCGTGTTCGGCGTTCCTGTCTCGCCCTCGACCCGGGCTCCGTGTTCGGCGTTCCTGTCCCTCCCTCGACCCGGGCTCCGTGTTCGGCGTTCCTGTCCCTCCCTCGACCCGGGCTCCGTGTTCGGCGTTCCTGTCCCTCCCTCGACCCGGGCTCCGTGTTCGGCGTTCCTGTCCCTCCCTCGACCCGGGCTCCGTGTTCGGCGTTCCTGTCCCTCCCTCGACCCGGGCTCCGTGTTCGGCGTTCCTGTCCCACCCTCGACCCGGGCTCTGTGTTCGGCGTTCCTGTCCCGCCCTCGACCCGGGCTCTGTGTTCGGCGTTCCTGTCTCGCCCTCGACCCGGGCTCTGTGTTCGACGTTCCTGTCTCGCCCTCGACCCGGGCTCCGTGTTCGGCGTTCCTGTCCCTCCCTCGACCCGGGCTCCGTGTTCGGCGTTCCTGTCCCTCCCTCGACCCGGGCTCCGTGTTCGGCGTTCCTGTCCCGCCCTCGACCCGGGCTCCGTGTTCGGCGTTCCTGTCTTGCCTTCGACCCGGGCTCCGTGTTCGGCGTTCCTGTCCCGCCCTCGACCCGGGCTCCGTGTTCGACTTTCCTGTCCCGCCCTCGACCCGGGCTCCGTGTTCGGCGTTCCTGTCCCTCCCTCGACCCGGGCTCCGTGTTCGGCGTTCCTGTCCCTCCCTCGACCCGGGCTCCGTGTTCGGCGTTCCTGTCCCTCCCTCGACCCGGGCTCCGTGTTCGGCGTTCCTGTCCCTCCCTCGACCCGGGCTCCGTGTTCGGCGTTCCTGTCTCGCCTTCGACCTGGGCTCCGTGTTCGGCGTTCCTGTCCCGCCCTCGACCCGGGCTCCGTGTTCGGCGTTCCTGTCCCGCCCTCGACCCGGGCTCCGTGTTCGACGTTCCTGTCCCGCCCTCGACCCGGGCTCCGTGTTCGACGTTCCTGTCTCGCCCTCGACCCGGGCTCCGTGTTCGGCGTTCCTGTCCCGCCCTCGACCCGGGCTCCGTGTTCGGAGTTCCTGTCCCGCACTCGACCCGGGCTCCGTGTTCGGCGTTCCTGTCTTGCCTTCGACCCGGGCTCCGTGTTCGGCGTTCCTGTCCCGCCCTCGACCCGGGCTCCGTGTTCGGCGTTCCTGTCCCTCCCTCGACCCGGGCTCCGTGTTCGGCGTTCCTGTCCCGCCCTCGACCCGGACTCCGTGTTCGGCGTTCCTGTCCCTCCCTCGACCCGGGCTCCGTGTTCGGCGTTCCTGTCCCTCCCTCGACCCGGGCTCCGTGTTCGGCGTTCCTGTCCCTCCCTCGACCCGGGCTCCGTGTTCGGCGTTCCTGTCTCGCCCTCGACCCGGGCTCCGTGTTCGGCGTTCCTGTCCCTCCCTCGACCCGGGCTCCGTGTTCGGCGTTCCTGTCCCTCCCTCGACCCGGGCTCCGTGTTCGGCGTTCCTGTCCCTCCCTCGACCCGGGCTCCGTGTTCGACGTTCCTGTCTCGCCTTCGACCCGGGCTCCGTGTTCGGCGTTCCTGTCCCGCCCTCGACCCGGGCTCCGTGTTCGGCGTTCCTGTCCCGCCCTCGACCCGGGCTCCGTGTTCGACGTTCCTGTCCCGCCCTCGACCCGGGCTCCGTGTTCGGCGTTCCTGTCTCGCCCTCGACCCGGGCTCCGTGTTCGGCGTTCCTGTCCCTCCCTCGACCCGGGCTCCGTGTTCGGCGTTCCTGTCCCTCCCTCGACCCGGGCTCTGTGTTCGGCGTTCCTGTCCCTCCCTCGACCCGGGCTCCGTGTTCGGCGTTCCTGTCCCGCCCTCGACCCGGGCTCCGTGTTCGGCGTTCCTGTCCCTCCCTCGACCCGGGCTCCGTGTTCGGCGTTCCTGTCCCTCCCTCAACCCGGGCTCCGTGTTCGGCGTTCCTGTCTCTCCCTCGACCCGGGCTCCGTGTTCGGCGTTCCTGTCCCGCCCTCGACCCGGGCTCCGTGTTCGGCGTTCCTGTCCCGCCCTCGACCCGGGCTCTGTGTTCGGCGTTCCTGTCCCTCCCTCGACCCAGGCTCCGTGTTCGGCGTTCCTGTCTCACCCTCGACCCGGGCTCCGTGTTCTCATCTTGTCGATGTGCCTTGCCCAGCTTGGTGCTGGGGTTCCCTTGTCCTGTCCAGGAGTCTCATGTCCAGTCCTGCACCTCTCCTTGTCCTGTAGCCATGTCTTGTCCTCACCTGGTTCTGGAGTCCGAGCACAAGTCAAGAGACAGGCTCTGAGTCCTTGCCCTGTCTGTCTGAGTCTCCCAGTTCCACATCCTGGTTCTGGTATCCTTGTCAAGTCCTAACCCAGGCCTGGAATCCTTGTCTTGTCCATGTCTTGTCATGTCCAGTGTCCTTTCTTCCTTCCTTCCCTTGCTTCCTTCTCATGCCTAGTCCTGTTCCTGGTGTCTGTCTTGCTTTTGGGTCCACTCCCTTCGCCGCCCCCCCCCCACCTTATGAGAGCAATAATCTGGGGTAGTGGACAGGGACTTTTAAATTTGTCGGGATTATGGTGAATTACATATACTTGTCTGGACACGCCCCCTGCTGACTGCTCCTGTGGCTCCTCCCACAGACCCCGGCATAAAGGTGATTGAGGCCTGAGCCGTGCTCTCAGTTTCCAGGATGTAGTATGGTGGTCAACCACTGCCTGTTCCTTCTTCCAGTCAATAAAATCCGATATCTCGCCTTTATGAAGTTTTAAAACATAGAAAGCATTTTACGTCCGGAAAGATTGGATTTGGACCCCCAAGACCCTGAAGCAGCTCTTGCCTTGGAACTCTGGCTTGCATGCTTCCAATCATACTTGGAGGAGGTTAGTGCAACTGAACCCGCTGTTATGCACTGAATTCTCCTCTTGAGGGTCACCCCGAAAGTTTACTCACTTATCAGGGGCCTGCCGACCTACGAAGGGGCACTGGACGCCCTCAAAAGACAGTACCTGTGGCCGGTGAACACAAGACATCGCTTAGCCTCGCGACGACGGCGGCCTGGAGAATCGAGCGCCCAGTTTCTCTGAGCCCTACAGACACTCGTCCGAATTTGTGACTGCAAAACTCTCACGGTGGAACAGCATGCGGAACTCTTGGTACACGACGCCTTTGTTACAGGAATCAGGTCAGTGTATGTGCGTCAGTGGCTGCTGGAAAATGCCGATCTTACCTTACGCTCGGCGATCGAGACGGCCGACACGCTGGAGGCTGCGCTGCACAACGCTGACGCTGTCCAGCCGCGCAATCCCCTGCCGGTCCCGTGGACGCCTCAGACCCCTCCGCCGCCAGTTCCCGCGAGCGAATTCACCAATGCCGCTGCCAGCCGTGATTCCACAAACTCCCTGAACCCGACCACAGCTGCGGCCAGTCAAAAGCCTACGCAGTGTTACTTCTGCGGACTCGAAAAGCACCCCCAAAAACACTGCCCAGCCCGAGAAGCGACCTGTTCCAGCTGCGGGAAGAAGGGCCATTTTGCCAAGGTCTGTAAGTCTAAACCACGAGCAGGGTCGGGCAGCGCTGCGTGTGAGGCATGGGGGCCGCCATCTTGCATGCCCGGATGGGGGCGGTCATCTTTGTCGGCGTCAACATGCCCTGCCCCCGACCCACCGGTGCTTACCGGGCAACAAGACGGCAGTTCAACTCTGGCCACCGTAACCCTCGACCAAAGCGCCCCACACCAGCTTGCAAGGTCAATGATGGGCATCGTGGTGGAGGGGCACAGGACTAGCTGCCTGTTTGACACGGGCAGCACTGAGAGTTTTATTCATCCGGACACAGTGCAACGCTGTGGACTTGTGACACGGCCGGTAAACCAAAGGGTCACCTTGGCTTCTGGGTCGTATTCCACAGACATCCGGGGGGGTTGTGTAGCGACATTGGTGTTGCAGGGCACAGAATATCAGGACTTTGCGTTACTGGTCATGCCTCAGCTGTGCGCACCTGTGCTATTGGGGCTTGACTTCCAGAGCCACCTGAAAAGTGTGACAATGGAGTATGACGGGCCCCTCCCACCACTCACTGTCAGGAATCCTCAGTTTGGTGGGACTTCGTCACATACCCCGCTACTGACCACACACATACTGACCCACACATCCCACCCAACACCATGCCAACAGCTGCGCCACTGACACCACTTGCAGCCTCTCCACCCTCAAGATCCCTCCCCCACTGCTGTTCACCAACCTGACCCCTGACTGTAAACCTGTGGCAACTAAAAGCAGGAGGTACAGCGCGGGGGACAGGGCCTTCATTAAGTCAGAGGTGCAGCGGCTGCTCAGGGAGGGGATCATTGAGCCAAGCACAAGCCCTTGGAGGGCCCAGGTGGTTGTTGTTCAGACCGGGCAGAAAAATAGGATGGTCGTGGACTATAGCCAGACCATCAATAGGTTCACACAGCTTGACGCGTACCCCCTACCCCGCATCGTGGATATGGTCAACCAGATAGCTCAGTACAAGCTGTACTCGACAATAGATCTGAAATCCGCTTATCACCAGCTCCCCATCCGCCCAGTGGACCACCCCTACACCACCTTCGGCGGGTGGCAGGCTCTATCACTTCCTGCGCGTCCTATTTGGTGTCACATATGGTGTCTCGGTCTTCCGGAGGGAAATGGACCGGATGGTGGACCAGTGCCAACTGAAGGCCACATTTCCCTATCTGGATAACATCACCATCTGTGGTCATGACTGGCCGGATCACAACGTCAACTTCCAATGATTTTTCCAAGTGGGCAAAGCCCTGAACCTTACTTATAACAGGGACAAGTGTGTGTTTGGAACCACCCGACTCGCTATCGTTGGGTATGTCATGGAAAACGGGGTCATTGGCCCTGATCCTGACCGTATGCGCCCCCTGTTAGAACTCCCTCTTCCCACCACTCTCAAAGCCCTCAGACGGCGTCTGGGCTTCTTTTCCTGTTACGCCCAATGGGTCCCCCATTATGCAGACAAGGCCCGCCCCCTGGTCAAGTCTACCACTTTTCCCCTCTCTGCCGAGGCCTGCGCGGCCTTCAGCCGCATTAAAGGGGACATTGCCAAAGCAATGATGCATGCGGTGGACGAGACCATTCCCTTCCAAGTAGAGAGTGACGACTCCGATTTCGCGCTTGCTGCTACCCTCAATCAGGCAGGCAGGCCAGTAGCATTCTTTTCTCGTACCCTTCAAGGCTCTGAAATTCGGCACTCCACAGTGGAGAAAGAAGCCCAGGCCAAAGTGGAAGCTATTAGGCACTGGAGGCACTATCTTGCCAGCAAAAGGTTCACCTTGCTGACCAACCAGCGCTCGGTTGCGTTCATGTTCAGCAACCAACAGCGGGGCAAAATCAAAAATGATAAAATTTTGCGGTGGAGAATAGAACTCTCCACCTACAACTATGATATCCTGTACCGGCCTGGAAGGCTCAATGAGCCCACTGATGCCCTGTCCCGGGGAGCGTGTGCCAGCGCACAGCTCGACCAGCTATACGCCCTCCATGTAGATCTTTGCCACCCGGGGGTCACCCAATTTTACCATTTTGTGAAAGCCCGGAACCTGCCGTACTCCCTGGAGGACATCAGGACGATGACCAGGGACTGCCAAGTCTGCGCTGAGTGCAAACCGCACTTCTACCATTCTGAAATGGCGCAACTTATCAAGGCCACCCGCCCCTTTGAGCGACTGAGTGTTGACTTTAAGGGCCCCCTTCCCTCCACCGACCGCAATGTCTACTTTCTCAACATTATCGACGAGTACTCGCGGTTCCCCTTTGCCATCCCCTGCCCCAACACCACTGCCACGTCTGTCATAAAAGCCCTGCGCCAGCTCTTCACTGTTCGGATATCCCTGCTATATCCACAGTGATAGAGGGTCCTCCTTTATGAGTGACGAGGACTTCTGGTAAGATGGCGATTGCTTAGCTACTCCGAACTTCTGTTCTGTTATTTTCGCTATCTTTGCACTAAATGTCTCCATTTTTTAAACTTTAGTTAGGAACTTTACTTGGTTTCTTTCACTTGCCTGTGAACACATCTACCTTACAATGTCTAACAAGAGTTCTAAATCCGAGAGAAAGGAAGTTTCGGCTCTGCCTCCTGAGACCCTCACTGCGCTGGAACAACACCGAGGTGATATTTTAAAGGAATTTAGAACCGCTTTCAAACAGCTGGAAGCCAAACTGGATCGGATCAACGATAGAGTGGATGAACATGCTGAACACTTATCTCGCATCGATTCGACTTCTGAAGATTTAGAAAGTCGTGTTCGATACTTGGAGACTCTGTTCCAGCCTAGAGGGAAAATATAGCAAACTCCTTTCCAAAATGGTGGATCTCAAAAATCGGAGCAGGCGCTGTAACCTTCAAATTCTTGGGTTGCCAGAGGCCACCGAACAGGGATCAACCGTGAAGTTTTTCGCCGAGTTTCTCTGTGAGATATTCGGGAAAGATTTGCTTCCGAATCCACCCGAGCTCGAAAGGGCACACAGGGTCTACGTTCCCCCTGGAATTCTGGGCTCCCACCCACGACCGGTAATTTTGTGCTTTCATCAATACCAGGTAAAACACCGTCTGATTATGGAGGTACATCGCAGAGGTACTTTTACTTTCCAAAATACAATAATTCGCTTCGTGGAGGATTTTGCACCCCAGATCTTAAAAATGCGCGCTGAGTTTAAAGGCATAATGAAAGTGCTTTTTGATCGTGGTTCTAAACCCTCTCTTCGCAATCCTGCCGATTTACGAATCGCGCTTAATACTGGAAAATATAAGTGGTTTAAGTCAGTGAAGGAGGCTGAGGCATTTGCTGCAAGTCTTCCGGCCATCCAGCCATCTTCAGAACCCGATCGGACCTCCTAAAATGGTGGATAAGTACTTCTCGTAGTAAAATTACTTTTTCCGGACTCCGACTTTACTTGAATCACTCAGACACAATTTATTGAAACTCTAAGGGCTGTTGACAATCTCTCCCTGGATTTGGTGTGTCTTTTTTAAATAGACATTCTGTGCTTAATGTTTCCCTATGGAAGTTTAAATAGTATTTGTGTAATCTATCTTATTCTTGTATAACTTTATCTATAGAGTTCTACAATTGACTCTAACTTGTTTTGGAGGTTTGAAGTCTTTATTGAAGGCCTCCCTGTTTGTTGGTTCACAGTTTAACTGCTGATTATTTTTTATTTTTTTATTTTTTATTTTTTCACTTTTTTTAAATTTTTGATTTTTTTCCCTCTCTGTAAATGGTTGATAAGTACTTTTCTTGAATCTATAATTTTCCCCTTCCTCTTTTTTTCCCTTTCTCTTCCTTTATTCTTCCATAATTTTTCACGGGTAGGTTAGCTTTGGTTTTCTTCCGATTTTCTCTGTATTAAGTTTTAAATTTCTGCAGAAGATGTTCCAATTTGTAGTTATGTTTTCTAGTGCATAAACTAGTTACTATTTGCTATAGTATTTATATGGAACTGCTGTTAATGACACAGATCTGGAAGTTATATTTGGGTTAATTTTTTTGGTAGAGCTAGCTGCTTTTTTTGGTAGCCGTCTAGTTTTGGGTTGTGTGCGTGGGGTGGGTTTTCCAGTTCCAACATCAACAACTTATTGTTTTTCTTTATTGCTCAGGACATGTTTATGTTTTGATTTTACGAATCTATGTTTACACTTTTGCTCCCAGACTGCTATTGTATTGCTTGACTTTTTATATGCCTGCTGCCTTTTATGCATTAGTAATTGATAATGGCTAGTGCACTTAAATTTGTGAGCTGGAATGTAAAGAGATTGAATCACCCTGTTAAAAGGAGGAAGGTATTCTCACATATCAAACAACTCAAAGCTGACATTGCTTTCCTTCAAGAAACTCGTTTTCATTGTTTTGATAACTCCCGGCTTCTGTCAAAGTGGGCGGGTCAGCATTTTCATTCATCCTTTGCTGCTAAAGCTAGGGGGGGTCTCCATCCTTATTAACTCAAATATTCCTTTTGAACTCCATAATAAAATATCTGATACAAATGGCCATTTTATTATTGTTTCTGGTAAACTATATAACACTAAAGTTGTACTAGCAAACCTGTATGCCTCCAACTTTGATAACTTTTTTGAACATTTTTTTTCCTCACTACCAGACTTAAACTCATACTCTCTTATACTGGGTGGTGACTTCAACTGTTGGTTAGATCCTAATCTGGATCGATCTGGATGTTACCAGATCACCTACTAAATCTGCCTTAGCTATCCAGTTGTTTCTCTCTAATTTTGGTATCTCTGATATATGGCATTTCCTTCATCCTACTGAGAGAGATTATTCTTTTTTTTTCACATGTTCACCATACCTTCACTAGAATTGACTACTTCTTACTCGATAACCAACTTATTCCATTTGCCTACTCTTGTGACTATCAGAGTATACTGATTTCTGACCATGCCCCAATTACTCTCTCTTTAAACTTTCCTGGTCTCCCTCAGAGGAATAAACACTGGTGGTTTGATTCAACTTTATTATTGGATGATGATTTTTAAAAAATTATTAAGGATCAGATAACCTTTTTAACACTAATACATCACCTGAAGTGTCATCCCAGATTGTCTGGGATGCCATGAAAGCATATCTGAGGGGTCAAATCAACAGAAGGTCCTGTGCAGATCAATTAGACCTCATTAACCAGATTAAAGAATTGGATCAACTGTATGCTCAAACTAAGAATCCTGAACTATACAAGAAGCGTGTAGAACTCCAAACTAAATTTAATCTTCTGTCTACTCAGCCTGTTGAACGCCAACTTCTCGAAAGCAAGAGTCGCTTTTACATTCATGATGGTAAGTCTGGTAAATTTCTAGCCAATCAGCTGAGGCGTTCCAAAGCCAAACAACATATTACAAAGATCCGGAAGGAGAACGGAGACTTTACATCGGATCATTTAGAAATTAATGACGCATTTAAAAATTTTTATTCTCGGCTTTATTCCTCTGAATCTTTGAATGACAATATCTCTGTTGATCAATTTTTAAATAATCTGAATATTCCTTCACTTTCATCTGATTTTAAAGCCAAACTTAATGCGCCTATATCATCAGAAGAAATATCTTTTGCAGTTTCTGCACTGTCCTCAGGGAAATCTCCTGGACCTGATGGGTTCCCTGTAGAATTTTATAAATCACTCTCTTCACTTCTTTCTTCTCAGTTATTCTCAGTATTATCTGACTCATTTAATTACAGCAAATTGCCACCCTCTTTTAATGAGGCATCTATTATTCTTCTATTAAAAAGGGTAAAGACCCAACAGAGTGTTCCTTGTATAGGCCGATTTCTTTGCTCAATGTTGATGTAAAGATCATAGCTAAAGTTTTGGCTTATAGATTAGAAACCGTTATTCCCTCTATTATCTCTGATGACCAATCAGGTTTTATTAAAAACCGTCTCCCTTTTTTTAAACATTCGGCGTTTATTTAATATTTTATATTCACCTCCAACTGGGATTCCAGAATGTGTTATTTCCCTCGATGTGGAGAAAGCATTTGATCGTATAGAGTGGAACTACCTTTTTGCAGTCTTAGAAAAATTTGACCTCGGTCAAAGTTTCATCTCTTGGATCAAATTGCTGTACTTGTGTCCCACTGCCTCTGTTTTAACTAACTTTCAGAAATCCCAGGTATTTAATCTCAAACGTGGCACCCATCAGGGATGCCCCTTAAGTCCCTTTCTCTTTGATTTGGCTATAGAACCTGTGGCGATAGCATTTCGAAATTGTCCTGAATTGACCGGGATTTGGAGTGGGGGTGTTGAGCATAAAGTTTCTCTTTATGCTGATGACTTATTACTCTTTCTCTCAAATCCGTCTACATCCTTACCTCCAATGTTTTCACTTCTTGACCAGTTTAGCTCTCTGGCTATAAACTTAATTTACATAAGAGTGAACCTTTCCCAATTAATAAAGAAGCACAAGAATTAACACTTCCTGATCTCCCTTTTAAAGTAGTCCATAATCAATTTACTTATCTTGGAATTACAGTCACTAGGAAGTTTAAAGATCTCTTTCGTGAAAACTTTGCCAATCTTTCATATACTATAAAATAGAGTCTGGTACAATGGTCACCTCTATCTATGTCTTTGGTAGGTCATATTAATGTTGTTAAAATGTATGTTCTCCCCAAATGTTTATACTTATTTCAATCTATCCCAATTTTTATTCCTAAATCTTGTTTTGATTCCTTAGACTCTATTATTTTGTCATATCTGTGGAAGAATAAGCACTCTAAAATTAATAAAATCCATCTCCAAAAACCTAAAAAAGAGGGTGGCATGGCTTTACTTAACTTTTGTTTATATTATTGGGCAGCTGATATACGTTGTGCTACCTTCTGGTCTTTCTTCCATGGCCAATCCGAGTGCCCTAATTGGGTGGCGATGGAGCTGAGCTCCACTAAAGAATTATCTATCTCTGCACTTCTTGGCTCTGCACTCCCTAGTAGTCTGTCCAGATTAATAGCTAATCCTCTTGTTAGACACACTTTGCGTATATGGGCTCAGTTTAGGAAATGCTATGGTTTCCATGGTTTTTCCGTTTCCAGCCCTGTCGTACATAATCAAATTTTTTTTTTACCTACTACGTACAATTCAGCATTCCATGTTTGGTATAGGAAGGGCATTAGACATTTTGAAGATCTTTTTGTTGATAATCGCTTCGCTTCTTTTCAGCAGTTCTCTGTTAAGTTCAATCTGCCCAATGCTCATTTTTTTAGATATCTCCAAATTAGACACTTTATTGCTCCTTTAATTCCTAACTTTCCTGAAATGCCTGCGAAAAATGCTATGGACTTATTTCTTTCCATTACTCCACTAGGTAAAGGTTTAATATCAATTATTCGAGATAAATTAGCAGCCTTACGATGGGCCCCTGTGGATAAAATTAAAATGGCATGGGAGCAGGATTTAAATACCTCCTTATCTGATGAGAGTTGGGACTCGATTCTCAAATCGGTTAACTCAACCTCTCTTTGTGCTCGCCATTGCCTTTTACAGTTCAAGATTGTTCATAGAGCCCATGTCTAAATCTAAACTATCTCGATTCTACCCTAGCGTTAGTCCGCTCTGTGATAAATGCAAGAGGGGCGAGGCCTCTCTCATTCATATGTGCTGGTTCTGTCCTAGCTTGGAGAAATTTTGGAAAGATGTCTTCACTACGTTATCATATATTCTGAATCAGCACCAAGAACCAAACCCCTTAATTGCTTTGTTCGGTTTCTGGGGCGAGACAGATTTACGTCTGAGTCTGACCAAATGCTGAATATTGTCCTTTGCCTCTCTCCTGGCTAGACGCTTGATCCTCCTTAGATGGAGAGATGTTGCCCCGCCCACTCATGCTCAATGGCTTAACGACATTATGGCCTGCTTGGACCTTGAAAAAATTCATTATTCAGTTCTTAATTCGGATTTAAAGTTCCATAAGGTCTGGGGACCTTTTATCAAGTACTTTCATAACCTTCCTCTTGACTGGGGTTTTTTTTCCGGTCCCTTGCTTTCAGCTCCCTTTTTTTTCTGGTAGTAGGCATCAATATCCTCTGTTGCTAAGTGTATTCACAGTCTGGGAGTTTGATTGTCCTGATTTATATTCTCTATATTGTATTGTGGTTGGTCTGGAGTTTTTTTTTGTGTTGTGGGGCTTGGGGAGGATATTAAGTTTACTTGCCTTCAATTTAGGTGCTTTTTTTTAATTTCTCTTTCTTTGTATCATATTGTCATTGTGTGCTTAATTTTGCACTGCATTAATGTTCCTCATTTTGATTTGGGTTTTTTTAATTTGTAAAATGTATAAAAAAACTAATAAAAAGAAAATGAGTGACGAGCTGCGCTGGTACCTGCTAGCTAGGGGCATTGCTACTAGTCAGACCATGAGTTATAATCCCCGGGGAAATGGACAGGTGGAGAGGGAGAATACCACAGTGTGGAAGTCCACACTTCTAGCCTTTAAGTCAAAAGGGTTGCTGGTCTCTCGATGGCAGGAGGTCCTCCCCGAGGCACTCCACTCTATCCGCTCCCTGTTATGTACGTCCACCAATGCCACCCCTCACGAGCGCCTATACTCTTTTCCCAGTAAGTCTGCCACTGGGACCACCCTACCAGCTTGGCTGATGTCCCCAGGGCCAGTGCTGCTCCGGAAACGTGAGGAGTAATAAGTACTCCCCGCTGGTCGAGAGGGTTCACCTTCTACATGCAAACCCCCAGTATGCCTACGTGGTCTTACCTGATGGGCGGGAGGACACGGTCTCTGTCCGTGACCTGGTGCCCGCAGGAGCAGCAGATCACTACCCTGAACACTCCACGGTAACTATGAACCCTGTACCCGAGGTGACACCGTGTACACCAAGCCCTACACAGACTCCTCACGACGCTCCTATACCGGGCGTCTCGTATGCGTATATACCAGGCGCCTCGCACAAACGTGAGGGATCACTGACGCCTAGTGGGCTGACACCTCCAGTCAGGCCGGAACCAGCACAACCTCCATCTCTGGTGCAAGCACCACCGGCACCTGTGCAATCACCACCAGTGCTACGTCGATCGCAGCGACAGATTCGACCACCTGATAGACTTAACCTGTAAATATACTTGTAAGAAACTTTGCCCCATGGGGACTCTCTTTTAAAACAAAGGGGGGGTGAATGTAGTGAACTACATATACCTGTCTGGACACGCCCCCTGCTGACTGCTCCTGTGGCTCCTCCCACAGACCCCGGTATAAAGGCAATTGAGGCCTGAGCCGTGGTCTCAGTCTCCAGGATATAGTATGGTGGTCAACCACTGCTTGTTCCTTCTTCCAGTCAATAAAAGCTAATATCTCACCTTTATGTCTCAGAGAGTTATTGATGGTGCATCAGGGATACATTGAAATGAGGTAGAATGCCTAGTTCAGAAAGTTTCTGTATAGACATATGGGATTAAGCATACCGCTAAGCTGATTCAGTGTGCTACATGCATGATGTGGGAGGTCAGGGACACTGATGGTGCCCCTGGCTGCTACAGCTGTGGAAAGTGTGTCAGATTCAGCTCCTGAAGGAGCATGTTGCAGCACTGAAGAAAGAACTGGATGACCTTGGGTTTATCTGCAAAAATGAGAGTTTTCTGGACAGGACCTACAGTGAGGTCATTACACCGAGGATACCGGAAGAACAAAAGGGAGTGACGATGAGGAAGGAAAGGATGCTTGAAGTGCAGGAGACCCCGGGGGATATACCTCTCAAACAGGTTCACCCTCTTGGGAGCTGTCCGGACAGAAAATACTGCCAGTCTGAGAGGCGGACAGGTCTGCGAGCTGAAAATTGGTGCAGAAGCAGAGCCGAGGAGTCAGACATCAGGAACAGCCGTGGTAGTAGGGACTCCATAGTAAGAGGTACGGAAAGGGGTTTCTGTGGCAACAGGTGAGATTTAAGGATGGTGTGTTGCCTCTCTGGTGCTAGGATCCTGGACATCACGGATCGATTGCAGGGAATCCTCAAGGGTGAAGGTGAACAGCTGAAAGTGGTAGTGCATGTCGGCACAAATGACATCGGGAAGAAGAGGAAGGACATTCTGCTGCGGGACTTCAGAGAACTCAGAAGAAGGCTGAAAGGCAGGACTTCCAGGGTGGTTATCTCTGGTTTGCTTTCAGTTCCTCATGCTGGAGAGGGCAAGAACAGGGAGATAATGGATCTGAATGTGTGGCTGAGGAACTGGTGCAGGAAGCAAGGATTTACATTCTTGGACCACTGGGATCTGTTTTGGGGAGGGATGAATTGTACGAAAGGGACGGGTTGTACCTTAATAGGCGGGGGACCAGCATTCTGGCATGCAGGTTTGCCACTGCAACATGGCTGTGTTTAAACTAAGTAGTGGGGGGAGGGGGGGGAGGGGATAAACTGGAAATATAAAGATGGAGTTAAAGGAAAAGTGAAAATAAGAGAAGTTAAAAAGGACAACAGAATCAATGGAGTAGAAAGCTCAAGAAGAGATCATACAGTATGGCCAAGTGAAATAGGAATTGATATGAAAGGAGAGGGGAGTAACAAATTAAAAGATTTATATATGAATGCACGAAGTATAAGGAATAAAGTAGATGAGCTTGAGACCCAGTTGGAAATTGGCAAGTACAATGTTGTAGGAATAACAGAGACATGGTTTCAAGCGGACAGGGCCTGGGAAATGAATATTCAAGGATATACGTCTTATTGAAAGGACAGACTGACTGGCAGAGGGGGTGGGGTGGCTCTGTTGGTGAGAAATGATATTCAGTCCCTTGCGAGGGAGGACATAGAATCAGGGGATGTAGAGTCAGTATGGATAGAACTGAGAAATTCTAAGGGTAGAAAGATCCTAATGGAAGTTATCTACAGGCCCCCAAACAGTAGTCTGGATGTAGGGTGTAAGTTGAATGAAGAGTTAAAATTGGCATGTCACAAAGGTAATGATACAGTTGTCATGGGGGATTTCAACATGCAGGTAGACTGGGAGAATCAGAATGGTACTTGTAGTGTTCTCGCTCGGGTGTAACGGAACGCCGAACTAAACACCAAGTTAAACCTTTGTCAATGACGACAGGATCACAGTAAGATTAACCACTTACTTGTTCACTCTTCCACATTAACGTAGGATGAAAACTGTTGATAAAACAATACAAGATTTGTACAGCATTTGTTTCCTTCTTGATATTACATTTACATCGTAAATACTTGCAAAAGTAAAACTACAACAACTACATTATATTAAAGTGCAGCATACAGTCAGAATCTACCTACGCCATTGACTGCTTTAAATACACTTCAACGCAAACTATCCGCAACTCTTTAACTAATGAAAACCTAAACCTTATTGACTGTCGTTACTTTTAACAGGATCGGCGTTAACATTTTAATTCAACATATCGATTATCTCATAACTCACAGCATTGCTCTAGCTATGTTTCTGGTGGGTAGAGAGAAAACATTGCTGCTGCTTGCGCTCGCACATGTCTCAACCCCCACCTTCCCATTTCTCCAAACCGATATTTTCCCACAGGATGCGGCGAAACCGGATGTGACGTCATCGCATGCCGCGATATATCACAGACAATGAATTTACTTTAAACAATCCTAACTTTAACTAGAATGCTAACAAATGAATTACTAAGCAAAAATATTATAAACTAAATAACTGCCATAAAGGCAACACAGTACTGGACCCCAAGAAAGGGAGTTTGTGGAGTGCCTCCGAGATGGATTCTTAGAGCAGCTTGTACTGGAGCCTACAAGGGAGAAGGCAATTCTAGATTTAGTGTTGTGCAATGAACCAGATTTGATCAGGGATCTCGAGGTGAAGGAGGTAGTGACCATAATATGTTATCTTTTAACCTACAATTTGAGAAGAAGGGAAAATTGGGTGTGTCAGTATTTGAGTTGAACAAAGGGAACTATGGAGCTATGAGGGAGGAGCTGGACAAAGTTCGATAAAACAATACCCTAGCAGGGAAGACAGTGGAACAACAATGGCAGGTATTTCTGGGAATAATGCAGAAGGTGCAGGATTGGTTCATTCCAAAGAGGAAGAACAATCCTAAGGGGAGTAAAGGGCGGCCGTGGCTGACGAGGGAAGTAAAGGGCAGTATAAAAATAAAAGAGAAGAAGTATAACATAGCAAAGATGAGCGGGAAACTGGAGGACTGGGAAGTTTTTAAAGAGCAACAGAAGATAACAAAAAAGGCAATACGCCAAGAAAAAAATGAGGTACGAAGGTAAACTAGCCAAGAATATAAAGGAGGATAGTAAAAGCTTCTTTAGGTATGTGAATAGCAAAAAAATAGTTAAGACCAAAATTGGGCCATTGAAGACAGAAACGGGTGAATTTATTATGGGGAACAAGGAAATGGCAGACATGTTGAACAGGTACTTTGGATCTGTCTTCACTAGAGAAGACAGAAACAATCTCCCAGATGTAATAGTGGCCAAAGGAACTAGGGTAAAGGATGAACGGAAGGAAATTTATATTAGGCAAGAAACTGTGTTGGATAGACTGTTGAGTCTGAAAGCTGAGAAGTCCCTGGGACCTGATGGTCTGCATCCCAGGGTACTTAAAGAGGTGGCTCTAGAAATCGTGGATGCATTGGTAATCATTTTCCAATGTTCTATAGATTCAGGAACAGTTCCTGCTGATTGGAGGGTGGCTAATGTTGTCCCACTTTTCAAGAAAGGAGGGAGAGAGAAAACAGGTTAGCCTGACGTCAGTGGTGGGAAAGATGCTGAAGTCAATTATAAAAGAGGGAATTACGACACATTTGGATAGCAGTAGAAGGATCAGTCCGAGTCAGCATGGATTTATGAAGGGAAAGTCATGTTTGACTAACCTTCGGGAGTTTTTTGAGGGTGTAACTATGAAAATGGAGAAGGGAGAGCCAGTGGATGTAGTGTACCTGGACTTCCAGAAAGCTTTTGATAAAGTCCCACATAGGAAATTAGTGGGCAAAATTAGGGCACATGGTATTGGGGGCAGAGTACTGACATGGATTGAAAATTGGCTGACAGGAAACAAAGAGTAGCGATTAACAGGTCCCTTTCGGAATGGCAGGCTGGGACCAGTAGGGTACTGCAAGGTTCTGTGCTGGGACCGCAGCTGTTTACAATATACATTAATGATTTAGATGAAGGGATTAAAAGTAACATTAGCAAATTTGCTGATGACACAAAGCTGGGTGGCTGTGTGAAATGTCAGGAGGATGTTATGAGAATGCAGGGTGACTTGGACAAGTTGAGTGAGTGGGCAAATGTATGGCAGATGCAGTTTAATGTGGATAAATGTGAGGTTATCCACTTTGGTGTGCAAGAACAGGAAGGCATTACTATCTAAATGGAGTCAAGTTAGGAAAAGGGTAAGTACAACGAGATCTAGGTGTTCTTGTACATCAGTCAATGAAAGCAAGCATGCAGGTACAGCAGGCAGTGAAGAAAGCTAATGGCATGCTGGCCTTTATAACAAGAGGAATTGAATATAGGAGTAAAGAGGTCCTTCTGCAGCTGTACAGGGCCCTGATGAGACCCCACCTGGGGAGTATTGTGTGCAGTTGTGGTCTCCAAATTTGAGGAAGGACATTCTTGCTATTGAGGGAGTGCAGCGTAGGTTCACAAGGTTAATTCCCGGAATGGCGGGACTGTCATATGTTGAAAGATTGGAGCGACTGGGCTTGTATATACTGGAATTTAGAAGGATGAGAGGGGATCTGATTGAAACATATAAGATTATTAAGGGATTGGACACGCTGGAGGCAGGAAGCATGTTCCCGCTGATGGGTGAGTCCAGAACTAGAGGCCACAGTTTAAGAATAAGGGGTAGCCCATTTAGAACAGAGATGCGGAAGAACTTTTTCACCCAGAGAGTGGTGGATATGTGGAATGCTCTGCCCCAGAAGGCAGTGGAGTCCAAGTCTCTGGATGCATTCAAGAGAGAGTTAGATAGAGCTCTTATAGATAGCGGGGTCAAGGGATATGGGGAGAGGGCAGGAACAGGGTACTGATTGTGTATGATCAGCCATGATCACAGTGAATGACGGTGCTGGCTAGAAGGGCTGAATGGCCTACTCCTGCACCTACTGTCTATCGTCTATAAGCAAACAATAGAAGTAGCTGTAAAGTTTTTAAACCAGCTTGTACTAAACTAGCACTCTATTAGGAATTCTGGATGTTTACTGTTTGATTTCTACTATAATCAACCTACACCGATGCAACTGGAACAGAAGAAACAGGGAAATTGAAAACTATTTTGTACAAATATTATGAACACCTACATCGACATCCTAACCACTGTGGGATGTTTGATATTGAACCAGCTAAATTGTGATGCTATCCTTTCCCATGCCAGAAACAGTGGTGTATTCCCAAACATAGAGGAAAGCAATCTCCACAGGAAACTGCAGACTCCCTCTATAAACAAGGTGTTATAACGGTGATGACAGAACTTGCCCATGTTTGATGAAGAAAAACCTGGTGGGCAATGGCGATTGATCATTAACAATATTGTCTTGAATAACCTCATTGTGCCCAGCAACAGTTGGCTTGTACGGGGGAGAGAGGAGATCACAGATTGGAGTTACAAGGAAGTGGTCACCCTGAGTTGCAGGAGGTGAGTAGCAGGGTGACTGTCAGGAGAAATGGAAATGTAAATAGGCAGTTAGCACAGACCCCCCTTTGGCATAAGTCCATAGCAAAGAAAGTCCAGCAGCGTCTCTACTTTCTGCGAAGGCTGAGGGAAGTCCATCTCCCACCCTCCATCCTCATCACATTCTACAAGGTTGTATTGAGAGCATCATGAGCAGTTGCATTACTACCTGGTTTGGAAATTGCACCATCTCGGATCACAAGACCCTGCAGCGGATAGTGAGGTCAGCTGAGAAGATCATCGGGGTCTCTCTTCCTGCCATCACGGACATTTACACTACACGCTGCATCTGTAAAGCAAACAGCATTATGAAGGATCCCATGCACCCCTCATACAAACTCTTCTCCCTCCTGCCATCTGGGAAAAGGCATTCGGGCTCTCACAACCAGACTATGTAACAGTTTCTTCCCCCAAGCTATCAGACTCCTCAATACCCAAAGTCTGGACTGACACCTTGCCCGATTGTCCTGTTTATTATTTATTGTAATGCCTGCACTGTTTTTGTGCACTTTATGTAGTCTTGTGTAGGTCTGTAGTCTAGTGTAGTTTTTTCTGTGTTTTCATGTAGTTCAGTGTAGTTTTTGTACTGTTTCACGAAGCACCGTAGTCCTGAAAAACCTCTCGTTTTTACTGTGCATTACCAGCATTTATGGTCGAAATGACAATAAAAAGTGACTTGACTATAGTGTCTTGGATACTGCTGTGGGGGCGATGACCTCCCAGTAGAATGTCATGGAGACCAGGTTACTGGCACTGAGCATGGGTCCATGGTGCAGAAGGGAAAGGGAGAAGGGAGTGGCAGTGTTAGGGGACTCAAAAATCAGGGAAACAGACAGGAGATTCTGTGGATGTGAATGGAACACCTGGATGGTATGTTGTCTCTCAGGTGTCAGGGTCAGGAATGTCTCAGATTACGTCTACAACATTTGGAAGTGGAGGGAGAGCAGCCAGATGTCTTGGTACATATTGGTACCAATGACTTAGGAAGGAAAAGCAAAGATGTCCTGAAGAGAGAATTTAGGAAACGAGAGAAAGCTGAGAACCTCCAGAGTAGTAATTTCTGGATTGCTGTCTGTGCCACATGCCAATTAGGGTAGAAACAGGATGATCTGGCAGATAAATGCGTGGCTGAGAAGTTTATGCAGGGGGCAGGGCTTCGGATTTGTGGATTATTGGGATCTCTTCTGGGGGAGGTATGACCTGTACAAAAATACACCTGAACCTGAAGAGGTTGTGCTGTGGCACCACTCCACTAGTTGGCATACCTCACTCCTGTATGTCCTCTCGTCAGCACCTGAAATTCTACCAACAATGGATGGGGGGGGGGGGATCTCATTAAAACCTTTCGAATATTGAAAGGCCTAGACAGAGTAGATGTGGAAAGGATGTTTTCCATGGTGGGGGAGTCTTGGACAAGAGGGTACAGCCTCAAGATAGAGGGACGTCCATTTAAAACAGAGATGCAGACAGATTTCTTTAGCCAGAGGGTGATGAATTTGTGGAATTTGTTACCACAGGCAGCTGTGGAGGTCAGGTGAATGGGTGTATTTAAGGTTGGAATTGATAGGTTCTTAATTGAACATATCATCAAAGGATATGGGAGAAGGCTGGGGAGTGGGGCTGTGAAGGGGGAGAATGATCAGCCACAATTGAATGGTGGAGCAGACTCAATGGGCCAAATGGCCTAATTCTACTCCTATGTCTTATGGTCTTATTACAACAAATGCTGCAAGGACTGACTTGTAAAAAATATAAATCTTGCATAGATTTGGCCAATGGTTTCCGGTCACACCCAATTCTTGAAGGTGACAGACATTACACAGCCTTTACAGCACCCAATATTAGTGGACTAAACTTCTGCAACATTTCTGGAATAGTACACAGATGTTTTCTGTAGGTGCCACAGGGATTACCAGATATTTGTGCATATGGTGATGACGTAGCCAACACACTGTATAAGCATTTAATAGATTGAGACCGTCATTAAAAGGTTGACAGACTGAGACTATGTAATTAACATTGAAAAAAATCTCAATTCTGTCGTACAGAAGTAAATTTCCTAGGTATGACAATTATCTATCAGGGTTATGGTTTAACCCCAGAGTTTAGACAAAAGTCTCTCAAGTAGGAGATCCAAAAACAAAAAAAAAACCCTACAATCAACCGTAGGCCTATTGAATTCTGCTGGAGCTTTATACCTGACTGTGCTCAGAACCATTATTTGACAGATATACACTGATAAATAAAAAATGTTTTGATTTTGCCTCAGAAGATTTTGAAGCTCTAGATAAATTGATGAATGCAGTTCAGTAAGCGATACTCTTCAGCTAAAGGAACTAACAACTTCTCTTAACAACACACACAAAATGCTGGTGGAACACAGCAGGCCAGGCAGCATCTATAAGGAGAAGCACTGTTGACGTTTCGGGCCTAGACCCTTCGTCAGAACTAACTGAAAGGAAAGATAGTAAGAGATTTGAAAGTAGTGGGGAGAGGGGGAAATGCGAAATGATAGGAGAAGACCGGAGGGGGTGGGATGAAGCTAAGAACTGGAAAGGTGATTGGTGAAAATGATACCGAGCTGGAGAAGGGAAAGGATCATGGGACAGGAGGCCTCAGGAGAAAGGGGGGGGGGGGGGGTGAAGCACTTCTCTTGTTCTGTGAATTTGTGTTTCTCTAAAATCTGTTGTAGCCATCTGCCATAATGAGGGAGAAGAAACACATGCTCTTCCTCACATAATTTTACTTCCAACAGAACAGAAGTTCATTGCTATTGGAATGACATCTTATTATGGTATTCCATACACTCCTTGCACTAAGACTACTGCAAGGGGACAAACCAATTATTATACAATCAGAGTCTGCATTGTTGAAAAATGATAGCAACTTACCAACAAATGAATGAAGAGCTACCATATCCAGATATGGGAAATGGAAGACACTTTTACAAGTGTTAAGACACTTAAGTAGCAATATGTTCCTGAGAGCTATGACCTACAATGCTTATCTTTCATGGAAGATGCAGAACCATTTAATCCATGACCCAATATAGCACTCTATCATTTAGAGTATCAAATATGGTACTGTGATTCATCAGCAAAGAAAATCCAGAAAGATGCATACACTCAATTACAGGCAGCAGCAGGGATTGTAAAGGAATTTTTTTATTGGAAACTGAATTTGAACCACAAGAGTTGTAAATCCATCATTTAGGGAATCATACAGCTCAATTTGCAGAAACTAAGGCCTTAGAATTATGCCTAAACCAATCCAATGCAAAAGAGCCATCCTCAATGTGCACTGACTTGAATTACGTTAGGAATGGAGTAGAAAGAGGTTGTCAATCTGGTCAACTACCAGATGGAGAACATCCAGAGGCAAACTGCTTCCACATTTGTCCACATGGAAGAATATTTCTGAATTATTATTGACTCAACTATTAGTACAGGTGTTGCACATCCTGGGACATACTGCAGGCTATTTACATACTGTAGCTATGGTAATAAACCAGCCAATGAATAAGCAAAACAAGCTGTCGGGATGGACCTTACTATGTTAAGGAAGGCCAGTGATTTGGCAGTAACAAAGCAACAAATAAAAAAACCCAGGATGATGGCTTAAGAATCCTCCTTGATACTACTAAACCCAGTGCAAAAGGATTTCCAAAACAGTACAACTATGAAACTGCTGTTGAAGTTAAAGTTGGGTATGCCACCCTAAAAACAAGAAGAATCACCTGCTTCCTGCCCACAAGTGGGAAGCACTGATTCAAAAAGCTCTCCAAGGATTTCGACACAATCGTGGTATTGGACAAGCCACTCATGTGAAATTTGCCATGTTATACTGGTGGCCTTGCGTGTTGAGTGATTCGTTGTAAATTGCAAAGAATGTCTGGCCTATAATAAAAGAGCACCTTCTATAAGACAAACAAAACTAACTGCACCAATGCAGGTGTGGCAATTAATTATATAGGCCCATTTCTGGCATCCCAAGGCAACCCGCCTTATTGGAAACCTAATACAGAGTTGATTTTTGTATGGGATATGCGCAGTTAGTCCCCACAACCTCTTGTAGTGAGGCTGGAAACGTCATAGCACTCCACAGCTCTTTTTTCCCACAAACTGTCACTCACACCTAGATACTAAGGGTCTTCTGTCAGTGGTAAAGGCTTTTGGACCATACGTTAACAAACAAGCATACAACTGAAGTACAACACCCCATTTGAACAAAGGCTCATTCCTTTGAATTTAAAGTGAAGGAATCAGGAGATTAAGTTCATGTCTGGCAAAACTGGTCTACTCTAGAGGTCAAAATGCATTTACACTTGTTCCTGAAGTGCAAATGTCTGTAAATAATATGCCAGTAGCAAAAATAAGAATACACAATAATGTTATACTTTTATTTCTTAAATACTCCCTGAATTACTAACTCATTGCCAAGTATAACGCTCCTCAAGGAATTGAGAACATTTATGGGAATTCAAGAGAAAGCAAAAGAACCTGACCAGAACATTTGGATACCACAAAATGGGGACTTGGTCCAAGGAAAGAAATTCCATTAAAATAATTTTATACCCTAGTTTCTGTCCTAATTGGAAATCTCCTTGTTACATTGCCCAGGTTATCAATGATAGGACTATGGTAATCATGACTGGGACAATCTCATTGATAACAAATACCTGGATTTATCCCCTCAGAAAGATTGGAACCCTTTTATTAGACCAGAACATGGGTCCACCACGGAAACCCTGCATCCTGATGGGAAGGGGTGAGGTGAAATGTATTGAAAAACTAAAATACGTATTTAAATCTAAAAAGGAATGAAAAATTCCTGTTCCTTCGAGGAAGACCTCATAGACCATGTATTTGGATGTATTTTCCATAGACCTTGGAAAATACATCCAAAATGCTCTGTTGTTTTCAGGATAAGAAAGATTCAAACTCCAGGAAGAGCTGTTGCTTTTGCCATATTTTACTTTTAATATTTGTACTTATAATAATATTGTTCTGTGCTGCCTTATCATTTGCTCTTTAGCAGACAAAGTTTTATTTACTATGGAAATTGTCTCATCTGGCTCAAACAGTCCTAAACTTAATTACTCAGAGAACATTGGGTTAAGCAGTGATGATTCTAATTTAAATTCACTAAATGGTCTGTACTCTTTGGTCATATCTGAACTCATACACAGGAACTTGTCTCTGGCAAAACGATTGTTCCTGTCCACTTAGAAATTCACTCTGTCCACATTGCAGAGAAAATGAGAAGGCAAAGCAGCACTTGAGGAAATGACTAAAGGCACACTCGCAAAACTGAAAGATTCCAGCCCAGATATTAAAGGTAACCTATTAGAGGAATCTCTTGCCATGGATCCCTCTACACTTGAAGGAAAGTATAAGCACTGTTTAGTCATTGAACGGTTCTGCTCAATGATTTATATTCTAAATGGATTTAGAATTTCTAGTGAAGCCCTGGATCCAGCTTTTGCCTGGGAAGGTAAGATGGAAATATGCACTGATGAGGTATTCCCCAAATAGACAATGTTACATACAAGGACAAGCCTTCAATTATTTCTATATCTACATCATATTATCATTAACATGGAAAAAATAATTTGGCCCTTAACACCTTTCATGATATTTTTTAAAATGCTAGATTAAGACTACCTGTACAGCCATGCCTTGATGCTGCTCACTCTCATAATAGCACTGATATGATCCTTCAGTTCCCTCGGAAGGTAGAAATTACTGATGACAGAAGTTGTTCAGTCATGCAGCTATCAGAAGATTACTCACTTTTAAAGTTTTATAAAGGAATGATTCTTGGAGTAGTCAACCTGTGTTGACTATTTCAAGACAGAAACACAAGTCCAGTTTTAAGAAATGGGTTGTGGTAGGTGCAACAAAGTCTGTTCTAGGAGCACTTGATATTCAACAACAATGGCTAGAGGGAACTCAGTACAATCAAAAGAATATTTCTTAATACACTACCAGAGTATCTGAACTGATACAATCATACAAACAAGGTAAATCCTTTGCAGACCCATTCTAAGCCCCTGACTGGCCTAACGCTCTATCTGAAATGGTAGCTGAGACCTTTTCAGCTGTTGCAAATTTGCCTTCTGCTGCAATAAATACAGTTTCCAGGTGGCTTTTCAAAACTTTACATGGGGTAACAGATGGTTTTTTTTGCAGTTTTCAATGGAAAATTCCTTTTGCCATTGGAATTATTGTTTTGTAGTGCTCTTTCTGCTGAAACTTTGAAGCCTGGAAAGACTTCTGAAAGGTTGGTAACTTCTGTTAATTCCAATACCTAGCCTGCACTACCAATATTATCTCTTGTATGACTGCTTTGCTACCCCTTACCTTGTACCTATTTCTCAACCCTGGCAGAATGAAGAACAAGGACCACCCTAATCATGTTATCCTTGCTCCTCTGCTTTCCTAGACCTGATTACTAATGTTTCGTATGGGTATGCATGTTTCTTGCCCCATTTTGAGGGGAGTTGGGATGTGCCTGTTGGTTTGAATTGAATTGAATGATCTTTATTGTCATTATACATAGGTACAATGAAGCTCTGTTTGGCTTCCTCTCAGGCAATCAAACAAAGTGGTAGATAAAAACAAGACAGTAATAGAAAAACAGTATCAGATAGTAGTAAATAACAGTATTAAATAATCAGTCTAATAAAACACTTCCATGGAAAGATGAGTTGACAAAGATATTACATATTTACTTTCTAACATAAGTAACTTTTATATAATATGGCTCTTAAGGCTTTATATAATGTACTCTGTAAGTGTGTTGTTCACTGCTAAATTGTATTATACGATCATGGTTTACACCTTTGACTTCTGTATTCAAACCGGCTATTTTACTGTACCTTGTGTGTTCTGTTATACAATGATAAAAGACAATACAGGAGAAAAGGATGACTACCCCTGGGGAAAGTTATATAACCATTTTTTTTACCTATCTTTTGTGATTTCTTTGGAAACAATAATGTAATTCTTGGGTCTTATTATCATAAGGTAGAACTATTTGAGTGTGTTTTACTTACTATTTAGGTATGAGCATATAGTTTGAGTGACAAGTACTGACCTGATGAACTAATGGTGACAAGACAATGATCAACCTGCATCAAAGAAACAGCAAGAACTGTTTGTGAAGAAGAAAATCTAATATGGACAAAATATAGACATTGATGCATCATTGTCATGCATTTATGAGAAAATTATAATGGTGACAATCCTTTGAAGTTCCAGAAATGCCTGCAGCTGAGATTAATGAAGTGAACACTCTAATGAGAAAATTGCAAGAAGCCCCTACATTGGGAAGTACTCAATGAGTTCTTTGAGCATTGGATCAAAGAAAGCTTTTCTAGTGCTAGTAACCTATTGATATTGATATTGATAACCTATTGCAATGATATTTGGCTTCCAAGAGGCGTATTGGCAGAAATTGATCTATAGGGAAAAGATGGGTTAGAAACCTTCACTTAGCAAAAGGAGGTGTACTATAAAAGAATATAATCTAGAGTAGTGGTCACCAACCTTTTTAAGCCCAAGATTCCCTACCTCAGCCTCAGTAAAAGGCAAGATTGACCCCAGATCAATTAGTTACACACATACGCACTGGGGCAGAAAAGACCAGAAGTAAAACCCTGCAACCCAGAAGTAGAAATAATGTATAAACACCAGGGGTACCCATCCTTTTTTTGCACCGCGTACCTGTTTAATATTGACAATATTCTTGCGGACCGGCTGACGGGGGGGGGGGGGGGGGGGTATTAAACATGGCGGGAATACAGCGATACTCAAAGCAGGTTCCTTCTGTCCAGTCTATTCCGCAATTTAGTTTTTGCAGCTCTCGGCACTTAGCTTCTGTCCCGTGCTGCTTATGTTTTTTCCGCTGAAAAAACTCAACACATTTGTCTTTAAGTGCAGGGTGCTTGGATTCAAGGTGCCAAAGCAGTTTTGAGGGCTTCATTGCCTCATTGGACAGCCTCCTGACCCGAACTGCAGCCTCTCGCCCACTCACTGCCAGATGCCTTGGCCAGGTGCGGCTGGTCGTGAGTGGGTGAGAGGACAAGGTAAGGGCTGGAGGTTCCCGTGCTGAGGCTGCAGCAGTCACAGTCTGAAGAGAGCAACCAACCAAGCGAGGAGTACGACAGGACATGTGCCCGACCCCCCTTATAGGATCTGTCGGCTGACAAATGTTTATTTCAGTAGATCGCAGCAAGGTAGCTGCTCTGCTGCTTACGAAACGCTGAACCTGAATTAGGTCATCTGCGAATGTTTTAGCACCGGGTTCCCCACGAACATTCGGTGTGTTTAATAGGTTTAGAGGCAGCGCTCCAGGCCATTAGCGATGACACTTCCCACTGGCTGGCCGAGGCCAACCAGTGATCCCTGGCGCGAGGGTGTCACTGCTGTTAGACGACTGATGACCTTGAGTGCGTTCAAGTTCAATAGTCTGCATGACAGGGAATGAGCAAAGGTGCAGCTGACTCATATCATTTCCTCGCGGCCTGGTGGTTGGGGACCACTGTATAGTGCGGAGCTACACGCATGTGCACTGGGCAGAAAGAACGGAACTACAACACCGCAACCCAGAAACAATCTCTCAACATATTTGTGTATTTATTTTTCTTTTTTTTTGGGGGATCTACTGGGAAAGTCTCAAAAATTGACTAGTCGATCGTGATCGACAGGTTGGCGACCACTAATCTAGAGGGAGATATTGCGATTCTTAAATGGTGTGCATATGACTCGTATTTTACACCAAATAAATTGGATTCTAGATTTAAGGACTGGACAGCTTAAGGAATAACAGTTCTTTGCAACATAATGAAAGAAGGAACACTGTTCAGTTTTGAAATGCTTAAAGAGAAACACTTATTAGAAAAACAAGATTTTTATCGGTATTTACAGATGTGATATGTTAATAGGACGCTTAAAAATGTAAGTACACGCTTGATAGAGCTATTTAGAAAAGCATATAATTCAGATAACAGTAGTAGAATCATTTCAAGCATGTATAAGGGTTTGTTAAATCTTAAAATACATTCGACTTCATACATTAAAACAAAATGGGAGAAGGAAGGAGGGATAATTATATCTGAAGAAGAATGGACAACAATATGGAGGTATCAATGGAAGTGTACCAGTTCACAGAAATGGAGGGAGTTTGTGTAATCAATTTGTAGATCCAGAAAGAGAGGAGTGTGTGGTGGCTGCAATTAGCAGCCGCACCATCAACCGGGTATATTAAAGTGTCCTGTAGACAACCATCCTCCTGATAATCCAGCCAATGACTGAGCTGTTGCATTACACCAGCCTGAGTAGAGGGGGCTGGGTAATTGGATTGTGCCATTCTGCTACAGCCAGAGGGGTGATCTCTGGAGCTGCTTCATTTATGCCATATCTTTTTAAGGAGGGGAATGTTTTCTCTCCCTTGCAATTTACTATGGACTAGCCAGCATTGAATATAAACCCACAGTCAGGAGATGAGTGGTGTCTCTTGGTTTGAGGAGTATTTACTATGTTGTTATAACCAAGTTCTGTTTAGCTGATTCAAGTTTGGACTCTAGAACAGTTCTGTTGAGTTTGTAAACATTTTGGTAATAAAACCTCTATTTTTTTTCACCTTTACCTGCTCTCCCATTTTTATGCTTAACCTGGTCCTTCACAATAGTGATGCACTTTGGTAGAAGGAATAAAAATGTAGGCTATTTTCTAAATGAAGAGTGAATTCAGAAATCAGAGGTGCAGAGACACCTCTGATAAGAGATAAATATGAAATAAGAGATAAATATGAAACATTTTTGAAAATTTGGAGCCCTTATTTACAAAAGACAGGATTAAATATATAGATGCTCTGAAGATGAAACAATTGGTTATTAGGGGAAAGAAATAAATATACATATTAAAGTTATTACGAATTCCATGGAGCATGTGGAGATCTTCCAACAACCAGGCAATCTTTCTTTCTTTCATTCTTTCTTTCTTTTTTTTCTATAGGGCAGTTAGGGGGGAAGGGTTAAGGGGAGGGGGTAAGGGTTATATACATTGTTTTTTCATACTTTGTAACCATTTAAAAATGCAATAAAAAAAGTTTAAAAAAAAAGAAATCAGAGGTGCAAAGGGCCTTGGGGGTCCTAGTGCAGGATTCCCTAAAGGTTAACGTACAGGTTGAGTCAGCAGTAAGAAAGGCACATGCAATGTTATTGTTCATTTGAAGGGGATAAAATATAAAAGCAAGATATAATACTGAGGTTTTCTAGTACATTGGTCGGATCACATTTAGAGTATTGTGAGCAGTTTTGGATCCCGTATCTAAGAAAGGATGTGCTGGCATTTGAGAGGGTCCAGAGGAGATTTAAGAGAATGATTCCGGCAGTTAAAGGGTTACCATAAGATGAATGCTTAATAGCACTGGGCCTGTAGTTGCTGGAGTTTATAAGAATGAGGGGGTGATCTCATTGAAGCCTATCAAATATTGAAAGGCCTAGATAAAGCGGAAGTGGTGAGGATGTTTCCTATAGTGGTAGAGTCTCGGTCCAGAGAGCACATCTTCAGAATAGAAGGACATCCCTTTCGAACAGAGATGAAGATGAACTTCTTTTGTCAGGGGATGGTGAATTTGCTGAATTCATTGCTACATATGATTGTGGAGGCCTAGTCTGTGGGTATATTTAAAGCGGAGGTCAAAGTCAAACTACATTTACTGTATTATCTATGTCTGTGTACTTCAAACAACCTTGAGATTTGCCTCCTTACAGGCAGTTACAAAACAAGAAACCCGATAGAATCCATTAAAACAAAAGAAGTCATCAAACACCCAATGTAGAGAGAAGAAAAAGAGAAAAAAAATGTACAAACAATAAAAGTAACCAAATAGCATTCAGCACTGAAATTCTGGGAAGTGAGTCCACACTGTGATAGTTGCAGGCCACAGCCACAGTTCCATGCAGAGGTGAGTAAACCTTGTGGGGTAACAAATTGAAAGTCAGCACGGAGACGAATAAACCTCACCAAGCAGCCACTTGAACCGTCTGGAGGCTTGCCTCTGGCCCTGACATCCTGTCCTTTTCCATCTGGCTCGGCGCTTAAATCATCCAGACATCGTTCTCGGACTTGGACCCTGCTGTTTCGGTACATTCTTGGGCCGGTGATCTGCCACCTCAATACAGCCCATGCCCAATTTTTTCAATTTGGTTAAATTGATCAAACTTCGGGTGTTTCCTCACTCTCAGGCCTGGGTCCAGGCCCTGCCGCCTTGACTCTGCTTTGCCTCCACTTGCCTTGCTCGGTTCTGCCAAATCGAATTACCTCCAAGTTTGCTCCAGGAATGGCTAAACATCGGCTCATTCCCAGCTCTCTGGCCCAGACCCTACCGCCTTGGTTCAGTTCCTACACACCAAGCCGCAGCTGTCCTGCATCCTTGAAGCTTCAGTTCCCATGGCAAAATTGCCAGGTCGTACGGGCAGTTCAAAAGCTCAACTCCGACAGGGGAGTTACAGTCTAATGCATGCAGTGATTGCTCATCAGAAGCATTTAGTTGTTTCCTTTGTTTTATTGGCCACCAGCAAGCAGTCACTGAGCCTCACAGGCATCAACTTACACTGAATAGGTTGATGAGGTTCTCAATAAATTAGGGTGCCAATGGATACGGAGAGAAGGCAGGAGAATAGTGTTGTGTAGGCTAATAAATCAGCCATGATGGAATGGTGGAGCGGACTTGACAGGCTGAGTAGCTTGCTCCTATGTCTTATGGTCTTATGATCCTAGATCCTAAGTTTGTCTCACACCATTCTGACCCTATTGACTGACTGGCTCTGCACTGTTGAATCTATCGAGGGAGGAGTCTTGGACGGAAGTCCAGGTGGATCATCCAGTCTTCTGGTTGAACAACGCTGTACTCTAATGTCATGGAGGATGAGGATGGTCTTGGAGCCTCCTCCTCCTTTGTTGTCTAATAGTGCATCTCATCCAGAGGAGGTAGACTGCTGTTCACTGGATGGTGAGTGATCCCAAATTGACCACGCTATTGCAGCAGCAGAAGCTTGAAACAGGTCAGGCCCACGGGACAATCTGCCCAGTGTCTGAACCATGCTCACTGCCAGAGTAACCTCAGCTCTCTTTGTTCCTGGTCTTCCGCTCTGTCCTGGCATGTGTGTGAACAGTGTTGTGTCCCTAGTGTGTAGAGCATCATTGGGGAGGTGGTGAGTCTGGGGATGTCTTCAGTTCCATTCCAGGACAATCTCAATCCCAGGCACCTGCTTCCTATTTCTCAAATTCCTGTTCTCTGTTACTCTGAGCCCCTTCTCTACTAAGCACAGCTGGATTTTTCAATTGATATTCATCTTCCACTCTCTTTCCCTTTCTCCCCTTTTCCCCCTCCCTATCCACCTCCCAGCTCTCTCCCTGTCCCCTTCTCTATCCCTCTCTCCTCCTTCCACATCCCCCTCCACCTCCCTCTTCCTTCTCCCTCTCTCTCACCCTGTTGCCCCTCCCACCCCTTCTTTTCTCCCTCTCTCAGTTACAATGTTCTGAATATGGATTTCTCATGTGAGATAATGCTTCTGAAAAGCAGGCAGGAGATTTCACTCTATTAAAGGCACTATATCAGCACCCATGGTCTTTCTGTCTTCTGGCTATCTGGGGAAGACGAATATCAGAGTTGTATTGTCCATGCATGCTTTGACAATAAAATTAACCTTTGAACATCAGTGCAGTGGTTGTTTCTCCTTGTGACTCCTGCATGTGCTGGAAATCTGAAATAAAACCATAAATTTTTGGAATTTTTCTGCAGGTAGTGCAGCATGTGTGGAGAAAGAGAATGTCTCCAGCTGAAGACCCTTCATCAGCTGGGAGGTGGCGAACCTTTTCCCGGCAGTTTGAGCTCAGTCACAGAGCCCAGTCCTGACTGCTGCTTGTTTCAAGAGGAAACCTGGTGTGTTGGCTGACACTGTCCCACTCTCTGATAGGGATCAGGCAAAGAGAGTCAGACCCCGTACTTGAGCCCAGGGCAGCCAGGGTAGTTACAATGTCATGGCTCACCTCAATCCCAATTCTCAGAATCAGAATCAGGTTTATTATCACCAGCATGTGACATGAAATTTGTTAACTTAGCAGCAGCAGTTCAATGCGATACATAATCTAGCAGAGAGAGAGAGAGAGAGAGAGAGAAATAATAAATTAAAACATAATAAATAAGCAAGTAAATCAATTACATATATTGAATAGATTTTTTAAAATGTGCAAAAACAGAAATACTGTATATTAAAAAATTTGAGGTAATGTCCAAAGTTTCAATGCCCTTTTAGGAATAGGATGGCAGAGGGGAAGAATCTGTTCCTGAATTGCTGATTGTGTGCCTTCAGCCTTCTGTATCTCCTACCTGATGGTAACAGTGAGAAAAGGGCATGTCCTGGGTGCTGGAGGTCCTTAATAATGGATGCTACCTTTCTACCCCCAGTCTCTTACAAGAGAGGCCGTTGGGGAGCAGAGTGTAGGGATGCAGAGTCACATTCCTGACCCTGGGGTGGAGGGGTGGATGTTGTGCAAATCATAAACACAAGAGATTCTGCAGATGCTGGAGATCTTGAATAATACAGACTAAATGCTGGTGGAATTCAGCAGGCAGCACCTGTGGAGGGAAATGAACAGTCAACATTTCGGTCCGATTAAAAAGGTGATTAGAAAGGAGCCAGAATAAAAGGATGCAGGAGGTGACGGGTGAAGCCAGGTGAGAGAGAAGGTGGGTGCTTGGGGGACAGCAGTGGTATGAGAAGATGGGATGGGAGAGGTAGAAGAAGTAAAGAGCCAAAGAAGAGCTGAAATGGGGACACCACTTTTTCTCTTATCAGGGAGAGAGAGCCTGTGATATGTTGAATACCGGGTGGTCTTTGGGTTACTGTAAGTCTGTGTCTTTAATGATGTTTTACTGTACACTTGAGTGGGAGGGGGTTAGAGCTGGGGGGGGTGGTGCTGTTTTTTTTGCTGGTGGGGGGTGTTGCTTTGCCATTGCTTATGCTTGGGAGGGGAGCTGGGTGGCGACTTTGGGGTTCTAACATTTAACTGTCATTCATTCTTTGGAGCACTCTATTTTCATGGATATCTGCAAAGAAAAAGAATTTCAGGATGTATGTATATTGTTTACATTTCTCTGACATTATAAATATACCATTGAAACCTTTGAAGAAGGAAGTTGATAGAAAAGGATAGTGGACTGTGGAAGAGAAAGGAGGAGGAGGGCACCAGAGGGAGATGATGGCAGATGAAGAGAAGAGAGGGGGTGAGAGGGGAACCAGTTTAGGGAACAGAAAAGGAGAGATGGAGGAGTGATGAGAATTTACTGTGTTAGTGAAATTGACATGCATACCATCTGGTTGGAGGCTGCCCAGACGGAATATCAGATGTTGCTTCTGCTATCTGAGTATGGCCTCTTCATGGCAGTAAAGGAGGCCATAGACCAACATATCAGAATGGAAAGAGAAGTCAAAATGTAATGTTGACCAATGGAAAATCCTGCCTTTTATGGCGGACAAAGCAAATCTACATTGATCCTCACAGGTGTAGAGGAGGTCACACCATGAGATACCATGATACAACAGATGACCCCAAATTACAGGTGAAGTGCCAGTGCCCCTCCACCTGGAAGGACTCTTTGGGACCCTGCAGTGTGATGAGAGAGGACTTGTAGGGGCAGGTGTAGTACTTGTCCTGTTTGCAGGGCTCAGTGCCAGCAGGGAGACCAGTGGGGAGGAATAAGTGGACACAGTAATCCCCACTGAAAGTGCAGAGTGAGGTGGAAGTATAGATTGTTGGTAGGATCCCATTGTCAATGTCGTGAGTAACATAAAGTTATGTGCTGCATATGGAGGCTTGTGGGGTGGTAGGTAAGGACAAGGGGGACCCTATCCCTTTTGTGGTGGCAGGAGGACAGGGTGAGGGCAACCATGTGAAAAATGGAGGAGAGTAACATCGATGTGGTGGAAGGGAATCTCCATTCCTTCAAGAATGAGGACATAGAATCATAGATTCATAGAAAGCTACAGCAAGAAACAGTCCCTTCAGCCCATCTAGTCCATGCTGAGCCATTTAAGCTGCCTAGTCCCATCAACCTGCATACCTTCCAATCTAAAATTGCATCCATCAAAGATCATCTCAGATGTTCTAGAACAGTAGGCCTCATCCTGAGAACAGATGTGGTGGAGATGGAGGAACTGAGTAAAGGGAATAGCATTTTTACAAGTGACAAGGTGGGAAGAGGTATTGTCAAGGTAGCTGTGAGAGTCAGTAGGATTATAAAAGATATCAATAGATAAGCTGTTTCTACAGATGGAGACAGAGAGATCAAGAAAGAGGAGTGAGGTGCCAGTGATGGACCAAGTAAATCTGAGGGCAAGATGGAAATTGGAGAGAAAGAGGCTGAAAATGATGAACAAGGGTGTATGAAGCAGCACCAGTGCAGTCATCACTGTGGCACAGAAAGTATTGTGCAGCATTACTGGTAAAGGCTTGGAACATGGACTGTTCTATGTAGCTGACTAAAAGATAGGCATAGCTGGGGCCCATGAAGGTGCCCATGGTTACATCTTGAGTTGAGACGAAGTGGGAGGAGCTAAAGGAGAACTTTTTGGGGGTGAAAACCAATTATGGCAGATGGAGGAGCGTGGTGGGGAACTGGTTAAGTCTGTTGTTTAGAAAGAAGCAGAGAGCATTAAGGACTTTCTAATAGACAGAAGTGTATAGGGACTGGACACCCATAGTGAAAATCAGATGATCAGACCTGGCAAATGTAAAGTGATTGAAGTGATCGAGTGCTTGTGAAGAGTCATGGATGAGGTAGGAAGGGACTAAAGCAAAGGGGACAAAATGGAGTTGAGGGCTGCAGAGCAGGCAGAAACAATGGGTCCACCCGAGCAGTCGGTTTGTGGATCTTGGATAGTAGGTGAAAACGAGCAATGCAGGGTAGGGGAACTATATGAGATCTCCAGAATTGATGAGGTTGATGATGATGTGGGAGACAAAGGCCAGATGCTTCTTAGTGGGGTCCTGTACAAAGGATGAGGTGTCTGAGAGTTGCTGCTTGGCCTCTGCAAGGTAGAGATCAGTCCGTCAGAATGCAACAACACCTCCCTTGTTTCTGGGTCTGTTGGTAATGCTGGGATTGCTGCAGACAGAGTGGATGGCAGAGCAGGCTGGGACCTGTACTGCTGAAGGTCTCCCTCTGCTGGTTGGAAACATGTTTATGGATGTCTGGGGAATTGGTTCAGAGAATTCCCCTTGGGAATAGGCTCAGGCAACTCCTGGGAAATGAGGACAGTCTCTGAGTACAGCACAAGGAATCCCATGGGGAATGGGAACTGTTTGCAAATGGGCACTGGGAACCTTCTGGGCAACATGGATCTCATGGGGAATGGGGAATCCCCCTTGGGAATGGGCCCAGGGAATCTCCCTGGGTAATGCCACTGTGCGTTCATGTTAGTGGAGGAGGGTGCCATAGGATCCTCCTGTAGGGTCTAGAAACTGAAGTTTGCCCTCAGGTGGTGGCTTCCAACAGTGCAAGGAAGTTCAGCAGGATGCAGAAAATATGCTGTTGCTTTTACCTAGCTCTGCTAATATCCACTGAAGGATTCAACAGATGGTAATTGGAAGCTGCTCTGTTGTCTGGCTGAGAAGACCAGGATGGGCACCAAGACTACTTTTCAGATTGTTCCAGGAACTGCCCTGGCACCCTGCGCCAGTAATACTGTCCTGAGGTGCATCTGTTTCTGACCAGCTCTCCACCCTTCCACAGTCACGTGGATCAGCTCCCACAAAGTTGAGAACCCAACCCGTCCTGTCTCCTTCGGCTCCTTCCTTATTTCTCAAACCCTACAGATCCCCATTAAGCTTCCTGTCTCTGAATCTCAGAACAGACATTGACATCTCCCACTACCTGCTCCTCACCCAAGCCCTCAATCTCCAGTACACTCCTCATTCCAGCTCAGGCTCACTGCCCATGTTCCCTCATTTCTTTATGATCCCTGGAACAAATCTCTGGCTACATTTCACCCCATTGGTCTCCAGACTATGACTATCCTCCCCACAATCCCATCACACCTCTATCTACACACACATTCCACCTCTCACCAGGATGTCCAGGCATCATTCAAAAGGTGTGTGGTCTAGATGGCGTACTTGGCTGAAGACTAAAGGTCTGTGCAGACCAACTGGCTGGACTATTTACGGACGTATTAATGAATGCTCAATATTATGTATTGGCTAGGGAGAGACCATAGCTGCAGCAATGGGTCAGGTTTTATCTGCTCAGCCAATGGAAAAGCACCTGTAGAGGAGGTGACCGGCACTGAATCCTGGTACAGTAAGAAAGTGTGTGGAGATCTCATTGGAAGGAGCGTGGTAGTGTAGGTACTGGGGCCGCAATCTCAGCTCTTAGAGTGAGGGATCAGCCAACTGGGACTGAGATGTGGGGAGTGAACCCTTGGCATTCTCCACCCTTGGAACATCACGGGTGCAGAGTTATTCAATACATTTGATAGATTTATAAGTGGCCCAGCATACAGTGGCTGCCTCACCATGCCAGAGATCTGTTCAATCCTGACCTTGGACAGTGCCTGTGTGGAGTGTGGTGAACTATGTGCCTGTCGGGACACGCCCCTGCTGACTGCTCCTGTGGCTCCTCCCACAGGCCCCTGTATAAAGGAGACCTGCGGCCTGACACTCGGCCTCAGTCTCCAGGTTCCATTTGGCCTCTGGGTCGCAGTCCGCAGACATCCGGGCGGGTTGTGTAGCGACTTTGGTGGTGCAAGGCACAGTATATCGGGACTTTGAACTGCTGGTCATGCCTAATCTGTGTGCACCTGTGCTATTGGGGCTGGACTTCCAGAGCCATCTCGAAAGTGTGACTATGGTATACGACGGGCCCCTCCCACCACTCACTGTCAAGAATCCTCAGTTTTGTGGGACTTCTTCACATACCCCGCTACTGACCACACACACACACGGACACACACATCCCATCCAGAACCAGGCCAACAGCTGCGCTACCGACACTTGCAGCCTCTCCACTCTCAAGATCCCTTCCCCACCGCTGTTCGCCAACCTGACCCCCGACTGTAAACCTGTGGCAACCAAAAGCAGGAGGTACAGCGCGGGGGACCGGGCCTTCATTCGGTCGGAGGTGCAGCGGCTGCTCAGGGAGGGGATCATTGAGCCGAGCACAAGCCCTTGGAGGGCCCAGGTGGTTGTTGTTCGGACTGGGCAGAAAAATAGGATGGTGGTGGACTATAGTCAAACCATCAATAGGTTTACGCAGCTTGACGCATACCCCCTACCCCGCATCGCGGATATGGTCAACCAGATTGCTCAGTATAAGGTGTACTCGACAATAGATCTGAAATCCGCTTATCACCAGCTCCCCATCTGCCCAGAGGACCGCCCCTACACCGCCTTCGAGGCGGGCGGCCGGCTCTATCACTTCCTGCGCGTCCCGTTCGGTGTCACGAATGGTGTCTCTGTCTTCCAGAGGGAAATGGACCGGATGGTGGACCAGTACCAACTGCAGGCCACATTTCCCTATCTGGATAACATCACCATCTGTGGTCATGACAGGCCAGATCACGACGCCAACCTCCAACGGTTTCTCCAAGTGGCCGCAGCTCTGAACCTTACTTATAACAGGGACAAGTGTGTTTTTGGTACCACCCGCCTTGCTATACTTGGGTATGTCGTGGAAAACGGGGTTATTGGGCCTGATCCCGAACGTATGCGCCCCCTGTTAGAGCTCCCTCTTCCCACCACTCTCAAGGCCCTCAGACGGTGCCTGGGGTTTTTTTCCTATTACGCCCAATGGGTCCCCCATTACGCAGACAAGGCTCGCCCCCTGGTCAAGTCTACCTCGTTTCCCCTCTCTGCTGAGGCCTGCGCGGCCTTCAACTGCATTAAAGCGGACATTGCCAAAGCTACGATGCATGCAGTGGACGAGACCGCTCCCTTCCAAGTGGAGTGTGATGCCTCCGATTTCGCTCTGGCTGCTACCCTTAATCAGGAAGGCAGACCAGTAGCATTCTTTTCTCGCACCCTCCAAGGCTCTGAAATTCGGCACTCCGCGGTGGAGAAAGAAGCCCAGGCCATAGTGGAGGCTGTTAGGCACTGGAGGCACTATCTTGCTGGCAAAAGATTCACTGTGCTGACCGACCAGCGCTCGGTTGCGTTCCTGTTCAGCAACCAACAGCGGGGCAAGATCAAAAATGATAAGATTTTGCGGTGGAGGATAGAACTCTCCACCTACACCTATGATATCCTGTACCGGCCTGGCAGACTCAATGAGCCCCCTGATGCCCTATCCCGGGGAACATGTGCTAGCACACAGCTCGACCAGCTGTACGCCCTTCATGCACAACTTTGCCATCCGGGGGTCACCCGATTTTACCATTTTGTGAAAGCTCGGAACCTGCCGTACTCCCTGGAGGACATCAGGACGATGACCAGGGACTGCCAAATTTGTGCCGAGTGCAAACCGCACTTCTACTGTCCTGACACGGCACAACTTGTCAAGGCCACCCGCCCTTTTGAACGCCTGAGTGTTGACTTTAAGGGCCCCCTTCCCTCCACTGACCGCAATGTCTATTTTCTCAGTGTTATTGACGAGTTCTCACGGTTCCCCTTTGCCATCCCCTGCCCCGACACCACTGCCACGTCCGTCATAAAAGCCCTGCGCCAGCTCTTCACTCTGTTCGGGTATCCCTGCTATATCCACAGTGATAGAGGGTCCTCCTTTATGAGTGAGGAGCTGCGCCAGTACTTGCTAGCTAGGGGCATTGCTACCAGTCGGACCACGAGTTATAATCCCCGGGGTAATGGCCAGGTAGAGCGGGAGAATGCCACAGTGTGGAAGGCCACACTTTTAGCCCTTAAGTCCAAAGGGTTGCCGGTCTCTCGATGGCAGGAGGTCCTCCCTGAGGCACTGCACTCTATCCGCTCTCTGTTATGTACGTCCACCAATGCCACCCCTCACGAACGCCTATTCTCTTTTCCCAGGAAGTCTGTCACTGGGACCACCCTACCAGTTTGGCTGACGTCCCCGGGGCCAGTGCTGCTCCGGAAACATGTGAGGAGCAATAAATACTCCCCGCTGGTGGAGAGGGTTCACCTTCTCCATGCGAACCCCCAGTATGCTTACGTGGTCTTACCTGATGGGCGGGAGGACACGGTCTCCATCCGCGACCTGGCACCCGCAGGTGCAGCAGACCACTACCCTGAAGGCTCTCCGGTAACTGTGAACCCTGCACCAGAGGTGACACCGTACGCACCAGGCCCTACACAGACTCCTCACGACACTTGTATACCGGGCGTTTCGTACGCGTTTATACCAGGCGCCTCGCACATGCATGAGGGATCACCGGCGCCTAGTGGGCAAGAACACGCGCAACCCCCGTCCCCTGTGCAATCGCCAATGTTGCCGGCACCTATGGGGTCACAGCCGGTGCTACGTAGATCGCAGCGACAGATTCGACCGCCTGATCGGCTTGACTTGTAAGAACCTTCGCTACATGAGGACTTTTTCAAACGAAGGGGGGGTGAATGTGGTGAACTATGTGCCTGTCGGGACACGCCCCTGCTGACTGCTCCTGTGGCTCCTCCCACAGGCCCCTGTATAAAGGAGACCTGCGGCCTGACACTCGGCCTCAGTCTCCAGGACCTTGTATGATAGACACTCACTCCTGGTTCCTTCTTCCAGTCAATAAAAGCCGATATCTCGCCTACGTCTCAGTGTGAGTTATTGATGGTGCATCATGGAGTTTGCACATTCCCTCTGTGGGTGTCTGTGTGTTTCTTCCAGGTGCTCAACTTCACTCTCACACCCCAAAGATGTGCAATTTGGTGAGTTAATTGGCTGTTTAAAACATCCCCTGGCAGGTGGGTGAATGGGGAAGTGATGGAGGGAATAGATTACAAGGAATGATGGGAGTCAGTCTGTGAGAGGGCATATGCTTGACGGGCCAAACAGTTTCTTTTTGCTTCAGAGAAAGAAGATGATATAGATAGTGGAATGACTTAACAGTCGAAACATCGACTGTACTCTTTTCCATAGATGCTGCCTGGCCTTCTGAGTTCCTCCAGCATTTTGTGTGTGTTGCTTGGATTTCCAGCATCTGCAGATTTTGTCTTGTTTGTGATAATGTATCTGTGTTTCATTTGCCATATCCCTTTTTCAGGTAGGGAAAGAAATACAGAAAATAATCCCAGTTTTGTATAATTTTCCGAGTTACATGTTTGTTCGAAACCATGGAAAAAAAGTCTGTTTTCACTCACATGGCTGGTATGATTGACACATTAAAGTTGCATGGAGACAGTGCCATAAGCATACAGTGTAACTATTTGGATGCAGAGTCTTGCTGATATCAGAAGGTGATAGTTTATTGGATTATTTTTATATTTTGTGTTATACTTTTGATAATTTAGAATTAAAATGAGATAATCCCATGGAATAACAGAAATGATAGTTAAATGAAAACAGGCCTGAATGTTAAATGAGTCAAAGTATAAACGGGAAAAGGATTGAACTTGATTTAATTATGTCTCATTGCCTATTGTTATAGTTAACTGGATGTACTGTAATTTATTTTCATTCCATAAAGTACTACACTAGTAGCAAAAGACATGTGCGCGCGCACACACGTGCACACCTTAGAGGAAGCATTGATTTGAATCTAATATATTTGGTTGGGAGATGCCATAAGACTGTAAGAAATAGGAGGATAATTAGGCCATTCAGCCAGTTGAGTCTGCTTCACCCCATTCTCCTGCCTTCTCTCTGTAGCCGTAAGACCATAGATATAGGAGCAGAAGAAGGCCATTCAGCCCATTGTGTCTGCTCCGCCATTCAGTCATGGGCTGATCCAATTCTTCCAGTCAACTCCACTCCCCTACTTTCACCCCATACCCTTTGATGCCCTGGCTAATTATGAACCTATCTATCTCTGCCTTAAATATGCCCAATGACTTGGCCTCCACAGCCACTTGTGGCAACAAATTCCACAGATTTACCACCCTCTGACTAAAGTAATTTCTCCGCATCTCAGTTCTAAAAAGACTTCCTTCAATCCTTAAGTCATGCCCTCTTGTTCTAGAATCCCCGACCATGGGAAATAACTTTGCCATAACTAAACTGTTCAGGCCTTTTAACATTCTGAATGTTTCTATGAGATTCCCCCCTCATTCTCCTGAACTCCAGGGAATACAGCCCAAGAGCTGCCAGACGCTCCTCAAACATGGTATATACAGTGACCTTTGATGGTCTTACTAATCAAAAACCCATCAATCTCTGCTTTAAATATACTCAATGACTTGGCCGCCAGAGCTGTCTATAGCAATGAATTCCACACATTCACCACCCTCTGGCTAAAGAATTTCCTCCTCATCTCTGTTCTTAAGGATGTCCTTACATCTGACACTGTGTCTGCTGTTCTTAGACTCCCCCACTATACACTCAGTAGCCACTTTATTATGTGCCTCCTGTACCTAACAAAATGGCCACTGGGTGTATGCTCATGATCTTTTGCTGCTGTAGCCCATCAATTCAGGTTTGACATGCTGTGCATTCAGAGATGCTCTTCTGCACACACTGTTGTAAGTGTGATTATTTGTGTTTCTGTCACCTTCCTGGCAGCTTGAAGCAGTCGAGCCATTCTCCTCTGGCTTCTCTTGTGTATATTTAATATTCCAATAATACTCGAGTAATTTTCTATATACAGTGCCTATAAAAAGAATTTGCCTTGGAAGTTTCCATGTTTTATTGTTTTACAACATTGAATCACAATGATTTAATTTGGCTTTTTTGACACTGATCAACAGAAAAAGGCTCTTTCGTTTTAAAGTGATCTCTACTAAGTGATCTAAGTTAATTACAAATATAAAGCACAAAATAATTGATTTCATAAGTATTCATCCCCCACCCCCTATAATATGACACACCAAATCATCATTGGTGCAGCCAATTGGATTTAGAAGTCACATAATTCGATAAATGAAGATCTGTTTTTGGAGACCTGTGTGCAATCAAGATGTTTCAATTGACTGTAGTAAAAATACACCTGTATCTGAAAGTTCCAACTGCTGATGAGTCAGTATCCTGGCAAAAACTACACCAGGAAGACAAAAGAACACTCCAGGCAACTCTGTAAAAAGATAGACAGACAGACATACTTTATTGATGCTGAGGGAAATTGGGTTTCGTTACAGCCGCACCAACCAAGAATAGTGTAGAAATATAGCAATATAAAACCGTAAATAATTAAATAATAATGTTAATCATGCCAAGTGGAAATAAGTCCAGGACCAGCCTATTGGCTCAGGGTGTCTGACACTCTGAGGGAGGAGTTGTAAAGTTTGATGGCCACAGGTAGGAATGACTTCCTATGACGCTCAGTGTTACATCTCGGTGGAATGAGTCTCTGGCTGAATGTACTCCTGTGCCTAACCAGTACATTATGGAGTGGATGGGAGACATTGTCCAAGATGGCATGCAACTTGGACAGCATCCTCTTTTCAGACACCACCGTCAGAGAGTCCAGTTCCACCCCCACAACATCACTGGCCTTACAAATGAGTTTGTTGATTCTGTAAGAGTCTGCTACCCTCAGCCTGCTGCCCCAGCACACAACAGCAAACATGATAGCTCTGGCCACCAAAGCCTCGTAGAATATCCTCAGCATCATCAGGCAGATGTTAAAGGACCTCAGTCTCCTCAGGAAATAGTGATGGCTCTGACCCTTCTTGTAGACAACCTCAGTGTTCTTTGACCAGTCCAGTTTATTGTCAGTTTGTATCCCCAGGTATTTGTAATCCTCCACCGTGTCCACACTGACCCCTTGGATGGCAACAGGGATGCCTTAGCCCTCCTCAGGTCCACCACCAGCTCCTTAGTCTTTTTCACATTAAGCTGCAGATGATTCTGCTCACACCATGTGACAAAGTCTCCCACCGTAGCCCTGTACTCAGCCTCATCTCCCTTGCTGATGCATCCAACTGTGGCAGAGGCATCAGAAAACTTCTGAAGATGGCAAGACTCTGTGCAATAGTTGAAGGTGTAGATGGAGAAGAGAAAAGGAGACAGGACAGTCCCCTGTGGAGCCCCAGTGCTGCTGACCACTCTGTCTGACACACAGTGTTGCAAGCGCATGTACTGTGGTCTGCCAGTCAGGTAATCAATAATCCATGACACCAGGGAAGCATGATTGAAATGATGACTGAACAGATGATTGAAAAGCATTGTATTCCAGCAAGACAATGACCCCAAGCGTAAAGCCAAAGCTACACAGGAATGGTTTAACAACAATAAAGTTAATGTCCTGGAGAGCAAAAGTTTGAGTCCAGACCTCAAACCAATTGAGAATTTGTGGACGCAATCTGACAGCTTGAACAGTTTTGTAAAGAAGAATGGGGAAAGTTGCCATGTCTGGATGTGCAAAGCTGATTGAGACCTGTCCACACAGACTCAAAGCTATAATTACTGTCAAAGCTGCATTTACTTGAAGGGGGTGAATACTTATGCAATCAATTATTTTGTGTTTTATATTTATAATTAATTTAGATCACTTTGTAGAGATTGGTTTTCACTTTGACATGAAAGAGTCTTTTTCTGTTGATCGGCGTCAAAAAAAGCCAAACTGAATCCACTATGATTCCATGTTGTAAGTCAAAAAAAAAATGAAAACTTCCAAGGGGGAGGGGTGAATACTTTTTATAGGCATTGTATATATCATCTGATTAAGGATTCACATTCATTGAAAAAATTAATTAAGGTTTATATGTATAAACATATGAATTGTAAACACTACGACACTACCATGTGATACATCACACCTCACTTACAGAAAACATGAACTAGTCACATTTCTGACTCCCATGTCTTCCACTGAATTTGTTTAATGTTTTGAAGTTACAAAACATAATATTGACAATGAGCTGTTTTTTGAAACAAACCAAAGATGCAGAAAGACATTCAAGTTTAAAAAAAGCACAGCGAGGAACGGTGGAACAGAGCAGCATGTGTTCTTTGGAAGGGATGATATAATCAAGTTTTTTAAAAAATGAAAGTTCAAAGGGTCATAAATAGTGAGAACCAGGTTATAATAATAATTTTAAAATAGCAGAAATGGCTGGCTACATCAGAAAGATTGACCAGTTTGATTACACAATAGATAACTGGCTCATGTATACTGAGCTAATTCAGCAGTATTTTGAAGGAACCAATGAGAAAAGAGTAATAATTATGCTGAGTATATTAGGTTTAAAGGAATACTGTTTGCTTCGAAGTTTAACTGCTCCAACCAAGCCACCAGATATGAGCTTTGTGAAAATTGTTAAAGTAATGCAGGAACATTTAGAACCAAAGCTGTTGTTGATTGCAGAACATTTCAAGTTTTATAAGTGGAATCAAAAAGAAGAGTCCATTTCAGCATATGTTATTGAATTGAGTAGATTGTCTGAGCATTGTCAGTTTGATAATGGGCTTAATGATACATTAAGGGATCATTTAGTTTGTGGAATCTTACAAGAAAACATTCAAAAACAACTCCTAACTGAAACACCACTTATAGAGAGCAGTCAAAATAGCTGTTTCAATGGAAACTGCAGACAGAGACATAATTAAGTTGCAGTCAGGAATGAAAGTGAGTGTGAATAAAACTGCAGAATCTAAACAGAAATCAACCTGGCCAAACAAATTGTGTTATCATTGTGGCAGGGGTTCACGCACACTAAACAAATGCTGATTTAAAGGGAAAGCTTAAAAAATGCCACAAAATAGTACACATACAAAAAGCATGCTAGGTGACTGCACAGAGATGAGAAAGAAATAAAAAGACAAGCCACAGTTTCAAAAAGAGCACTAATCCACGTGCTGTTGATGAGAGTGATACAGGGGCTGCGCAGCCTTGAGATTCACAGGTATCAATAAACAAGCAATATGGCTGATGTCAGAAGTGAGCAGCAAATTAATTAAAATGGAATTGAACACTGCCTCATTTGTTTCAGACACAAAATGACTTTGAGTGACATTTCAAAGATATTAAACTGAGTGTGCAGATATCCAACTAAAAACTGATGCAGGAGAAAAGATAACTTCTGTGAAATACAACAACCAACAAACAACATTAAGCTTGAATGTGCTAAAAGCAGAAGGGCCAGTATTGTGGGGACATGATTGGATCTACAACTTCATTGGAAGTCCATCCACAGTTTGCATGCCACATCTACTGCAATGAAGCCATATGAAGTGAATTAAGAAAAGTACTGGATAATGGCACAACTGTCTCCATGCTGAACACCATGAACTGTTGCCTAACCAAAGTCAAGCAAGTGTTGGTGCCAACCTCTGTGCCTCTGATTGGAAAGCATATTGAACCAAGGAAGGAGCAGGCTTCTCAGAGGAATTGTGAAACTGATGAAAACAGTGGTCCAACTACAACAGCTTTTGTAGGCAATGTATCTGAGAAAGCTTCTGATATGTTAATCAGGCAGTTACGTGAAAAATGTGACTTGGTTTTAAGCTGGAAGAGAGTTCAAGAAGCTTCAGGAAAGTTGCAAGCATTCGACTTCTGTGAATATAAAGATATGGAATCTACTCTGTGTTTATTAAGGTTATTGTGTGCACTTCAATGGGAGACAAAAAACTGCTTGTAAAAGTAGATGTAAAGCCCAAAGCCCAGCTGGATGAATGGAAGGGCAAAAAGAAAGGAGTCAAATACAAATACAAATACAGAGGATTTGTCAGATGATGTTGTGGATGAAGAATCCAAGAGGAGAGATCAGATCATAATGGACGCAATAGAATAATTAATAAAAGAATACTCCAGTGAATTAAATGCACCTTCCGAAGATCAAAATGCACAAGCTAGAAGAAGAAAGGTGGTACCACTGTCAGAACCATTTCCTGTGGTTTCAGAGTCAACTCCTACACAGGGGAGGCCCCAGAACATGAGATTGTTTTCACAGCCACAGCTTGAATTATATACATCATCACGCTACCACATGATATGGGTATGCCCAGCTTGAAGTAAACACTAAATAGACTCACAGTTTGGACTCCTGTGTCTTCCTTTGAATTGATTTAATGTTTTGAAGTTACAAAATATTAACAGTTTTTGCCCATAGAGCTGCCATTCACTGGATGTTTATTTGCTTTTCGTGCCATTCTCTGTAAACAAGCAACTGATGTGTATGAAAATGCCAGGAGATCAGCAGTTTCTGAATACTCAAATGACTCTGTCATATTTCTTCCTTTTTCTGATGGTTGGGCAGAAAAATAACTGAACCTCTTGACCATGTCTGCATGCTTTTATGCATTGAGTTGCTGCCACATGATTGGCTGATCAGGTATTTGCAGGTGTACCTCATAAAGTAGCGACAGAGTGCAGGAACCACCCTCTCCATGTCCATTCTATCTAATCTTCTCATTCCTAGGATCACTCTTATGAACCTCCTCTGGACCCTCACCAACACCTGCATAGATAGGGGGTCAAAACTGCACACAATGTTCCCAGTATGGCCTGGCCAGTGCTCTATAAAGCCTCGACATTACACTGTGTTTTTTAAATTCTAGTCCTCTTGAAATCAATGCTAACATTGCATTTGCCTTCCTTACCAATGACTCAACCTCAACCTGCAAGTTAACTCTTCAGAGAACTCCCAAATGCACCTCTGATTTCTGAATTTGCTCCCAATTTAGAAAATAGTCCACGACTATATTTCTTCTAACAAAGAGCATGACCATACACTTCCCTACACTATACTACACCTTCCATTTCTTTTCCCATTTTCCTAATCTTATCAAAGCCTTCTGGGGACCCCAGCATCCTCAACACTACCTGCCCCTCCGCCTATCCGTCCACAAACTTGGTCACAAAGCCATCAATTTTGTCATCCAGATCATTGACATATAACATGAAAAGAATCGTCACAGCACCGACCCCTGTGGAACATCCCTCATCAATTGCAGCCAACCAGAGAAGACCTCTTTGCTTTCTGCCACTTAGCCATGTTCTACTCATGCTAGTAGCTTTCCTATAATACCATGGGGTTCTTATTTTGTTAAACATGTACGGCACCTTGTCAAAGGCCTTCTGAAAATCCAATTAGCTATGTCCAGTGACTCTCTTTTGTCTATCCTGCCTGTTATTTCCTCAAAGAATTCCAACAGATTCCTCAGGCAAGATCTCCCCTTAAGAAAACCATGATGATTATTTTATCATGTTCCTCCAAGTAACCTGAAGCCTCATCCTTAATCATGGACTCTAACATCTTCCAAGCACTGAAATCAGGTTAACCAGCCTATCATTTCCAGCCTTTCACTTCCTTCCCTTCTTAAAGAATGAAGTGACATTTCCAATTTTCCAGTCCTCCGGAATCATTCCCAAATCTAGTGATTCTTGAAAGATCACTACTAATGCCTTCATGATCTCTTCAGCTATCTCTTTCAGAACCTTGGGATGTGAACACCAAATTTCTTGGTGTTCACCTGATGGAGAATCTCACCTGGTCCCTCAACACCAGCTCCATAGCAAAGAAAGCCCAGCAGCATCTCTACTTTTTGCGAAGGCTGAGGGAAGTCCATCTCCCACCCCCCATCCTCATCACATTCTACAGGGATTGTATTGAGAGCATCCTGAGCAGCTGCATTACTGCCTGGTTCCGAAATTGCACCATCTCCGATCACAAGGCCCTGCAGCGGATAGTGAGGCCAGCTGAGAAGATCATCGGGGTCTCTCTTCCTGCCATCACGGACATTTACACTACACACTGCATCCGCAAAGGAAACAGCTTTATGAAGGACTCCATGCACCCCTCATACAATCTCTTCTCCCTCCTGCCATTTGGGAAAAGGTACCGAAGCATTCAGACTCTCACGACCAGACTATGTAACAGTTTCTTCCCCCAAGCTATCAGACTCCTCAATACCCAAAGCCTGGACTGACACCTTGCCCTATTGTCCTGTTTATTATTTATTGTAAATGCCTGCACTTTTTTTGTGCACTTTAAGCAGTCCAGTGTAGGTCTGTAATCTAGTGTAGCTTCCTCAATGTTGTTTTTTATTTCATAGTTCAGTCTAGTTTTTATACTGTTGTCATGTAACACCATGGTCCTGAAAAACGTTGTCTCATTTTTACTATGCATTGTACCAGCAGTTATGGTAGAAATGACAATAAAAGCTGACGACTTGATTTGACTAGTAAGTCTGGTCCAGGTGACTTATCTACCTTCAGATCTTTCAGCTTTCAAAGCATCGTCTCTTTAGTACACTCTATCCTTTTTATATATGTCTTCAGACAATGCAGATTCACAGTTACGCGTTGAACCTATTTCTACCAACTTCTCCTTATATGCGTCCAAAACTTTCAGTTATGCAAGGCTGTTGCGACAGGAAGCACCGCTTTCCTGCCAGTACAAGTCACGTGCAAACACCTGACAGTTTCACTCCTGCTAGTCTTGCATTGGTTTTGGCAGCGTGTGGATGTGCAATCTTGAGCTCTTAAGCTTTTGTTGTTATTTTGTTGTTCACTGATTTTGTGCTTGACATATTTAACTACGCCTCCGAAGCATCCTACGTCAATTCCTGGGCCATCAGCCAAGCAGCAGAGAACTACTTTAACACTTGAAAAGAAGTTGGAAATTATAAGCAGGGCTGTGTCAGGTGAAGGTAACACAGATAGTGTTGAGGATTGTCAAGACTGCAGAGAGATATTGATAGGATGTAGAAGTGGGCTGAGAAGTGGCAGATGGAGTTCAACCCAGAGAAGTGTGAGATGGTACACTTTGGAAGGACAAACTCCAAAGCAGAGTACAAAGTAAATGGCAGGATACTTGGTAGTGTGGAGGAGCAGAGGGATCTGGGGGTATAATTCTACAGATCCCTGAAAGTTGCCTCACAGGTAGACAGGCTAGTTAAGAAAGCTTATGGGGTGTTAGCTTTCATAAGTCTTAAACTTGCGAGGTAATGATGCAGCTCTATAAAATTCTGGTTAGGCCACACTTGGATTACTGTGTCTAGTTCTGGTCGCCTCACTATAGGAAGGATGTGGAAGTGCTGGAAAGGGTACAGAGGAGATTTACCAGGATGCTGCCTGGTTTAGAGAGTATGGATTATGATCAGAGATTAAGGGAGCTAGGACTTTACTCTTTGGAAAGGAGGAGGATGAGAGGAGACATGATAGAGGTATACAAGATATTAAGAGGAATAGACAGAGTGGACAGCCAGCGCCTCTTCCCCAGGGCACCACTGCTCAATACAAGAGGACATGGCTTTAAGGTAAGGGGAGGAAAGTTCAAAGGGGATATTAGAGGACGATTTTTTACTCAGAGAGTGGTTGGTAAGTGGAATGCACTGCCTGAGTCAGTGGTGGAGGCAGATACACTAGTGAAGTTTAAGAGACTATTAGACAGGTATATGGAGGAATTTAAGTTGGAGGCAGGGTTTAAGGGTGGACACAACATCGTGGGCCGGAGGGCCTATACTGTACTATTCTATGTTCTTATTGCTTTCTTCGTAGCCTTGCGTTGATTTTCAAAAGCTTCCCAATATTATAGCTTCCCACTAACTTTTATTTGCCCGCTTTTTTGCTTTCATGCTGTCTTTGACTTTCCTTATCGGCCACAGTTGCCTTATCCTCCCTTTAGAACAACAATGACTGAATCCCTTCCCCACAGGGTATTAGCCACCTAGATAGGTTTCCACAATTCTAATTTGGTTTGGAGGGACCTTGTCAAGGATGACTAATGAAGAGGAGGCATTGTCAGATCCAGTTTTTGGTCACATGTTGACATGTTTAAAGAGCAGAGACCCCAGGGTCATCGGGGGGGGGGGGGGATGGTTAATGGGGGGGGGGGGAGAGATGGTGTTGAAGCTCATGCAGTAAAAGGACTTATTGGAAGAATGTCTGGATATAAATGAAATCCATTACTCTAGTAATGGGCAATGGGAAGCTGAGAAATGATGGGTCAGGTCAGAATTAATTGTGAGACAAATAACGCTAACTCAGCAGAGGCCAGTGCAGGAAATGGAGCCGTGCTCATTTCACTGAGGCTCACGGCCCAGTCAGGTCTGCACCTTGGTGTCAGCAGTATCCTCTCCTGATGTCATGGCTGTGGAGATGCTTGGGAGTGACTGAAGGAGACCACATTGCATAAGAGTGCACAAGACCTAGATCCAGAGGATGGTGCCGATAGAGGAGCCATTGACGCAGAATTGTACAGCATGAAAGCTTTCTTTTCCAAGAACTTCCCTACAACTGATGTAAGGCTAACTGGTTTGCAGTTACCAGGCAAAGAGGAAATTGAGAGAGCAGGCTGGTGAGACATAAAGCCTACAACTGTGAACAGAGCACCATGGTAGTGTAGCAGTTAACCTGACAGTTTGCAACTTGGGGCATTCAAGGATAAAGTCAAAGATAATGAGATTGTAGGAGAGATTGCTCGACTCCTGAATAAATAAGAAGACAAAAGAATTAGAAATAGAGAATTTCACTTCGGGTAACATGGGGACAAATTTGAAAAGGGTTATGAATACAGAACTGAAGGTATTATATTTGAATTCAGGCAATATACAGAATAAGGTAGATCTTGTAGAGCAGTTAGAAATCGGCAGGTCTGTTGTAGTAGATATCTGTGTCATGGCTGAAAGAAGATTATAGTTCGGAGCTCAACAACCCAGGGTACACATTGTGTTGAAAGGTCAGGTAGATAGGTAGAGGGGCTAGGAGGGCTCCATTTGTAAACCAAATGCAATCAATTCCTTAGAAAGAGATAACATTAGATCAGAAGATGTAGAATCCTTATAGATAAAGTTAAGAAACTGCAAGGGTATAAAGACCTTGAAGGGAGTTATACACTGGTATCTGAACAGTAGCCAGGATGTGGGATTCAAATTATAATAGGAGATAGAAGAGGCATGTAAAAAGGACAACGTTACGATAATGATGGGGGATTTCAATATGCAAGTAGATTGGGAAAGTCTGACTGGTGCTGGATCCCAAGAGAAAGAATGCCTACAAGATAGCTTTTTAGAGCAGCTTGTGGCTGAGCCCACTAGGGATAAGATAAGGCAATTGTGTGTTAATTCTGGATTGGGTGTTGTGTAATGAAACAAATTTGATTAGGGAACTTCAGGTAAAGCAGTGATCATGATAGAACTCAGCCTGCAGTTTGAAAAGGAGAAGCTCTGAAGATGCACTGAGATGAGATGAGAGCATATGGTAGCTTAGTGGTCAAGGGACCTGACTGGACTATTGCTCCAGGGATGTGAGTTTGAATTCCAGCACAGTTACTGTAGTGTGGTAACTTCTACTTTACAAAAGGACCACTCAACAAGTTTATGGCCAAAAGAACATCTTTATCTGGGACAGCAAATGATATTTACAATACAGAAGCTTTCAGGTACCTTGTGGTGGAACTACATATTGCATGCCGGAAGTAAAACCCGGCCAACCCAGGATCCCGCCTCTTGTTACCAACAGCTTCCTGATTAGTATTAACTTACTTTTAATAATACTCACATTACAACACTCCCCCCCACTTAAAAATCCAACATTCCCCAAATATAGAAGAACTGGGAAATAAAAACAGTGGTATCGTTAGCAACAGGTTACCAATACAAAAACACCTAAGAAAAAACACGGCAAATTCAACATTCAATCTAATAACAAAAAAATCTATCCAATCAAAGATTTGGTCTGTCAGGAGGTTTGTGAGGGCACTGTGATCTACGCACTACCCCCAGTGACCCAGCAGGCACCGCTGGTGAGGATGTTTTGGGTGGATCTGGTGTTGGGGCATGAGAGGGGTCAGTGTGTCCATCTGAGAACGTCCATCCTCTTCGGGGGACTCTGCCCCCTCTGCCAGTGTCTCTCCCTCTGGCAAAGTCACTGGTGGACATGCTTCCCCAGTAGTCTGTCTCACCATGGGAAATTCCATGGAGCTGTCTACCTCTGAGCCGGAATCATGAGGCAGGCGCACATGGTCCTGATGTCTGTAGAAAACACGCCCATCGGTCAGCTTAACAACACAGAAGACTGGACCACTCTGCTTACGAACAATCCCAGGTAGCCATTGCTGATTATTGCTACTGCTGACGTTTCTCACATAGACATTGTCATCCGTTTTTAACTGTCTCTCTTGCGCATATTGATCATGTCCCTCCTTCTGCTTTTCCTGCTTTCTCTACACTTTTGCCTTCATGTCCGGATGCAGCAGGTCCAATCTTGACTTAGACCTACGCCCCACCAGCATCTCTGCTGGAGTGCATGCAGTCGTAGTCTGTAACGTGAGGCGGTACTTAAACAAGAAACATGAAAGCCGGGTACCAAGAGAGTCCCCTGTCATCCGCTTCAGGCCTTCCTTCTCTGTCTGAACAGCCTGCTCAGCCTGCTCATTTGAGGCTGGGTGGAAAGGGGCCCTCTGAATGTGACGAATGCCATTCTGCTGCATGAACTCACTGAACAGATCACTGGTGAATGTCAGGCCATTATCAGTGACCAGAATGTCAGGCAACCCGTGGACTGCAAACACTTGTCTGAGTTTGTCTATGGTAGAGGGGGCTCATGTTGCTCATGAGGTGAGCTTTTATCCATTTGGAGTGCACATCTACCATTACAAGAAATATCTGCCTCATAAAGGGGCCAGCAAAGGGTAGACTGGCCACTCTCATGGGTGCAAAGGAGCTGGTGGTGTCATTTTCTGGTTGGTCTGACATTGCATGCATGATTTTACCTTGTTCTCCAGATCCTGAACAGTTCTTGGCCACCAGATGTAGGATCTTGCAAGGCTTTTCATCCGAGACCCCCCTGGGTGAGTCTCATGAATTTCCTCCACAATCTGTGAATGGCCAGGGGGAGGCACGATGACCCTTGCCCCCCAGAAAATGCAGCCATCCTGCAGACTCAGTTCCGTCTTGCGTTTGGCATAAGGCCTCAGTTCCTCTCCTCCCACAACTCTGGGCCAACCTTGTAAAAGGAAAGTCTTGACTTGAGACAGAACTGGGTCCCTCTCTATCCACTGCTTGATCTGGGTCACCTTTACAGGTGTCTCTGACAGCCTCTTCAATGAAAACACAGTCCCTGGAGGCACATATGTAGTAACAGGCATCTCAGGTAAAGGGAGTAGACTCAGCACATCGGCGTTTGCATTATCCCCACCCGCTCTGTACACTATAGTGTACTGGTAGGCTGACAATGTGAGAGCCCAATGCTGTATCTTGGCTGAGGCTAGCTGTGGGATGTATCTGGTCTCGCTAAAAAGGCTCATCAGTGGTTTATGGTCCATATAAATTGTGAATGCACGTCCATAGAGGTACTGATGAAAGCGTTTGACTGCAAAAACAATGCCCAGACCTTCTTTGTCTGGCTGTGAATGTCCCTTCTCAGCAGCCGTCAGGGTACGTGAAGCAAAACCAATAGGCTTCTCTGAACGGTCCTCCATTACGTGTGAGAGAACTGCCCCGACTCCACAGGGCGAAGCGTTACATGAAAGGGTGATCTCATTGTCTGGGTCATAGTGAACGAGCAGCTTCACTGAGTGCAGGAGTTCTTTCACTTCCTTGAAAGCTTCCTCCTGCTCTTCACCCCACCGCCACTTAGTGTCATGGTGAAGCAGCTTATACAGTGGGGCCAAAACCTTTGAGAGGTCTGGAAGAAACTTGCCATAATAATTCATCATGCACAAAAATGATCTGAGTTCAGTGACGCTCCTGGGGTTTGGGGCCTCCTTAATAGCTCTCAGTTTTTCCTCCACTGGGCAAAGCCCTTCAGTTATAATCTTGTGTCCCAGGTAGGTCACGGAGCCAGGAACACACATTTTCCGCATTTCAATCGCAGCCCTGCATCTGAGAGCCTCTTCAGCACCTGTTCTAAGTTAGCCAAATGCTCCCCCTCTGTGGCTCCTGTGATCAAAATATTGTAGCGGTGTGCTACACGCAGCGCTAAAATTACGACACGGAGTCGGTAACTGCAGTCGAAGGAAAAAACTTTATTCGAAAACTTCAGCCTCACTTTTAAGCCTCTGTCAACCGGCCCCCCATGGCGCAACGGCTCCAAAGCTCTGTGCTCGCAAACCCCCGTAGGCTATCTAATTGTGAGTCGGTTCGGATACGCTAGGAAATGGGTCGCCACATAACCACCCCCCCCCCCCAGAACCGGCGATACACCCCCCAATGTCCACAGTCTGGGCCAGAACCTGCTTGGGAGGTCGGCCTCTGCGCCGAGGCGCCGGAAACTCGGCCGGTTGCGCCAGGTCCACATGGGCCGGCTTGAGGCGGTCCACCGTGAAAACCTCCTCCTTCCCCCCAACGTCCAGCACGAACGTGGACCCGTTGTTCCGGAGCACCATAAACGGCCCCTCGTATGGCCGCTGCAGCGGTGGCCGATGCCCGCCCCTTCTTACAAACACAAACTTACAGTTCTGTAGGTCTTTGGGTACGCAGGTCGGGTGCCGCCCATGCTGTGAAGTGGGTATGGGGGCCAGGTTACCGAGCTTCTCGCGAATTCTGCCCAGGACTGCTGCGGGTTCTTCCTCTTGCCCCCTTGGGGCTGGTAGGAACTCCCCGGGGTCGACCAGGGGCGCGCCGTATACCAACTCGGCCGACGAGGCGTGCAGGTCGTCCTTGGGCGCTGTGCGGATGCCGAGTAGGACCCAGGGAAGCTCGTCCGCCCAGTTGGCTCCTCGCAGGCGGGCCATGAGGGCCGACTTCAGGTGACGGTGGAAACGCTCCACTAGCCCGTTCGACTGTGGGTGGTAGGCAGTTGTGTGGTGCAGCTGAGTCCCCAAAAGGCTGGCCATAGCTGACCACAGGCTGGAGGTGAACTGGGCGCCTCTGTCGGAGGTAATGTGGGCTGGTACACCAAAGCGAGATATCCAGGTGGCGATCAGGGCTCGGGCGCAAGATTCGGAGGTGGTGTCGGTGAGCGGGACCGCCTCTGGCCATCTTGTGAACCGGTCCACGATAGACAGGGGGCCCACGATATCCACATGAATGTGGTCGAAACGCCGGTGGGCGGGATGGAACTGCTGCGGTGGGGCTTTGGTGTGCCGCTGCACCTTGGCCGTCTGGCAGTGCATGCACGTTCTGGCCCATTCACTGACCTGTTTGCGGAGTCCGTGCCAAACGAACCTGCTGGAAACCATCCGGACAGTTGTCCGGATGGAGGGATGCGCCAAGTTATGAATGGAGTCGAAAACGCAGCGCCGCCAGGCTGTCGGGACGACGGGACGGGGCCGGCCGGTGGCGACGTCACAGAGTAGGGTCCTCTCACCCGGGCCCACGGGGAGGTCCTGGAGCTGCAGACCGGAGACTGCGGTCCTGTAACTCGGAATCTCCTCATCCGCCTGCTGTGCCTCTGCCAGCGCCTCAAAGTCTACCCCTTGGGAAAGGGCATGAACGGTAGGGCGAGAGAGCGCATCCGTCACGACATTGTCCTTACCCGAGACGTGCCGGACATCCGTCGTGTATTCAGAGATGTAGGACAGGTGGCGTTGCTGGCGGGACGACCAGGGGTCGGATGCTTTCGTAAACGCAAAGGTAAGCAGTTTGTGGTCCGTGAACACGGTGAAGGGCCGACCTTCTAGGAAGTACCTGAAATGCCGGATTGCCAGGTAGAGCGCCAACAGTTCCCGGTCGAAAGCACTGTACTTAAGCGCGGGTGGTCGCAGGTGTTTGCTGAAAAACGCCAGGGGTTGCCAGCGACCTGCGATGAGTTGCTCCAGCACCCCACTGACTGCCGTGTGGGATGCGTCCACTGTGAGGGCGGTAGGGGTGTCCATTCTGGGATGTACTAGCATTACGGCGTCCGCCAAAACTTCCTTCGTTTGAACGAAAGCGGCGGCGGACTCCTCGTCCCAGGTAATGTCCTTGCTCGGACCCGACATCAGGGCGAACAGGGGGCGCATGATCCGGGCAGCTGAAGGGAGGAAGCGGCGGTAGAAATTGACCATACCTACGAATTCCTGAAGGCCTTTGATCGTGGTGGGTCGGGGGAAGTGGCGGACCGCATCTACCTTAGCGGGCAGAGGGGTTGCCCCGTCTTTAGTAATTCTGTGGCCCAGGAAGTCAATGGTATCGAGTCCGAACTGGCATTTGGCAGGGTTGATTGTAAGACCGTACTCACTCAGTCGGGCGCAGAGTTGACGGAGGTGGGACAGATGCTCCTGATGACTGCTGCTGGCTATGAGGATGTCATCCAAATAGATGAACGCGAAGTCCAGGTCCCGTCCCACCTCGTCCATTAACCGCTGGAACGTCTGTGCGGCATTCTTCAGGCCGAACGGCATGCGGAGGAACTCGAAAAGGCCAAACGGGGTGATGAGAGCCGTTTTGGGGACGTCGTCAGGATGCATCGGGATTTGATGGTATGCCCGGACGAGATCTACCTTGGAGAAGATCCGTGCGCCGTGCAGGTTTGCCGCAAAGTCCTGAATGTGCGGCACAGGGTAGCGGTCCGGTGTGGTAGCCTCGTTCAGCCTGCGGTAGTCGCCGCACGGTCTCCAGCCCCCCGTCGCTTTGGGCACCATGTGCAGGGGGGAAGCCCATGGGCTGTCGGACCGCCGGATGATCCCCAATTCCTCCATCCTCTGGAACTCCTCCTTCGCCAGTCGGAGCTTGTCCGGGGGAAGCCGCCGAGCACGGGCATGGAGGGGTGGTCCCTGGGTCGGGATGTGGTGCTGTACGCCGTGCCTGGGCATGGCCGCTGTGAACTGCGGTGCCAGAACCGATGGGAACTCCGCCAGGACCCTGGTGAAGTCGTTGTCGGACAGCGTGATGGAGCCGAGGTGAGGGGCCGGCAACTGGGCTGCACCCAGGGAGAACGTCTGAAAGGTCTCGGCGTGTACCAGTCTCTTCCTGGGCAGGTCGACCAGTAGGCTGTGAGCCCGCAAAAAATCCACACCCAGAAGCGGTTGGGCTACGGCGGCCAGTGTGAAGTCCCACGTGAACTGGCTGGAGCCGAACAGTAGCTGCACCTGACGGGTGCCATAGGTCCTTACTGTGCTGCCATTCACGGCCCTCAGGGGGGGACCCGGTGCCCTGCTGCGGGTGTCGTAACTCGTCGGAGGTAAAACGCTGATCTCAGCCCCAGTATCGACCAAAAACCGGCGTCCCGACCTTCTATCCCACACATACAGGAGGCTATCCCGATGGCCAGCCGCCGTAGCCATCAGCGGCGGCTGGCCCTGGCGTTTCCCGGGAACTCGCAGGGCGGGCGACAACGGCGGGCTTCTGCGCCCCACCGCTGGTGGTAGAAGCACCAGTGTTCATTGGGCCGGGGGTTGGCGGGCTCTGCGGCCGGGCCTGGACTGGTTTGCTGCCGGGAGCGTGGCTGGGAGATCTGTGCGATGGACACCCCGCTCACCTTTTTGGCGTTCCACAGCAAGTCCGCCCGGGCTGCCACCTTCCGGGGGTCACTGAAATCCGCGTCGGACAGCAGCAGGCGTATGTCCTCGGGCAGCTGCTCCAGGAATGCCTGCTCAAACATGAGGCAGGGTGTGTGTCCTCCGGCCAGAGACAACATCTCATTCATTAAAGCCGATGGAGGTCTGTCGCCCAAGCCATCCAGGTGCAGTAAACGGGCAGCCCGCTCGCGCCGTGAGAGTCCGAAAGTCCTGAGGAGCAGGGCTTTGAATTCCGTGTACTTGCCGTCTGCCGGGGGCGACTGTACGAACTCCGCGACCTGGGGCGCTGTGTCCTGGTCGAGGGAGCTCACCACGTAGTAGTAGCGGGTGTCTTCTGAGGTGATCTGGCGAACGTGGAATTGGGCTTCGGCTTGCTGGAACCATAGATCCGGGCGCTGTGTCCAGAAACCAGGCAGTTTCAACGAAACCGCATGAACAGAGGCGGCGTCGGTCATTTCTGGTCCAAAAATCGTTTGGACTGTCGGGGTCACCAATTGTAGCGGTGTGCTACACGCAGCGCTAAAATTACGACACGGAGTCGGTAACTGCAGTCGAAGGAAAAAACTTTATTTGAAAACTCCAGCCTCACTTTTAAGCCTCTGTCAACCGGCCCCCCATGGCGTAGAGGCTCCAAAGCTCTGTGCTCGCAAACCCCCGTAGGCTATCTAATTGTGAGTCGGTTCGGATACGCTAGGAAATGGGTCGCCACAATATCATGAAGATACACTGCTGCGTGTGAAATCCCCTGCAGCAAAGAGTACACTGTCCTTTGGAAAATGGCGGGGCTAGACGCCACTCCAAACACCAGGTGATTGTATCTGAATAATCCCTTGTGCATATTGATTGTGACATACTCCTTTGAATCCTCGTCGAGCAGCAGCTGTTGGTAAGCTGGCTCAAGTCCAGCTTTGTAAACAGCTTACCCCTGACAGGGTCACAAACCAGTCATCTACCCGTGGCAATAGGTACTCCTCCAGCTTAGAGACCCGATTCACCGTAAGCTCGTAGTCCCCACATATCCTCACCTTTTTATCTGCCTTCAAAACTGGAACAATGGGAGCTGCCCACCTTGAAAACTGGACGGGCTCAATGATGCCCAGCCCCTGTAAACGCTCCAGCTCCTCCTCGACTTTGCCTTTCATGGCACAGGGCACCAGCGTGGGCTTAAAAACACGTGGTGTGGCCTCAGGGAGTTTCATGGTCAAGCCTTTCAGTGTGCCCAGCTCGTTCCTGAAAGTGTCACTATACTGCTACAGAATGTCCTCCATTATGTGTGCATACTTAATTTCATGCCAGTTGAGCTGGATTTTGTGAAGCCAATCACGGCCCAAAAGACTGGGCCCACTGCCCTTAGCTATCACCAGCCTGACTTCAGCCTTCTGACCCTTGGCTGAAATATCCACATATAACAACTCTGAATGAGGTACGGGCTGCCCCGTATAGGTCCTGAGTTTGAGATTAGATGGTCTGATGGGAGGCAGGTTGGACCCCCATGTCCTCCTGTAGGTCTCTTCACTAGTGACCAATGCAGTAGCCCCTGAATCAATCTCAAACTTAATGTCCTTTCCCCTGACAGTGACTGTGGCATAATATGGTTCATGTGGTCCCTCATCCGTTTCCACCCCAAACATGTTGTAGGCACACGCTGCCTCCTCGTCTGCTTCCCCCAGGTGGTGTGTGGCTGCCCGAGTCTGTTGAGATTTCCCCTGCCCAGGCTTAATCTTACCCTTTATGCTCCTGCACTGTTTAACTAAATGTCCTGTTTTGCTACAAGCATGGCAGACAGTATCTTTGAATTTACAAACATTTGCATAGTGCGTCCCTCCACACTGAAAACATTCTACCTGCTTTGCATTCTCCCCCCTGACTTGGTGCACTGCCGTCGACTGCGACCCCCCCCCCCCCCCATATCCTTTCTGGATATCCTTAGCATTATTAGCAACCATCTCCATGCTTTGGGCAATATCTGGGGCTTCCTTGAAAGTCAATGGTGGGGTTTCCTCCAACAAGCAGCGTTGTACAGCATCATTATTAACGCTGCATACCAATCCATCACGGAGCATGTCATCCAACACGCTCCGACAGCTGCCGAAGCTTGGCCACAAAATTAGCTTCAGACTGACCTGGCTTCCAGACATGTCTGTGAAACTGGAACTGTTGGACTATCAGCATAGGTTTTGGATTCTGGTGGTTCTCCACAAGCTTGACCAGTTCGTCATATGGAGTTTCTCCCAGTTTCCGGGGCGTGGCTAAGTTCTGTATCAGCTTGTATGTCTTTGCTCCACACACAATCAGGAGAATAGAGCACTTCTTAGCCTCCTCAGTAATTCCATTAGCACAGAAAAAGTGCCCCAACCTTTCCTCATACTCCAGCCAGTCCTCAGTTCCCTCCACAAATTCACCGTTAGCCCTGAATGTAGCCATCTGAATGCAAGGCTACTCGTCTGCTCACAGCTCCTGTTCGAAACATGCTGACCCATTCACCTCGTCGCCAAAAATATGTGGTAACTTCTACTTTACAAAAGGGCCACTCAACAATTTTGTGGCCAAAAGAACATCTTTATCTGGGACAGCAAATGATACTTACAATACAGAAGCTTTCAGGTACCTTGTGTGGCATGGGTGGCAGAACTACATACAATGCATACCGGGAGTAAAACCCCGCTGACCCTGGAGCCAGCCTCCTGTTACCAACAGCTTCCGATTAGTATTAACTTACTGTTATTAATACTCACATTACAACATGTAGAATCTAAAATCAAATAATTTAATAAACCTCGGATTTAAAGGGATGATATTATTGAAGCTAGGTGTGAAAACCCACCGATTCACTGGTACCCTTTAGTGAGGGAGGCCTGCCAACCTTACCCTCTTTTTGCTTCTATGTGACCCCAAACTCACCACTGACAACGGCTCCACCTTCAATACTATAATTTCAAGCAAACTCATCTCCAAGCTCCTCAACGTGGGGATCTACACCTCCTTTTCCACTGCATCCTGAATTCTAACCAACAAATCACAATCAATAGTGCTGGCAGCAACACCTCCACAGTGATTGTCCTCAACACTCTATTCCATGTACGCTCAAGAATGCATGGCTAGGTTCTGCTCTACTTCCATCTATAAATTTGTAGATGATACCACTGTAGTGAGCTTTATCTCAGATAACAATCTATCGGAGGACAGGAAGGAGATAGAGACATGGTGTCAGGACAACACCTCAATGTTAGCAAACCAAAAACAACTGACCACGGCCATTGACTTTGGTGGGGGGTGGAGGAAGGTGTTACACATACTCCTGTTTACATGGAGAGAGTTGAGAGCTTCAAGCTCCTAATAGTGAACTGTCCTGGTCCAACCATGTGGATGCTAGTGCCAAGAAAGCTCTACTTCCTCAGGAGGCTGAAGAGGCTTGGTATGTCTCCTGTGACCCTCATTAAGTTTTGCAGATGCACCCTAGAGAGCATCTAATCCTGGTGCATCATGGCTTGCTGTAGCAGCAGCTCTGCTCTTGACCAGGAGAAGCCACAATGAGTTGTGGACACTGCTCAGCCCATCACAGAATCAAGAATAATCTTATTTGACTTGCCAACAGAAGGCAGAGGGTGGTAGTAGATGGGGCGTATTCTGCCTCGAGGACTGTGATTAGTGGTGTTCTGCAGTGATCTGTTCTGCAACCCCTGCTCTTTGTGATTTTTATAAATAACTTGAATGAGGAAGTGGATGGATGGGTTAGCAAGTATGCAGATGACATGAACGTTGGTGGTGTTGTGGATGGTGTAGAAATTTGTCATAGGTTACAATGGGGCATTGATATGATGCAGATCTGGGCTGAGAGGTGGCAGATGGAGTTCAATCTGGAAAAAAGTGAAGTGATTCACTTGATTTAGATGGTTGAAGTTGAAGGCAGAATGTGGAGGAACAGAAGAATCTTTGGGTCTATGTCCGTAGATTCCTCAAAGTTGCTGTGCAAGTTGATAGGATGGTTAAGAAGTCAGAAGGTGTGTTGGCAGTCGTTTGTTGGGGGATTGAATTCAAGAGCCACAAAGTAATGTTGCAGCTCTATAAAATGCAGCCAGCCAACCCAACCACACTCAGAGGATTGTGCTCATTTCTGGTTGCCTCATTTTAGGAAGGATGTGGAAGCTTTAGAGAGGATGCAAAGGAGATTTACAGGAAGTTGCCTGGACTAGAGAGCATGTCTTATGAGAAAGGTTTGGAGCGAAGGAAGATGAGAGGTGATTTGATAGAGATGTATACGATGAAAAGAAGCACTGAGAAAGTGGACAGCAGTGCCTTTTCTCAAGGGCAGAAATGAATAATCCATGAGGGCATAATTTTAAGGTGATTGGAAGAATGTATGGGGGTTTATCAGAGATAGGTTTTCTACATAGAGGTAGTGTGCACATGGAATGCGATATTAAAGGTGGTGGTAGAGACAGATACATTAGGGACATTTAAGAGACTCTTTGGTAGGCAGATAGCTGAATGAAGGAAGTGTTCGATTAATCTTTGAGTAGGTTAAAAGGTCACCGTTATATCATGGGCTGAAGGGCCTATGCTGTGTTGGGCTGTTCTATGTTCTACCAGCAATGTCTGTATGTAACAGCAGAGGGCAGTGAATGCCTTCACAAACAATTCATGCAACCCGCACAAAATGCTGGAGGAACTCAGCAGGCCAGGCAGCATCTGTAGAATAGAGTACAGTTGACGTTTTGGGCCGAGACTGTTCAGCAGGACTGGAGAAAAAAAAATGAGGAGTCAGAGTAAAAAGGTGGAGGCAGGGGAGGAAGAAACTCAGGTGAGGGGTGAAACCGGGAGTGGGAAGGGTGAAGTAAAGAGCTGGGAAGTTGATTGGTGAAAGAGGTACAGGGCTGGAGAAGGGGGAATCTACTAGGAGAAGACAGGAGGCCATGGAAGAAAGAAAAAGGGGGAGGTCCATTTGTTCGACAAGCAATTCATTGCATTTTTACTCCTCACTGACCTCTGCTGAGTCGATAATGAACTGGGAAGCCTCAGACAGGACATTACCTCCTTTAGGGACTTTGGACAATGTCACTGGCTAATTCCACTGGTTGGTGAATGTGTAATTAATTATGCAATCTGTATTATGCATTGCTGTGTGGCCTAAGGTCATCTTGACATTAGTGTTGTTAGATGAATTCTGGATGGTGATGAGTCAGAGAGTCAGAGTGAGATAAGAGATGCAGCAATGAGAACCTCTCGCTCAACGTCAGCAAAACTAAAGAGCTGATTGCTGACTTCAGGAAAGGGAAAGAGGGTGAACATACACCTGTGAACCCAGCCAATAGTTTTAATCACAAGGAAATTGTGCCAGGGTCTTTAGGAGGTTTGGATTGTTACTGAACACTCTAACAAATCTCCAAAGATGCACTAGTGAGATTGTCCTGACCAGTTGCATCATGGTCTGGCATTGCAGTTCAAAAGCGTAGGAATGTAAGAGGCTGCATAGAGTAGAGAGTAGTGGACCACATCCAGAAGATCTTTCCCCACCATTAGCAGTATCTACAGGAGATGTTTCCTCAAGAGGCAAAATCCATTCTCAAAGATACCCGCCATCTGAGACATGCCAGCTTCTTGCAACTACCATCAGAATCAGAATCGGGTTTATTATCGCTGGTATACCTCATGAAATTTGTTAACTTTGTGGCAAGAGTACAATACCCTACATGATAAATATAGAGAAAAAAGCCTGAATCACAGTAACTGTATGTATGCATATTAAATAGCTAAATTAAAATTGTAGTGCAAAAATAGAAATAAAAATGAGTATTGAGGTAGTGTTCACGGGTTCAATGTCCATTTAGAAATTGGATGGCAGTGGGGAAGAATTTGTTCCTGATTCGCTGAGTGTGTGCCTTCAGGTTTCTGTATTTCCTTCCTGATGGTACCAATGAGAAGGGGGCATGTCCTGGGTGGTGGGGGTCCTTAGTGATGGACACAACCTTCCTGAGGCATTGCTCCTTGAAGATGTCTTGGATACTACAGAGACTAGTACCCATGATGGAGCTGACTAAACTTACAACTTTCTGCGACCTGTTTCGATCCTGTGCAGTGACCTCCCCTCTTCCCCAACCACCACCCCCCGTACCAGATGGTGATGCAACCAGTTAGAATGCTCTCCACAGTACATCTGTAGCAGTTTTTGGGTGTTTTAGGTGACAAACCAAACTCCTAATGAAATATAGCTGCTGATGCCTTCTTTATAGCTGCATCAATATGTTGTGACCAGTTTAGTTCTTCAAGGTATTGACACCTAGGAACTTGAATTTGTTTGCTCTCTCCACTTCTGATCCTTCTCTGAGGATTGGTTTGTGTTCCTTCATCCCACCCCTCCTGAAGTCCACAATCAGCTCTTTGGTCTTACAAACATTGAGGGCAACATTGTTGCTATGACATCACTCAACTAGCTGGCGTGTATCTTGCTCTTGTACTTCCTTTGATTACCATCTGAGATCCTGCCAACAATGGTTGTATCGTCAGCAAACATATAGATGGCATTTGAGCAATGCCTAACCACACAGTCATGGATGTAGCGAGAGTAGAGCAGTGGGCTAAGCACGCACCTCTGTGGTGCACCAGTGTGGATTGTCAGTGAGGTAGAGATGTTATTTCCAATCTGCACAGATTGTGGTCTTCTGGTGAGGAAGTCAAGGATTCAGTTGCAGAGACGGGTCACCAGACTCAAATGCCACAGACTTAACCTCCTGGTTCATTCATGGCTTTTGATTTGCGAATGTACAGTAAGTTTTCGTAGGCACATTCTCATTTACATAGGTTTTAACGAAGTCGGTGACAACTGTGATATACTCATCCAGACTCAAAGATGAATCTCTGACTACAGTTCAGTTCCCCAACTCAAAGTAGTCCTGTAAACACTCCTGTGCCTCCCTTGTCTGTATCTTCTTAATCCTTACTACTAGTGCTGCAATCTTCAGTCTCTGTCTACACTCAGGGAGTAGAATACAGCCAGGTGATCAGACTTTACAAAGCGTGGACGTTGGATAGCATGGTAGGCACAGAAGTCTGAAGTCCCACACCACTAAGTCAAGAACAACTACTTCTTTTCAACCATTAAGTTCTTAAACCAATCTGCACAACAATCACTAAAGTTTAAAGGCAGTCTGACCACTTTGAGTACTTTGCTCTCCTGTGAATGTGCTTATATGATACCAGATACCAAAGACAATAACCTCAATGTGAATACAACCTTATCTTTGGGTGAAAAAAGTGTTTCTAGATCCCTTCTAACCTCGTAAACCTCACCCCACTCTATGCCCTCTGGTCTAATACTCTTCTGTCATGGAAAAAAATGTTAATCTTATTGGTGCTGCTCATTATTTTATATACATCAGTCAAATTCCCCTCAGTCTCCACTGCTCCAAAGATAACAAACCTGGCTTATCCAGTCTCTACTCAGTCTTCTGACTTTGACTTCCTGTGCCGTGCTTTATGTCTGTAATGAGACAGAGAGAGAGAGAGAGAGAGAGAGAGAGAGAACAAGAAAGAGGATTCTGCAGTGCATCATGGAGAGAAGAGGGCATGACAAAGCACAGAAGAAGTCATTTACTGCAACCATGGGTTGTGTCAAATATTTGTACCACCGGACTTGGACTTCTGAGGTTGAGCGAGTGGAACTGCTCCAGTGCAATGGCTCTTCCACTTTAAAAACTTCCACATAGGTTCCTCTATCATCATCAGATACAAAGGGAAACCAATCAATCACTTGGCTTATTATTTTACTGAGATAAAGTGAAAAAGTTTGTGCAAGTCATCCATAAAGATAATTTCAAACATGTTTGTTGAGTTTGTACAAAGGGAAGAACAGTAAGAGTTAAGGATATAGTGTTACTTTTAGAGAGTGCAGTGCAGGTAGACAAATGAGGTGCAAGGGTCAAGTCCTGGTAGACTGTAAGGTCACGAGTTCATCTTTATCATACCAACATGTACAACAGACTGGAGGAACTCAGTGGGTCAGGCAGCATCCGTGGAAATGAGCAGTCAACGTTTCGGGCCGAGACCCTTTGTCAGGACTGTACGTTGTCCATTCAAGAGACTTATACAGCTGGGTAGAACCTGTATTTGAGACTGGAGAGGCATATTTGCAGGTTTTTGTATCTTTTGTCCAATGGCGGAGGGTAGAAGAGAGAAAGAGTGGGGTGGAGGCTGCTGTGCTGAGGTGACAGGAAGTGTAGAAGAGTCCATTGAGAGAAGGTTGGCTTTTGTAATGTGTTGAGCTGTGCCCACAACCTTTTGCATTCTCTTTCAGTATATATATATATATATATATATATATATATATATATATATATATATATATAGAGAGAGAGAGAGAGAGAGAGAGAGAGAGAGAGAGAGAGAGAGAGAGAGAGGTGAGGGTCAAAGTGCACATGCTAAATTTCTTCAGTCCCATAAGGAGGTAGAGGCATGTGCGTACTTTCTTGGACATGGCATCAGCATGGTTATACCAGGGCAGGTTGATGTTTACTGTTAAGAATTTGAAGTTTTCAAGCCCCTCGACATCAGCACCGTTGATATATATGGTATCCTTTGTGTTGCCTCACTTCTTGAAGTCAATGACCAGCTTTTTTGTTTTGCTGATATTAAGGACATTAAGAGGAAAGTTGTTTTCATGACACCATGTTACTAAACTCTCCTTCCTGTACTGTGACTCAAAGATCCAGTTAGAAAGCAAGGCATTGACTCCCAGGTCTAGGTGTTTGGAGGTGAGCTTACTTAGAATTTTAGTGTTGAAGGTGAAGCTGTGGTCAATAGATAACTGTCTGATGTAGCAGTGTTTGTTATTCAGATGCTCCAGAAGTGAGTGTAGTGCAAGCAAGAAGGCAAATTGTGGTGGGTAACTGTGTGCTCCGAACAGCTACTTGATGCATTTTACTAAGGCGGATGTCAGAATCACCAGGCAGTATCTGTCTACATCATACCTATTCAAGTGCCAGCCTGAATGTTTCTTGAAAATATTATTTAAATCAGGCCATGGTAGGTGTTGCAGATGGAGAGGTCCCACGGTTCGGTGGGAGGTCCCTGCATTTGGAAAGTGCTGTGGAAGTGGTCGTCCCAGGATTTGGTAGATGTTGGTGCTGGGAGGTCCCTGCATTTGGTAGGCATTTGGGATTCAGATATCCCAGGATTTGGTAGATGTTGGTGCTGGGAGGTCCCTGCATTTGGTAGGCATTTGGGATTCAGATATCCCAGGATTTGGTAGATGTTGGTGCTGGGAGGTCCCTGCATTTGGTAGGCATTTGGGATTCAGATATCCCAGGATTTGGTAGATGTTGGTGCTGGGAGGTCCCTGCATTTGGTAGGCATTTGGGATTCAGATATCCCAGGATTTGGTAGATGTTGGGGCTGGGAGGTCCCTGCATTTGGTAGGCATTTGGGATTCAGATATCCCAGGATTTGGTAGATGTTGGTGCTGGGAGGTCCCTGCATTTGGTAGGCATTTGGGATTCAGATATCCCAGGATTTGGTAGGTGTTAGGGTTGGCAAGGGCCCAGAATTTGGTTAGTGTTGAGGATCGGGGTTGTCCCAGATTATGATAGGTATTGTGGATTGGCAGGTTCCAGTGTTTGGTAGATAGTGGGATGGGAAGCTCCCAGGATTTGAAAGATGTTGGCGATGGGGAGGTCCCCAGATTTGGTAGGTATTTGGGGACAGGCAGTTCCCAGGATTTGGTAGTTGTTGAGAATAGGAAGGCTCCAGGATTTGATAGGTGTTGGGGCTGGCAAAGTTCCAGGATTTGGTTGGTTTGGGGATAGGTAGTTCCCTGCATTTGGTTGGTGTTGGGGTTGGGGAGGATGCAGTGACTGGTTGGTATTGCAGATTGGGAGGTCATAGGATTTTGAAGATATTGGGGATGTGGTTGATGGATTTAGTAGGTGTTGGGGCAGGGTGGTCTCAGGACTTGGTAGATGTTGGTGGTGGTATGTCCTTGCATTTGGTAGGTGTTGTAAATGGAGAGATCCTGGGATGTGGTGGGTGTTAGAGATGGGTGGGTTCCTGCATTTGATCGGTGTTGGGAATGGTGTGGTCCCAGTATTTGGTAATATGAGAAGATCCTGAGGATGGGGAGATCCTGAGGGTGGAGTAGTCTCAGGGATGTCAAGTTGTCAGCGTTGGAAAGATTCTTGCATTGGTAAGCTCTCCGGTGATGGTGCTCTTGCTGAGGCAGCGCTCAGTAATACTGTCCCACTCTGGACCCAGAGAATGACCAGCTCCATCCAGTGGCACTCAGACTACCTGAACCTGACCTTCAGCAGTGACTCTCACTGATGACTCTCTACACCAGCTTAATTCCATGAGGCAGAAAACTTCCCCAGTTGGTGCCTCATTCCTGAGGCTACAGGAGCACTTTGGAGACTGTGACCTGCACAGTCTGGGACATGGGGTGTGGGTGGTGCTGAAACCACCACACACACACTCTCTCTCTCTCACACACACACACACACACTCTCTCTCTCTCTCTCTCTCTCTCACTCTCTCTCTCTCACACACACACACACACACACACACACACACTCTCTCTCTCTCTCTCTCACTCTCTCACTCTCACATACACACACACACACACACACTCTCTCTCTCTCTCTCTCACTCTCTCACACACACACACACTCTCTCACTCTCTCACACACACACACACACACACACACACACTCTCTCTCACTCTCTCTCACACACACACACACACACACACACACTCTCTCTCACTCTCTCTCACACACACACACACTCTCTCTCACTCTCACACACACACACACACACACACACACACACACACACACACACACACACACACACACACACACACACACACACACACACACACACACACACATGCCAGTGTAAAGTACTTGTTCCCTGAAGGCTAAGTTCAGTGTGGAATGTTCAGGTCTATACATTGGCGATACTAGGTGTTGAAGGAAAGGGTCTGTACTTTGTTCAAGGCTGCTTCTAGAATTCTCAATAATGATTGTTTCAGACTGCACTGCAAACAGTAATTGCTGTAAATACTTGGCACATCGGACAAGTCTTTGCAGAGAGAAACAGTGTCAGTGGTTCAGATTTCATTTACCAAACATGAGCCTGGCCACAGACTATGTCTTGTGTTATGAAGGCTGTACTTGAGGTAAATTAGGGATAGTTTTGGGTGCAGCATAGGGAGTTTAGGGACAGAAATGAGGGGAGTTAGGAGTCAGCAGCAGGAAGGAAAGTATCAGAGGCCGAAGCCGGAGTCCAGGTCAGAGCACTTAGTGGTTGAAGGCGAATCAATGATCCCCTGGACGGATGTCAGAGTGGCAGGTCTGAGATGTAGACCAGTGCAGTCAATGGCAGGCCCCATAGGCATGGGCTGGTGACCCCCAGGTGTGAGTCTGGAGCATGAGGCCTGCAGTTTAAGATCCTGTCACTGGTGCATCCAGGAGTTGATACTAAAGGTCAAATCCAAAAGTTTGCAGTCGTCAAGTCTATGCCTAGTGATTGAAGCTCCTGGTTTAGACTGTCCAGAATTTGGTAGGCCTGATGTTTTGAGTCTGTGTGTCAGAGGCCCTGTGGCTGTGAATCTGCAAGACAAAAGCCTGATGGCATGTTTGGAAGTTGGAGGCATGATGTCTGTGAGCCTGGGCCTGAGGCTGTAGGTTGGAGGCCAGTCTGTGTGTGTGAATGGAGGGAAGAAAGGGCTTGTTTTGCTGCTTTTGTTGTGTTGTTGTTTCTGTTCTTCCACTGAGCATTGTGGGAATGCTCTGTTGGTGCCAGGATAAATGGCAACACTTGTGGGCTGCCCCAGCGTATTCTTAGTTTGTGTTGTTTTTAACGCAAACGGCACAATTTACGGAATGTTTGAATGTACATGTGATAAAGAAATAAATCTGATTCTGAAATGGAAAGGCTCTGTGGAGAGGGCGGAAGAGATTTACTATACTCCAGGACTTCAGCCCTCTTCTCTCTGTCTGCTAAACCCAGGAGATCAGCTCCACACTGATCATGGTTCCCTTCAGCCAGACCAGGAGGCTGCCTGTTGCCTTGTGTTTGTGCAGGACCCTGGAGAGCATCCTGCCGTTCCCCCAGGGTGGCCTCCATTGGGATGGAACAGCTTTGCCGCCTTGGTTGGTTGCTATGGTGAAGGTTATTGTGCTCAGTGGCAGGGATGATGCTGTAATCAGTAGACCAGAGTGTTGCATTGACTGCACTATTACATTAATTGCAGTGGTGCATCTTCGCCCCACCCTCCCCAAATCCCGTTCCTCATGGCTGCTCTGTGAAACTGACCCTCTGTCCTTTAGTTCTGCTGCTTCCTCAGAGCCTCTTACTGGCCCTCGCTGTGAGCAGGAGTTTTGAGGGAGGGGGGAATACCCAGACTCATAGCTGAAGTTTTCCATGTCAGTGCTGAGAGTGAGCAGTCTGTCCGGATGTTTGTAGAAGGTGCCCCATGGAGCACAGAGACTCAGGGAAGTTCTGTAATACTCCCCAGTCTTCCGCAGTTAGGGAGAATGTCTCCTTGCTCGTGCTCTGGTCTGTGAAGTTACAGCAGTCAATGACTCCAACAGCAGATGGAAGGCATGAGTCAGAAGGCACCGATGAACTGGAACTGTGCAGCTTTGAGCTGAGACCAAGTCTCGGATCCGAGCCTCAGTGAGCTTCTGGCCACATTTGGAGCTGGCATCCTCACACCAAAAACTCAGCAGCTGTAAAAGATTCTTTATTCAATCAGAGATCTGGATTAAATATTGCAAAATGACAGGAAACCTCCTTTGACATGTTAGCTGAAACAGTTTCTTGTGAAGTCTGTAAACATCCCCAGAAAGGCCATTTCACTCTTCATAAAGAAAATAAAATTAAGCAGAATGTGTTTCCATGCCAGTGAATGTTTGTCCCTTTCTCTGGACAAGGTGCAGTCTGAGAACAGTTTCAGAGCAGTGTTAATGCCACACAACCTCCAATCCCACCGACCACAGGGTTCCTCTCTCACCAGTATTAAATGGGACCCTTTATTCAACTAGTCGCCTATTTCCAAACAGACTAGGCCTTCTTTATCCCAAGTGCTGCCACTGATCCTTAAACACCAGCCACGACTGGCGTCTTCCAGGACTGCTCTCCGGAAACACAGGCTCCCGCCAGGACACGAAGTGAGAGCCCTAACCCTGCAGGAAAGTTCAGAGATTCCTGGGGAATTCTAGAGCATCGAGACAGTGAACCAGGTCAGTGAAAGACCTGCCGTGGGGAAGGCAGCATTCAATAAAACAGCTTTGAAACTGCAGAGGAGTTCTGAGTGTGTGTGTGAGAGAGAGAAACAGACAGACAGGCAGAGACAGAGACAAACAGACAGAGACAGACAAACAGAGTTGACAAGGTCAGTGGCCAGGTCAGCAGTGAGGGTTAAGCAAGGGAATCTTGTTGGAGAGAGGGGGAGCAGAGAGCCTGGACACAGGTGGAGCCGTCAGGGAATGCAGCAGAGACACAGGCTGTGGAGGCTGTCAAGGTAATGGTATTGATATCAGTTTATTATTGTCACATGTATCGGGATTCAGTGAAAACCTGTCTTGCATATTTGAGCTAAAACAATAACAATGTAGAAATAGGTGTAAGAACTAACTCAAGAAAGTGCAGTGAAGGTAAACAATAAAGTGTGGGCTCATATCAGGCCAGGAGTCCATCTTATCATACAAGAGGTCCGTTTCAGAGTTTGATTACAGTGGATACAAGCTGTCCTCGAGCCTGGTGGTACATGCTTTAAGATTGTATCTTCAGCCTGATGGGAGAGGGGAAAAGAGTGACTTTCTAGCTGAGTGGAGTCTTTGATTATGCTGGCTGCTTTACTCAGGCACTGGGAAGTATAGAGAGTCCCTAGAGGGGAGACTGGCTCCTATAATGTGCTGAGCTGGGTCCATAGCTCTCTGCAGTTTCTATCAGTGGGTGTGATGCTGCAGACAGCTCTGACACAGCCACATCTGATATATTGTTCTGCCACGATTCTGTGGATCGAGGCCATGATCGACTCTATTTCTTGGCGATTGAAACATTGAGGAAGATTGAAACATCGGGGTGACTGCAGAGGAGGCCATCGCTCTGCTGTCGCTCAGTGGTCAGTTGTCCCTCTCCACAAGAGGCCATGTTGGCGGTTTCTCTCCATGGGAAACTGGGTTGGTGGTAGCTAGTCTCGGATTGGTGTTACAACATGCACTCAGCTGTGCCAGCTTCTGGAGTATGGCTAGCTGGCACAGCCCCTTTAAGGGTTTAGCCCAGACCCACTAATTGGCAATCAGGTTTTGGGCACCAAGAACTGGGTATTGAAAGAGCACCTGATCTGAGGGTTGGTGCTCAATTGTAAGCCCTACTGGTGATATCATCTCATGTTTGTTTTGTGCTCAGATCTTGATCCAGTTTGCAGAAAAAGGGTATGTTTTTGGCTTGGTGTTCCAGTCCCCAGACCCTCCTGAGACCAGTGGCTGATGAAGAGGCTGACTTCTGTTCAGAGTAACCTGGATCCAACAGCAACAGGCCCATGTGAGCCCTGACTCTGTCCAGCCAGGGTTGCACTGGAACTAGATCTCTAGTCCAGGAGCAAGCCTAGGAGGTGCCCAAGCAGTCTGGAACTCTAGCAACTAAGCCAAAGGGCTCCAGTTGGCATATCTCATCTAAGGAGAAGGCTCTAAAACAGAGATTGTTGGAGCCAGGTCCCTGGAGCACAAGGACAAGGTGTCAAGCCTCACTGCTGTTGTCTGAGGATATGCATGAGGTTTTGGATTGTGGTTTTCACTGAAGACTCTTATGAACCTATGGAAGAGACTCTGGTGTCTGCTGAATCATCCCCACTTGTGGTGAACTACATATACCTGTCTGGACACGCCCCTCTGCTGACTGCTCCTGTGGCTCTTCCCACAGACCCCTGTATAAAGGCAGTTGGAGGCACTGCTCCTCCCTCAGTCTCCAGGATGTTGTGTGGTGGTCTCTTGCTGCTAATAAAAGCCTATCATTCACCTCCTGTCTCCGAGAGTTATTGATGGTACATCACTACTACATAAGGAGCCTCAGAAGTCATCCATGGAGGTAGGTTCAGGGATAACTGCAGCACCCAAGCCAGTAGAAATCCCTTCCATCTACAAGGATATTTAAGGGGTCTTCAGCAAGGAAAAGGCTTGACTTTTCTACTGCACTAACCCTGTGACTGTGTTATAGATCTACTACCTGGTACTTGTCCTCAGCAGGGTCAATTGTATACACTCTCAGGCTTGGAGAGAGGTGTAATGGAGGAGTATATAAAGGAGGCTCTTGCCCTCAGATTCATTCGTCCCTGCAACTCTCCAGCTGGTGCTAGTTTCTCCTTTGTACAGAAAAAGGACTGGAGCCTGCAGCCATGTATTAATTATAGAGTTCGGAATCCTATAATGGTCATGAATTGTTACCCTCTTTCACTCATGAACACTGCCTTCAAGATTGTCCAAGGGGCAAGAGTGTTCTTGAGGCTAAACTTGTGGAATGTATACAATCTGGTTTGCATAAAGGAGGATGATGGGTGAAAGACTGCACTGACAGGGAACTATGGGTATCTGGTCTTAGGCCTTTTAAACACACCAGCAGTTTTTCAGTCATTTATAAACAATGTGCTCTGGGATGCTCTCCATAAGTACACCTTTTTTCTGCTTGGATAACGTCCCAATTTTCTTGAAGTCCATGGAGGAGCATGTCAAAGATATCCTAAAGAGTGTTCTTGATCATGGGCTTTGCATCAAGCTGGAGGAGTCTGAATTCATGTAACCACCATTTCATTTTTTGGTTTCATCATCTCTAATGGCAATCTCAAGATGGATCAGGCATTCGGAGATTGGCCACAACCATCCAGTGTGAAACAACGATTCCTGGGATTTGCTAACTTTTATTGAAAGTTCATTGAAAACTTCAGCTTAGTGGTGACTCTGCTAACAGCACTAACCAAGAGATCCACAGGCCTTTTTGTATTGAGCGGAGCTCAAAAAGCACTTCACAACAGCTCCCATTTTGGTTGTACCTAACCCAGATCTTCCCTTCATCGTGGAGGTGAGCACCTTGGACGTCGGAGTGGTTGTAGTGTTGTCTCAATGGACACCTTTGGACAACAAACTGCACCTGTGTTCATTAATTTCCAGGTAGCTATCCCCAGCAGAGGTGAACTATGACATCAGAAATAGAGAGCTGATCATGATCAAGTTGGCTCTGGAGGAATTATATCATTGGCTTCAGGGGGCAAAGTACCCTGTTATCATATGGACAGACCATAAGAATCTGGCTTGCATTCAGGAGGCCAAGAAATTGAGTTCCAGGCAAGCCCAGGTGGTCTCTTTTTTTAAACCATTTAAATTTTTGTCCTGACCTCTTGACTGTGGTCAAAGAACCAGAAGCCAGATGCCTTGTCCTGACAGTTCCATGAACCTGAATCAGAAGAGCAAACTACCATCATTTTGCCCCAAGTGAAGGTGATAGCACCAATCCATTGGGAGATTGACACACTTGTTCACAAGGCCCATGTGCAAGGAGGGATTCCTCAGAATGGCCCTGCAGGTCAGCTGTTTGTTCCTAGTCTTGCCCGGTCCTGGGTTCTTCAATGGGACATACATCAAGAATGGCCTCTCATCCAGAGATTGCCAGGATCCTCGAGTTCATTAAGAGAAGATATTGGTGGCCTGGAATGACGAGAGAGGTCCGTCAATAAGTGTAGACATGTGAGGTGTGCACCCCGAACATGGAGACCCATACCCAACCACAAGAGCTCCTTCACCCCCTACATGTTCCACCAAGGGTGAAAATCTCCAAGGACATTCTCTTGGGTCTTCCTCTTTCCAAGGAGAATCAGTCATAGTAATTGTGGATCATGTTTCAAAGGCCTGCAAATTCATCACCTTGGACAGCTACCATCTGCAGTGGAGACAGCTGAAGTTGCCCTCCACCACGCCTTCAGGATCCATAATTTTCTGGGGGACGTTGTGTTGGATCGTGGTCTGCAATTCATTTCATGTTCTTGGAGAGTATTCTGCAAGCTGATTGGGGCAACAGTGAGTCTTTCTTCTGGGTTTCACCCACAGTCTAATGGCCACACAGAGCAGGTGAACCAAGACTTGGGATGAACCCTAAGATGTCTGGCCTCTGAAAGACTGGATGAGTGGTGCAACCATTTGATGTGGACAGAGGTCACCCACAACACCTTATGGCATTTGGCATATGAGATGTCCCCTTTTGAATGCCAGTTTGAGTATTCGCCATCACCCTTCCCTGGGCAGGAGGCCGAGGTTGGGGTTCCTGTGGCTGAAGATCTAGTCTGACATTGCAAGGAGAAATGGACTAAGGCAAGGGAGATTTTGTTAGCTTCCACCCAGAAGGTTGAAATAAACACTAACCGGAAGAGAAGACAGATATGTTTTACAGCTTGGATTTACCTCATTGAGAGGAGTCCAGGAAATCGGTGCCCAAGTTCATTGGACCCTTCAAGATATTCAGAAAAAGTAAACCCAGTGGCCTGCACCTGGCAGCTCCCCAAGACCCTCAAGATCAATCCCACTTTACACATTTTCAAATTAAAACCTGTGAATGCCAACCCTTTAGCCCCATGACCATCAGTCCCTCCATCACCCAGGTTTGTTGATGGAGAACAATCTTCATAGTGAGAAGAACATTGGGTTCATAAACTATTCAGGGTGTTTGGCAGTTCCTCATGGACTGGGAAGGATTTGGATCTGAGGAGTGGTGCTGGATTCCTGAAAGGACCATCTGGGATGCGGTGCTCATCCACGACCATGGTCCTCATCTCTCTGAGCAGCCAAGACCGTCAGGAGTTGGCCATAGGGGAGGGGGTCCTGTTATGACACACACCTCAACTGAGCCAGTATCCAAGGTTTAGATGCTCTAACTCTCCGAAATATAGCTAGCTGGTGCAACTCCTTTAATGTTTCAGGGCAGTCCCACTAATTGGCAATCATGTTTTGGGCACCAAGAATTGAGTATTTAAAGAGCACCTGAGGTTCAGCGCTCAATCGTCAGTGATATCGTCTTGTGTTTGTTTTGTGCTCCGTTCTCGATCCAGTTTGATACCGTGTCTCGGTCCTTGCTTTGGATACTCCGGCATTTGGGTCCAAACCATCCTCATCAAGGACTCTTGTCACAGTTGGTGGTTGCTCTCCACAGGAGACAGCATCGGGCTGGAGGGTGGGAGACTGTATTCGGCCAGAGCAAATGAAGACCACGGGTCAACGATCACCCACTACAGAAGGTCTAATTTCAAGCTGTCATTCTTTTTGATGTGGATGAAGGTTTTCAGAATTCCACTATATGTGATTATTTGTGTGGATTGTAGTTTCTACCAGTCTCCTTCAGTTTTTCTGTATTTTCCTTCTTGTTGCCAATTAGTAAGTGGGCGATATGTTGCTCTTTTTGGGTGAGAGAATGATTGGGAATTTGGGGTCTGATGTTCTTGTTGATGTTTTATCGTGATTGATCTGTTAGTTTTTTGTTTGCAAGAAAGGGATTGAGGGTTTGATGTTTTTTTTGCATGGGAGGGATTTGATGTTTTAGTTGCCCTGTCTGGGTGAGCAATCTGTTAGTTTTTGTGAGGGAGTGGCATGGGGTTTGGGGTTTGATGTTTTAGCTGTTGTGTCCGGGTAGGCGATCTGTGAGGGTGAGGGAGAGGTTGGGGGGTTGGGTTTTAGAAGCTTTGTTTCTTTTTCTTTTTCTATATTTCATGGCTATCTGGAGAAGACGAATCTCAGAGTGATATTCTGCAAACATTTTGATAATAAAATGAACCTTTGAATGGCAAGTACTGGGACATAATAAAACCTTGGGCATGCTTTACTAGGCTCCGTTATTTATTTCATATATTTAGTTTTGAGATATAGTGTGGTAACGGCCTTCTGGTCCAACAGGACCATGCAGTCCAATACCACACATACAGTTATTGAACCTATTAACCCATACATCTTCTGAATGTGGGAGGAAACCGGAACACCTGGAGGAAAGCCACACATCCATGGGGAAAATGTACAAACTCCTTACGGACAACAGGAGACCTGAATTCAGGTCACCAGCGCTGTGATAGTAACTGATTGCGCTACTGTTCTGTTTTAATCTGCAGCATAGAAGAGCACCAACATGCATAAACAAGCTGTGCAGTCAGACCCAGCCTAGTCCACTATGTGAGGATCTGCACTGACACTGGCATTACCACAGAAATCTTCATCAGCTCAATGAGTCTCGAAGGTGAGATGACGGTAGAGTGACAGAGGAAAGCTAATGGTGACCATGGGCACAGCAGGCTGCCAACAGGTCTGTGTGGACTCTGGCACACATGCTGAGTCATGGTCTGTGGGACAGGATGCTGGTGCACACACAAGCCCACTGGAGCTCTGTCCCTCAGCCCCAGCCCGACCACACAATGCTGGGGAGCAGTTTCACCCATCCAAAGTCGCTGCAGTGGTGGGTAATGCAAAGTGGCAGGCGGGGTACAGGGGTGGAGCAAAGTGTACAGGACAACTATATGGGGGTGCTGTATAAAAGTGTTGTACAGGGCTGCTTTACAGGGAGGTGTACAGGTTGCTGTACAGGTAAGGGTAGAGGGTAGTGCATTGGGGGAGGAGAACCAGAGTGTTAGAGCAGATAGTGAGGTGGAGGAGGATAAAGGTCATGCGAGAGCTGCAAGTATAGTGCATGGAGTAAAGCCAGATCTAACATATAAAGGGGTTTTGAGGAAAGAGAAACAGAATAAAGGGTATAAAGGTAGTAAGGTAGAAGGGCTAAAGTGCGTGTACTTCAATGCAAGAAGCATCAGGAACAAAGGTGATGAACTGAGAGCTTGGATACATACATGGAATTATGATGTAGTAGCCATTACAGAGACTTGGGTGGCACCAGGGCAGGAATGGATTCTCAATATTCTTGGATTTCAGTGCTTTAAAAGGGCTAGATGGGGGGAAAAAGGGGAGGAGGGGTGGCATTATTGGTCAGGGATCAAGTCAAGTCAAGTCACTTTTATTGTCATTTCGACCATAACTGCTGGCACAGTACATAGTAAAAATGAGACAACGTTTTTCAGGACCATGGTGTTACATGACCCATTACAAAAACTAGACTGAACTACGTAAAAAAAAACACAGAGAAAAAAACACACACAACAACTACACTAGACTACAGACCTACCCAGGACTGCATAAAGTGCGCAAAACAATGCAGGCATTACAATAAATAATAAATAGGACAATAGGACAAGGTGTCAGGCCAGGCGCTGGGTTTTGAGGAGCCTGATAGCTTGGGGGAAGAAACTGTTACATAGTCTGGTCGTGAGAGCCCGAATGCTTTGGTGCCTTTTCCCAGACAGCAGGAGGGAGAAGAGTTTGTATGAGGGGTGTGTGGGGTCCTACATAATGCTGTTTGCTTTGCGGATGCAGCGTGTAGTGTAAATGTCCGTGATGGCGGGAAGAGAGACCTCGATGATTTTCTCAGTTGACCTCACTATCCACTGCAGGGTCTTGCGATCCGAGATGATGCAATTTCCGAACCAGGCAGTGATGCAGCTGCTCAGGATGCTCTCAATACAAGCTTTGTAGAATGTGATGAGGATGGGGGGGGTGGGAGATGGACTTTGCTCAGCCTTCGCAGAACTATGGAGCTGGTGTTCAGGGACCAGGTGAGATTTTCTGCCAGGTGAACACCAAGAAATTTGGTGCTCTTAACCATATATAACCATATAACAATTACAGCATGGAAACAGGCCATCTCGGCCCTTCTAGTCCATGCCAAACGCTTACTCTCACCAATTTTAATTTAAATGACAATACCGAACCTGCCTCTACCACTTCTACTGGAAGCTCGTTCCACACAGCTACCACTCTCTGAGTAAAGAAGTTCCCCTTTGTGTTCCCTTAAATTTTTGCCCCCTAACTCTCAACTCATGTCCTCTTGTTTGAATCTCCCCTACTCTCAATGGAAAAAGCCTATCCACGTCAACTCTATCTATCCCCTTCATAATTTTAAATACCTCTATCAAGTCCCCCCTCAACATTTTATGCTCCAAAGAATAAAGAGCTAACTTGTTCAACCTTTCCCTGTAACTTAGGTGCTGAAACCCAGATACCATTCTAGTACTCTATACTCTCTCTATTTTGTTGATATCTTTCCTATAATTCGGTGACCAGAAATGTACACAATACTCCAAATTCGTACCTTGTGCGATTTTAACATTACATCCCAACTCCTATACTCAATGCTCTGATTTATAAAGGCCAGCATATCAAAAGCTTTCTTCACCACCCTATTCACATGAGATTCCACCTTCAGGGAACTATGCACCATTATTCCTAGATCTCTCTGTTCTACTGCATTCTTCAATTCCCTACCATTTACCATGTATGTCCTATTTGGATTATTCCTACCAAAATGTAGCACCTCACACTTATCAGCATTAAACTCCATCTGCCATCGTTCAGCCCACTCTTCTAACTGGCCTAAATCACTCTGCAAGCTTTGAAAACCTACTTCATTATCCACAACGCCACCTACATCTGCATACTTACTAATCCAATTTACCACCCCATCATCCAGATCATTAATGTATATGACAAATAACATTGGACCCAATACAGATCCCTGAGGCATACCACTAGTCACCGGCCTCCAACCTGACAAACAGTTATCCACCACTACTCTCTGGCATCTCCCATCCAGACACTGTTGAATCCATTTTACTACTTCAATATTAATACCTAACGATTGAACCTTCCTAACTAACCTTCCATGCGGAACCTTGTCAAAGGCTTTACTGAAGTCCATATAGACAACATCCACTGTGTGGTGAACTACATATACCTGTCTGGACACTCCCCCTGCTGACTGCTCCTGTGGCTCCTCCCACAGACCCCTGTATAAAGGCGATCAAGGCCTGAGCCCGGCCTCTCAGTCTCCACGATGTAGTATGGTGGTCAACCACTGTTTGGTCCTTCTTCCAGTCAATAAAAGCTGATATCTCGCCTTACGTCTCAGAGTGAGTAATTGATGGTGCATCACACTGCTTTACCCTCGTCAACTTACGTCGATGGGCTCCGTGCCCTCCTGAAGTCAACAACCATCTCTTTTGTTTTGTTCACATTCAGAGACAGGTTGGTGGCTCTGCACCAGTTTGTTAGCCGCTGCACCTCCTCTCTGTAAGCTGGCTCGTCGTTCTAGCTGATGAGACCCACCATGGTTGTGTCATCGGCAAACTTGATGATGTGGTTCGAGCTGTGTGTTGCAGCACAGTCATGGGTCAGCAGAGTGAACAGCAGTGGACTGAGCACACAGCCCTGGGGGGCTCTCGTGCTCAATGTGATGGTATTGGAAATGTTGCTCCTAATCCGGACTGACTGAGGTCTCCCAGTCAGGAAGTCTAGGATCCAGTTGCAGAGGGAGGTGTTCAGGCCCAGTAGGCTCAGCTTTCTAATCAGTTTCTGAGGGATGACTGTGTTGAATGCTGAACTGAAGTCTATGAACAGCATCCGAACGTATGTGTCCTTTTTGTCCAGGTGGAGGTTGATGGCAATAGCGTCATCTGTTGAGCGGTTGGGATGGTACTCAAACTGCAGGGGGGTCCAGTGAGCACTTCATGATGATGGATGTGAGTGCAACAGGACAGTAGTCATTTAGGTAGGACACTGAAGACTTCTTCGGCATGGGAACGAAGCATATAGGAATGTCGGCGCTGCTCAGGGAGATGTTGAAGATGTCAGTGAGAACATCTGTTAGCTGGTCTGCACATCCTCTGAGCACTCTACCAGGGATGTTGTTTGGTCCAGCAGCCTTCTGTGGGGTGACCCTGCACAGGGTTCTTCTCACATCGGCCACAGTGAGACACAGCACCTGGTCATTTGTAGGAGGGGTGGACTTCCTTGCCGCCACCTCACTTTCCACCTCAAAATGGGAGTAGAAGTTGTTCAGCGCATCTGGGAGGGAGGCATCACCTGCACAGTCAGGTGATGTTGTCCTGAAATTGGCGATGTCCTGGATGCCCTTCCACATGCACCGTGTGTCGCCACTGTCCTGGAAGTGGCTGTGGATTCGCTGGGTGTGTGCACGCTTTGCCCTCTGATGGCTCAGGACAGTTTGGTCCTTTCTGTTGTTTGAGCTGCTTTGTCACCTGCTCTGAAGGCAGAGTCACGGGTCCTCAGCAGCACACGCACCTCCGCGGTCATCCATGCTCCATTTTGCTGCTAATAAAAGCCTCCCATCTCCGAGAGTTATTGATGGTGCATCAATTTCATTAGCAGCAATTTTAAAACATGGAGAGCATTTTACGACCCGACAGATTGGATCTCGACCCTCAATCCCAGGAAGCCAGCGACACTGGCTAGCATGCTTCGAATCGTACCTGGAGGAGATTCATGTGACTGTCCCTGCCACGATGTTCAGGGTTCTCCTCTCCAGAGTCAGTGCAAGGGTCTACTCCATGATCAGAGACCAAACGGATTACCAGGGTGCGATGGATGCCCTCAAAAGACAATACCGGCGGCCGGTGAACATCATCTTCGCAAGACATCGCTTAGTGACACGGTGGCAGCGGGCCGGAGAGTCAAGCGTTGAGTTTGTCCAGGCCCTACAGACACTTGTGTGGGCCTGCGACTGCAGGGGACCGATGGCGGAACAACACGCGGTGCTGCTAGTAAGAGACACTTCCGTTACGGGGATCAGGTCAGTGTACGTGCACCAGCGGCTGCTGGAACATGCCGATCTTACCTTACATTCGGCGATCAATCTGGCTGACATGCTGGAGGCCGCTCTGCACAACGCTGATGCCATCCAGCCGTGCAATCTCCCGCTGGCCTCATGGACGCTGCAGACCCCGCCACCCGCCGACGAATCGACCTCGGCTGCTGCCAGTCGCGAGTCCATGAAGTCCCCGCAACCCGCCGGTGAGTCGACCATGGCGCAAGTCTGCGCAGTGTTACTTCTGCGGACTCTAAAAGCACCCCTGAAAACGCTACCCAGCCCGAGAAGCTACCTGCTCCAGCTGCGGCAAGAAGGGCCACTTCGCCAAGGCCTGTGATTCCAAACCACGAGCAGGGTCGAGCAGCGCCGCATGCGAGGCATGGGGGCGGCCATCTTTGTCGGCACCAACTCGCCCTGCCTCTAACCCACGGGTGCTTACCGGGCACCAAGGCGGCGATTCAACTCTGGCCTTCGTGACCCTCGACCAAAGTACTCCACACCAGCTCGCAAGGTCAATGATGGACATCCTGGTGGAGGGGCACAGGACCAGCTGCCTGTTTGACATGGGCAGCACTGAGAGTTTTATTCACCCGGACATGGTGCAATGCTGCGGACTCGTGACACAGCCGGTAAGCCAGAGGGTCACCATGGCTTCTGGATCACATTCCACAGACATCCGGGGGGGTTGTGTAGCGACATTGGTGTTGCAGGGCACAGAATATCGGGACTTTGCGCTACTGGTCATGCCTCAAATGTGTGCCCCTGTGCTATTGGGGCTCGACTTCGAGAGCCACCTGAAAAGCGTGACAATGGAGTATGACGGGCCCCTCCCACCAATCACTGTTGGAAATCCTCAGTTCTGTAGGAATACATCGTATAACCTGCTGCTGACCACCCACACACACTGACCTGCACATCCCACCCAACACCATGCCAACAGCTGCGCCACTGACACCACTTGCAGCCTCTCCACCCTCAAGATCCCTCCCCCACCGCTGTTCGCCAACCTGACCCCCGACTGTAAACTTGTGGCAACTAAAAGCAGGAGGTACAACGCGAGGGACAGGGCCTTCATTAAGTCAGAGGTGCAGCAGCTGCTCAGGGAGGGGATCATTGAGCCAAGCACAAGTCCTTGGAGGGCCCAGGTGGTTGTTGTTCGGACCAGGCAGAAAAATAGGATGGTCGTGGACTATAGCCAGACCATCAATAGGTTCACGCAGCTTGACGCGTACCCCCTACCCCGCATCACAGATATGGTCAATCAGATAGCTCAGGACCTGAAATCTGCTTACCATCAGCTCCCCATCCACCTGGAGGACCGCCCCTACACCGCCTTTGAGGCGGGCGGCAGGCTCTATCACTTCCTGCGTGTCCCCTTCGGTGTCACAAATGGTGTCTCTGTCTTCCAGAGGGAAATGGACCGGATGGTGGACCAGTGCCAAATGAACTTCACGTTCCTATATCTGGATAACATCACCATCTGCGGTTATGACTGGCCGGATCACGACACCAACCTCCAACGATTTTTCCAAGCGGTCTCCGTCCACGACCTGGCACCCACAGGAGCACCAGACCCCTACCCCAAACACTCCACGGTGACTATGAACCCCGTACCCACCGATGTACATACCCACAAGACACCGCGCACACCAAGCCCTACACAGACTCCTCACGACACTCTCGTATCGGGTGCCACACACACGCATGAGGGATTACTGATGCCTAATGGGCCGACACCTCAAGTCAGGCCAGAGCCAGCAAGCACAACTACTGTCACCAGTGCAATCACCACTGGTGCTACGTAGATCGCAGCGACAGACTTGACCGCCTGATAGACTTAACCTGTAAATATACTTGTAAGAAACTTCGCCCCATAGGGACACCCTTTTAAAACAAAGGGGGGGTGAATGTGGTAAACTATGTATACCTGTCTGGACACACCCCTCTGCTGACTGCTCCTGTGGCTCCTCCCACAGACCCTGGTGTAAAGGCGATTGGAGGCACTGCTCCTCCCTCAGTCTCCGAGATGCCGTGCTCCCCTTTGCTGCTAATAAAAGCCTATTGTTCACCTCCTGTCTCCGGGAGTTATTGATGGTGCATCAGAAGGCAAAAGAAAGAAAATTATCAGCCAATTAGCCTAACCTCAGTGGTTGCGTAAGTGTTGGAGTCTATTGTTAAAGATGAGGTTTCAGGGTACTTGGAGACTAATGACAAAATAACTCAAAGTTTGTATGGTTTCTGTAAAGGAAAATCTTTCCTGACAACTCGGTTAGAGTTCTTCAAGGAAATATCAAGCAGGGAATTAAATAAGGAGAAGGTTCAAACATCAGAGGTTCAGAGGGACTTAGGAGTCCTCGTGCAAAATTCTCAGAAGGTTAATTTATAGTTTGATTCTGTGGTAAAGAAATCAAATGCAATGTTGGCATTTATTTCAAGGGGAATAGAATATAAAAACAAGGGGATAATGCTCAGCCTTTATAAAGACACTAGTCAGGCTGCACTTGTCAACAGTTTTGGGCCCCATATCTCAGAAAGGATGTGTTGGAGAGAGTCCAGAGGAGGTTCATGGGGATGATTCTGGGAATGAAGGGGTTAACATGTGAGGAGTGTTTGGCAGCTTTTAGTCTGTACTGACTAAAATGTAGAAGAATGTTGGGGGAGGGGATCTCATTGAAACCTAATGTTGAAAGGACTAGGTAAGGTGGACGTAGACAGGATGTTTTCTCTGGTGGGGGGATCCAGAACCATAGTGCACAGCCTCAAAATTGAGGAGAGACCTTTTAGAACAGAGATAGGAGGATTTTTTTAACCAGAGAGTAGTGAATCTGTGGAATGCTCTGCCACAGACTACAGTGGAGGCCAAGACCATGGGTATATTTAAGGCAGAAGTTGATAGTTTCCTGATTGGTCAAGGCATCAAAGGATATGGTAAGAAAACAGGTGTATGGGGTTGAGTGAGATCTGGGGTCAGCCATAATTGAATGGCAGAGCAGACTCGATGGGCTGAATGGCCTAATTCTGCTTGGTTTTATGGTCTTAAGGGTAAAGAGGGTGTTTCTGCCCAATCACTCTCCATTGAGTTAATTTATTTCTGTCTGTTTTTTACACATTTTCTTCAGTTATTGTATGTAAAATTTTAAGAACTATTTTAAAAATGGTGAAATTTCTTTTTGGTGTGTTTGCTCATGTTTGAAGCATTTAATTTTGATAACAGCTACTTCCAAACTTCTGTCTCATTCAAAGACTGTCGTTCCATGCTCTTCAATCACACAGCTATTAACTTTCCAGTTTGCTTGCTTAATGAGAGCTTCTCCAGAAATAATTACATGCTTAAGCATGCATGGTATTTGAGGTTATATTAATTTCCCAAAAGCTGTTTTCATTGCAAGAATTTCCATTCAGGACAGCCAAAGGCTGTGTTGCTAAAATGTGTTCTCACTTGTACGAGAGCCACTGTTCATTATATGCCATCCATCAGACCTGATCCTGGCTTCAAGGAATATTCCTCTGCATGAAGGACCTTAGCTCAGTGTACATTCAGCAAAGTTAGAAACTTGACTTTTGAGATGCTTGAACAGTTAGGGAGAAAATGGAAAGATCTAAAATATGTTTTGGCAAACAATGAGTGTGCAATGAGCAATGAAGTGGTGTTTTCAAAGCCACGGTGGTCCTGCAGACACTTGATCAGTTTCACTGATGTTGGTCAAGGAGGCAGGTTGGTCAGCATCCTGGGACAACAATGTTTCATCTCAGTGTAGGACTGGGCCTCACTGTGAAGCTGCCTCTGGGGGGGGGGGGGTATTCTGTTCATCCTGGGACAACAATGTTTCATCTCAGTGTAGGACTGGGCCTCACTGTGAAGCTGCCTCTTGGGGGGGGGGGGGAGGTACTCTGCTCATCCTGGGACAACAATGTTTCATCTCAGTGTAGGACTGGGCCTCACTGAAGCTGCCTCTGGTGGGGGGGGTACTCTGCTCATCCTGGGACAACAATGTTTTATCTCAGTGTAGGACTGGGCCTCACTGTGAAGCTGCCTCTGGGGGGGGGGTATTCTGTTCATCCTGGGACAACAATGTTTCATCTCAGTGTAGGACTGGGCCTCACTGTGAAGCTGCCTCTTGGGGGGGGGGGGGAGGTACTCTGCTCATCCTGGGACAACAATGTTTCATCTCAGTGTAGGACTGGGCCTCACTGAAGCTGCCTCTGGGGGGGGGGGGTACTCTGCTCATCCTGGGACAACAATGTTTCATCTCAGTGTAGGACTGGGCCTCACTGTGAAGCTGCAAAACATGGGAAGTGTTTTATGTCCGGAATGATTGGATTTGGACCCACAAGACCCTGAAGCAGCTCTTGCCTTTGAACTCTGGCTTGCATGCTTCCAATCATACTTGGAGGAGGTTAGTGCAACTGAACCCGCTGTTATGCACTGAATTCTCCTCTTGAGGGTCACCCCGAAAGTTTACTCACTTATCAGGGGCCTGCCGACCTACGAAGGGGCACTGGACGCCCTCAAAAGACAGTACCTGTGGCCGGTGAACACCGTCTACGCAAGACATTGTTTAGCTATGGCCTGCAGAGTCGTGCGCCCAGTTTCTCTGAGCCCTACAGACGCTCGTCCGAACTTGTGACTGCAAAACTCTCACGGTGGAACAGCATGCGGAACTCTTGGTATGAGACGCCTTTGTTACAGGAATCAGGTCAGTGTATGTGCGGCAGCGGCTGCTGGAAAATGCCGATCTTACCTTACGCTCAGTGATCGAGACGGCCGACATGCTGGAGGCTGCGCTGCACAACGCTGATGCTGTCCAGCCGCGCAATCCCTTGCCGGTCCCGTGGACGCCTCAAACCCCTCCGCCGCCGGTTCCCGCGAGCGAATTCGCCAACGCCGCTGCCAGCCGTGATTCCACGAACACCCTGAACCCGACCACAGCTGTGGCCAGTCAAAAGCCTACGCAGTGTTATTTCTGTGGACTTGAAAAGCACCTCTGAAAATGCTGCCCGGCCCGAGAAGCGACCTGCTCCAGCTGCGGGAAGAAGGGCCATTTTGCCAAGGTCTGTAAGTCTAAACCACGAGCAGGGTCGGGCAGCGCTGCGTATGAGGCATGGGGGCCGCCATCTTGCATGCCCGGATGGGGGCGGCCATCTTTGTTGGTGCCAACATGCCCTGCCCCCGACCCACCGGTGCTTACAGGGCAACAAGATGGCAGTTCAACTCTGGCCACCGTAACCCTCGACCAAAGCGCCCCACACCAGCTTGCAAGGTCAATGATGGACATCCTGGTGGAGGGGCACAGGACTAGCTGCCTGTTTGACATGGGCAGCACTGAGAGTTTTATTCACCCGGACACAGTGCAATGCTGCAGACTCGTGACACGGCCGGTAAGTCAGAGGGTCACCTTGGCTTCTGGGTCGTATTCCACAGACATCCGGGTGGGTTGTGTAGCGACATTGGTGGTGCAGGGCACAGAATATTGGAACTTTGCGCTACTGGTCATGCCTCAACTGTGCGCACCTGTGCTATTGGGGCTGGACTTGCAGAGCCACCTCGAAAGTGTGACTATGGCATATGATGGGCCCCTCCCACCAGTCACTGTCAGGAATCCTCAGTTTTGTGGGACTTCGCCATATACCCCACTACTGACCACACACACACACACACACACACCGACCCATACATCCCACCCAGCACCATGCCGACAGCTGCGCTACCGACACCACTTGTAGCCTCTCCACCCTCAAGATCCCTCCCCCACCGCTGTTCGTCAACCTGACCCCCGACTGTAAACCTGTGGCAACTAAAAGCAGGAGGTACAGTGCGGGGGACAGGGCCTTCATTCAGTCAGAGGTGCAGCGGCTGCTCAGGGAGGGGATCATTGAGCCAAGCACAAGCCCTCGGAGGGCCCAGGTGGTTGTTGTTTCGACCGGGCAGGAAAATAGGATGGTCGTGGACTATAGTCAATCCATCAATAGGTTCACACAGCTTGACGCGTACCCCCCTACCCAGCATCGCGGATATGGTCAACCAGATAGCTCAGTACAAGGTGTACTCGATAATAGATCTGATATCCGCTTACCATCAGCTCCCCATCTGCCCAGAGGACCGCCCCTACACCCCTTCGAGGCGGGCGCCAGGCTCTATCACTTCCTGCGCTTACATTTGGTGTCACAAATGGTGTCTCGGTCTTCCAGAGGGAAATGGACCGGATGGTGGACCAGTGCCAACCGAAGGCCGCATTTCCCTATCTGGATAACATCACCATCTGTGGTCACGACTGGCCAGATCACAATGCCAACCTCCAACGATTTTTCCAAGTGGCCAAAGCCCTGAACCTTACTCATAATAGGGACAAGTGTGTGTTCGGAACCACCCAACTCGCTATCCTTGGGTATGTCGTGGAGAACGGGGTCATTGGCCCTGATCCCGACCGTATGCGCCCCCTGTTAGAACTCCCTCTTCCCACCACTCTCAAAGCCCTCAGACGGTGCCTGGGCTTCTTTTCCTATTACGCCCAATGGGTCCCCCAAACGGGCGCAGACAAGGCCCGCCCCCTGTCAAGACTAACACTTCTCCCCTCTCTACCGAGGCCTGCGCGGCCTTTAGCTGCATTAAAGGGGACATTGCCAAAGCAACGATGCATGCGGTGGACGAGATCATCCCCTTCCAAGTAGAGAGTGATGTCTCCGATTTCGCGCTTGCTGCTACCCTCAATCAGGCAGGCAGGCCAGTAGCATTCTTTTCTCGTACCCTTCAAGGCTCTGAAATTCGGCACTCCGCAGTGGAGAAAGAAGCCCAGGCCATAGTGGAAGCTATTAGGCACTGGAGGCACTATCTCGCCAGCAAATGGTTCACCTTGCTGGGACAACACTGTTTCATCTCAGTGTAGGACTGGGCCTCACTGAAGCTGCCTCCGGGGGGAGGGGGGGTACTCTGCTCATCCTGTGGAGTGGTGGGAGCAGCTTGGGTCTGCTACACTGCCACGGCAGTCTTACAAAGTCCTCCCCACTGACACTATTTATTTAGTATTTTATTAATTTATTTTACTTCTTACATCCAAGGGAATAAAAAGCAATGTACAAGCAATAAAGAGAGGAAATGTTGGAGAGTATTGCGCAGACACTAAGATTGTTTACAATTGTTCTGTGTACATCTGTGCAAAGTCAGATACTGTAGCGGTGTGCTACACGCAGCGCTAAAATTACGACACGGAGTCGGTAACTGCAGTCGAAGGAAAAAACTTTATTCGAAAACTTCAGCCTCACTTTTAAGCCTCTGTCAACCGGCCCCCCATGGCGTAGGCTCCAAAGCTCTGTGCTCGCAAACCCCCGTAGGCTATCTAATTGTGAGTCGGTTCGGATACGCTAGGAAATGGGTCGCCACATAACCCTCCCCCCCCAGAACTGGCGATACACCCCCCAATGTCCACAGTCTGGGCCAGAACCTGCTTGGGAGGTCGGCCTCTGCGCCGAGGCGCCAGAAACTCGGCCGGTTGCGCCAGGTCCACATGGGCCGGTTTGAGGCGGTCCACCGTGAAAACCTCCTCCTTCCCCCCAACGTCCAGCACGAACGTGGACCCGTTGTTCCGGAGCACCATAAACGGCCCCTCGTATGGCCGCTGCAGCGGTGGCCGATGCCCGCCCCTTCGTACAAACACAAACTTACAGTTCTGTAGGTCTTTGGGTACGCAGGTCGGGTGCCGCCCATGCTGTGAAGTGGGTATGGGGGCCAGGTTACCGAGCTTCTCGCGAATTCTGCCCAGGACTGCTGCGGGTTCTTCCTCTTGCCCCCTTGGGGCTGGTAGGAACTCCCCGGGGATGACCAGGGGCGCGCCGTATACCAACTCGGCCGACGAGGCGTGCAGGTCGTCCTTGGGCGCTGTGCGGATGCCGAGTAGGACCCAGGGAAGCTCGTCCGCCCAGTTGGCTCCTCGCAGGCGGGCCATGAGAGCCGACTTCAGGTGACGGTGGAAACGCTCCACTAGCCCGTTCGACTGTGGGTGGTAGGCAGTTGTGTGGTGCAGCTGAGTCCCCAAAAGGCTGGCCATAGCTGACCACAGGCTGGAGGTGAACTGGGCGCCTCTGTCGGAGGTAATGTGGGCTGGTACACCAAAGCGAGATATCCAGGTGGCGATCAGGGCTCGGGTGCAAGATTCGGAGGTGGTGTCGGTGAGCGGGACCGCCTCTGGCCATCTTGTGAACCGGTCCACGATAGTCAGGAGGTAACGCGCTCCGCGCGACACTGGCAGGGGGCTCACGATATCCACATGAATGTGGTCGAAACGCCGGTGGGCGGGATGGAACTGCGGTGGGGCTTTGGTGTGCCGCTGCACCTTGGCCGTCTGGCAGTGCATGCACGTTCTGGCCCATTCACTGACCTGTTTGCGGAGTCCGTGCCAAACGAACCTGCTGGAAACCATCCAGACAGTTGTCCGGATGGAGGGATGCGCCAAGTTATGAATGGAGTCGAAAACGCGGCGCCGCCATGCTGTCGGGACGACGGGACGGGGCTGGCCAGTGGCGACGTCACAGAGTAGGGTCCTCTCACCCGGGCCCACGGGGAGGTCCTGGAGCTGCAAACCAGAGACTGCGGTTCTGTAACTCGGAATCTCCTCATCTGCCTGCTGTGCCTCTGCCAGCGCCTCAAAGTCTACCCCTTGGGAAAGGGCATGAACGGTAGGGCGAGAGAACGCATCCGTCATGACATTGTCCTTACCCGAGACGTGCTGGACATCCGTCGTGTATTCAGAGATGTAGGACAGGTGGCGTTGCTGGCGGGATGACCAGGGGTCGGACGCTTTCGTAAACGCAAAGGTAAGCGGTTTGTGGGCCGTGAACACGGTGAAGGGCCGACCTTCTAGGAAGTACCTGAAATGCCGGATTGCCAGGTAGAGCGCCAACAGTTCCCGGTCGAAAGCACTGTACTTAAGCGCGGATGGTCGCAGGTGTTTGCTGAAAAACGCCAGGGGTTGCCAGCGACCTGCGATGAGTTGCTCCAGCACCCCACCGACTGCCGTGTTGGATGCGTCCACTGTGAGGGCGGTAGGGGTGTCCATTCTGGGATGTACTAGCATTGCGGCGTCCGCCAAAGCTTCCTTCGTTTGAACGAAAGCGGTGGCGGACTCCTCGTCCCAGGTAATGTCCTTGCTCGGACCCGACATCAGGGCGAACAGGGGGTGCATGATCCGGGCAGCTGAAGGGAGGAAGCGGCGGTAGAAATTGACCATACCTACGAATTCCTGAAGGCCTTTGATCGTGGTGGGTCGGGGGAAGTGGCGGACCGCATCTACCTTAGCGGGCAGAGGGGTTGCCCCGTCTTTAGTAATTCTGTGGCCCAGGAAGTCAATGGTATCGAGTCCGAACTGGCATTTGGCAGGGTTGATTGTAAGACCGTACTCACTCAGTCGGGCGCAGAGTTGACGGAGGTGGGACAGATGCTCCTGACGACTGCTGCTGGCTATGAGGATGTCATCCAAGTAGATGAACGCGAAGTCCAGGTCCCGTCCCACCTCGTCCATTAACCGCTGGAACGTCTGTGCGGCATTCTTCAGGCCGAACGGCATGCGGAGGAACTCGAAAAGGCCAAACGGGGTGATGAGAGCCGTTTTGGGGACGTCGTCAGGATGCATCGGGATTTGATGGTATGCCCGGACGAGATCTACCTTGGAGAAGATCCGTGCGCCGTGCAGGTTTGCCGCAAAGTCCTGAATGTGCGGCACAGGGTAGCGGTCCGGTGTGGTAGCCTCGTTCAGCCTGCGGTAGTCGCCGCACGGTCTCCAGCCCCCCGTCGCTTTGGGCACCATGTGCAGGGGGGAAGCCCATGGGCTGTCGGACCGCCGGATGATCCCCAATTCCTCCATCCTCTGGAACTCCTCCTTCGCCAGTCGGAGCTTGTCCGGGGGAAGCCGCCGAGCACGGGCATGGAGGGGTGGTCCCTGGGTCGGGATGTGGTGCTGTACGCCGTGCCTGGGCATGGTCGCTGTGAACTGCGGTGCCAGAACCGATGGGAACTCCGCCAGGACCCTGGTGAAGTCGTTGTCGGACAGCGTGATGGAGCCGAGGTGAGGGGCCGGCAACTGGGCTGCACCCAGGGAGAACGTCTGAAAGGTCTCGGCGTGTACCAGTCTCTTCCTGGGCAGGTCGACCAGCAGGCTGTGAGCCCGCAAAAAATCCGCACCCAGAAGCGGTTGGGCTACGGCGGCCAGTGTGAAGTCCCACGTGAACTGGCTGGAGCCGAACAGTAGCTGCACCTGACGGGTGCCATAGGTCCTTACTGTGCTGCCGTTCACGGCCCTCAGGGGGGGACCCGGTGCCCTGCTGCGGGTGTCGTAACTCGTCGGAGGTAAAACGCTGATCTCAGCCCCAGTATTGACCAAAAACCGGCGTCCCGACTTTCTATCCCACACATACAGGAGGCTATCCCGATGGCCAGCCGCCGTAGCCATCAGCGGCGGCTGGCCCTGGCGTTTCCCGGGAACTTGCAGGGCGGGCGACAACGGCGGGCTTCTGCGCCCCACCGCTGGTGGTAGAAGCACCAGTGTTCATTGGGCCGGGGGTTGGCGGGCTCTGCGGCCGGGCCTGGACTGGTTTGCTGCCGGGAGCGTGGCTGGGAGATCTGTGCGATGGACGCCCCGCTCACCTTTTTGGCGTTCCACAGCAAGTCCGCCCGGGCTGCCACCTTCCGGGGGTCACTGAAATCCGCGTCGGACAGCAGCAGGCGTATGTCCTCGGGCAGCTGCTCCAGGAATGCCTGCTCAAACATGAGGCAGGGTGTGTGTCCTCCGGCCAGAGACAACATCTCATTCATTAAAGCCAATGGAGGTCTGTCGCCCAAGCCATCCAGGTGCAGTAAACGGGCAGCCCGCTCGCGCCGAGAGAGTCCGAAAGTCCTGAGGAGCAGGGCTTTGAATTCCGTGTACTTGCCGTCTGCCGGGGGCGACTGTACGAACTCCGCGACCTGGGCCGCTGTGTCCTGGTCGAGGGAGCTCACCACGTAGTAGTAGCGGGTGTCTTCTGAGGTGATCTGGCGAACGTGGAATTGGGCTTCGGCTTGCTGGAACCATAGGTTCGGGCGCTGTGTCCAGAAACCCGGCAGTTTCAACGAAACCGCATGAACAGAGGCGGCGTCGGTCATTTCTGGTCCAAAAATCGTTTGGACCGTCGGGGTCACCAATTGTAGCGGTGTGCTACACGCAGCGCTAAAATTACGACACGGAGTCGGTAACTGCAGTCGAAGGAAAAAACTTTATTCGAAAACTTCAGCCTCACTTTTAAGCCTCTGTCAACCGGCCCCCCATGGCGTAGAGGCTCCAAAGCTCTGTGCTCGCAAACCCCCGTAGGCTATCTAATTGTGAGTCGGTTCGGATACGCTAGGAAATGGGGCGCCACAATACAATGTACAGTCAGATATGCAATCCGATGACCAGGTGAATGAAGTTTGTGGTTGGAGTGGCTGGAGACCCTGATGATCCTCCTGCCCCTCTTGTATACCTGCTGCTGTAAGTGCCCTGGATAGTGGGTAGTTCAGATCCACAGATGTGCTGGGCTGTCTGTGATTGAGAAGTACAGTCCCTGTAGCAGGCAATGGCACAGCCGTCAGGATACTCTCAATCGTGCCCCTGTAGAAAGTCCTGAGGATTTGGGGATTCATGCCAAACTTCTTCAGCCGTCTGAGGCACTGTTGTGCTTTTTTCACCACTTAGCTGGTATGTAGAGACCAGGTGGGATCCTCGGTAATGTGTATAGTGAGGAACTTGAAACTACTAAAATGACAAATGTGACTTTGCTTTCTGTGATTCCACACAACTCTCAGATCAAGGAGTCTGAACTCAGAGCTCTTTGGATTTCAGTTTGAATTTATTTCAATCTTACATCCATCCCACAATGTGAGGGAGTAAAAATCTTTGCAATGTACAGACATGTGAATTTATAAGTCTAATGGCTTGTAGAAAGAGGTTGTCCTGTAGCCTGTTGGTCCAGGCTTTAATGCTGTGGTACCACTTGCCAGATGGAAGCAGCTGAAACCATTTCTGTTTGGGATGACTGGTGTCCCCAATGATCTTCCAGGCCTTCTTTCCGCACCTGCTGCTGTAAATGTCCTCAGTGGAGGAAGGTTTACGTCCACAGATGCACTGGGCTGTCTGTAGCACTCTCTGCAGTGCCCCGTGACGGGCTGTCCGTAGCACTCTCTGCAGTGCCCCGTGACGGGCTGTCCGTAGCACTCTCTGCAGTGCCCCGTGACGGGCTGTCCATAGCACTCTCTGCAGTGCCCAGTGATCAAATTTGGTGCAGTTCCTGTACATAAAGCCAGTCAGGATGCTGTCAATGGTGCCCCTGTAGAAGGTCTTGAGGATTTGGCAAGTGACTGCTTCCTGAACCAATGTTTTGCTTTGACCATTCGATGAATGCACAAATGATGAAGGACACCAGTAGAACTATTGAGTTGAGCTCTAGTTAATGGCCCGACATCATCAGAGCACAACAAAACCAGAAATGTGTGGGGCTTGGAGTGGGCAGGTGAGGCTCTGGACTATACACTTCCTCCTGCATCCAGGTAGCGCCACGCAGTTTAGGGAACAAGATAGCGCCAGTGGGAAACACAAGGAACAATGGTCAGAATTTCTTAAAATAGAGGAGTTAGCAAAGTGAGCCTAGAGAATTAGTAGCAGGAGTGAATTCTGAGTGTGCTTGGCAAACTTTAGAGGCTACAAGTAACGGGCCAGTAAAAGCTGTACATTGCAGTTGGAAGGGGTGGGGGGCAAGCTCAAGAAGCTCACAATCACCCAAGGAAATGGCACTGAACTTGTTGGAGCTTCAGGTGGATACGTTCACAGAAGGCTTCATCATAGGGATGAAATAAAGTGGTCAATGAGGCTGTTGATGCATTGGTTTTAATTTTCCAAGTAGGGTCCTTTTATATTGGAAAATAGCAATGTAACTTTTATTCAAAGAAAGAGAGACCAAATGGTGGAAACAATAGGCCATTTATCATTTGGAAAACGAATTGAAGGAACTCACCCTTAGGCCGTTAATTTCACACTGACCATAAAGTGCCCATTCACACTGGGGGAATACAGAGATTAGACTGAAGACTGAAAACCAGAGTTCAGACTGGAGAGAGGGAATGTATCCTGCAGACTCAGGTATCAGACTGGAGAATGGTACTGTAGATTTGAGAAAAGTGCACTAAACTGATAACTGGGAATATGTGCTAACATTATGGAGAACTGACCAGGGGTGGGGTGAGATTACCAAGGAAATATGAAAGACAGGAACCGTTACAAGGGTAGAGAGCATTGGAAATCTGATGGAGAACTGTAAAGAACAAGTACAGTTGGAGAGGTGGGGACTGGATATGTAAATTTGTAAATCACTAAATTGGTTTATTATTATCACATGTACAGAGATGCAGTGAAAATATGTCTTGCATACTATTAATGCAGATCAATTCATTACAGCAGTGCATTGAAGTTTTACAAGGTAAAACAACAGGATGCAGAATAACTAAATCCAGAGGCTTTTTTGTAAATATATTTATGTATTACTATAAATAAGCAAGAAGAGAGTAGGGTTCATTAGTGACAACAGTGGCAATCAGTGCATGGGCCAGAACATATAGAAAAGTCCTAAATGATTACTTTGCATTGGTCTTGCAGAGGAAATGGGCTGTGCATTTGGAGGACTCAGTGAAAATGTAGATGGCATTCCAGTGCAAGTCCCCATAAATAAAGAAGAGGTCAAAGACAAGAAAATCTGCAGATGCTGGATATCGAAGCAACACACACACAAAATGCTGGAGGAACTCAGCAGGCCAGGCAGCATCTACAGAAGAGTAAACAGTCAATGATTCAGAGTGAAACCCTTCATCAGGACTGGGGAAAAACGTTGAGAAGTTAGAGCAAGAAGGTGGGGGAAGGGGAGGAAGTACAAGGTAGTAGGTGATTGGTGAAACTGGGAGAAGGGGAGGGCTGAAGTAAAGAGCTGCAAAGTCAATTGGTGAAAGAGATAAAGGGCTGGAAAGGGGGAATCTGATAGGGGAGGACAGAAGGCCATGGAAGAAAGCTAAGAGGGAGAAAGTGAGCAGGTAAAGAGATAAGGTGAGAGGGGAACAGGAATGAGAATGTTAAAGATGGGTGGGAAGGGCAATTCCGGAAGTTCACAAAACTGATGTTCATGCCATCAGATTGGAGGCTAACTAGACAGAATACAAGGTGTTTCTCTATCAACCTAAGTGAGCCCTCATCACAGCAGTAGAGGAGGCCATGGACTGACAGGTTGGAATGAGAATGGGTAATAGAATTGAAATGGATACTATTGGAAGAGCCCTGATCTTCTGGTAGATAGAGCATAGGTGCTTTGCAAAGAGGTATCACAATCTATGTTGGGGCTCACCGATATAGAAAAGGTCACACTGGGAGCACCAAACGCAGTAAATGACTCCAACAGACTCACAGGTGAAGTGTCGCCTCACCTGGTAGGACTGTTTGGGGCCCCGAATGGTAGTGAGGGAGGTGGTGTAGGGCACTTGTTCAGCTTATGAGGATAAGTACATTGAAGGAGATCAGTGGGGAAGGATGAATGGACAAGTGAGTTGCATAGGGAGCAATCCCTGCAGAAAGGTAGCAGGGGGGAAGAGGAAGATGTGCTTAATGGTGGGATCCCATTGGAGATGATGGAAGTTATGGAGGGTTATGTGCTGGTAGGTGAGGACAAGGGGAACCCTACCCCTGGAAGGGTTGCAGGACGATGGGTGAGTGCAGACATGTGCAAATTGGAAGACATGTGGCTGAGGGCAGGATTGAAGCATTGATGGTGGAGGGAGGAAAGCCCCTTTGTTTGAAGAATGAGGACCTTATACTAGTTGTAGAATGAAAAGCCTTATCCAGAGAGCAGATGTGGCAGAGGTGGAGGAATTGAGAGAATGGGATTGGCATTTTTACAAGTGACAAGGTGAGAAGATGTATAGTCTAGGTAGCTGTGAGAGTCAGTGGATTTATAAAAGATATCAGTAGATAAGCTGTCTACAGAGATACAGATTGAGAAAGGTGAGGGAGGTGTCAGAAATGGGTCAGGTAAATTTTAGGGCCTGGTGGAAGTTGGAGGCAAAGTTGATGAGCTCTGCATGGGTGCAAGAAGCAGTACCAATGTAATAATTGATGTAGCATATGTCAGGATGTGGAGACAGGGATGCTGGGAGAGAACCCACATGCAGAACAAACACTTCTTTCTCAGGTATAATAGCGTTTATTGCTAGTTACACAGAAGATCGGAAAATCGAGGACAAAGGAACACAAACCTCAGACTAGGGACTAGAATGGCCACAGACCTGGGATTTAGAAACAGGGAACGGGGATTGCCACGGTCATGGCTTGGACAGTGGGAACACGGTCAGCCACGGACCTTGGACAGAGGGAACACGGTCAGCCACGGTCATGGCTTGGACAGTGGGAACACGGTCAGCCACGGACCTTGGACAGAGGGAACATGGTCAGCCACGGACCTTGGACAGAGGGAACACGGTCAGCCACAGTCATGGCTTGGACAGTGGGAACACGGTCAGCCACGGACCTTGGACAGACAGAGGGAACACGGTCAGCCACAGTCATGGCTTGGACAGTGGGAACATGGTCAGCCACGGACCTTGGACAGACAGAGGGAACACGGTCAATGGACAGGAACATCTAGTCAGGACTTCGCCTTCCACTCAGGCACCCAGTGGGGACTTCTTCAGAGGGTAGACATGGACAATAGACAGGAACAGTGAGTCAGGACTCCGCCTTCCACTCAGGCACCAAGCTGAGACTCTTCGAGGGGTAGACACAGACAAGGGGCATAAACATTGAGTCAGGACTCCGCCTTCAACTCACCCCTGGGAGATGTACCTCGCCCCGACCTACTCTGGCGACGGAAGGCGAATTGCTGGTTCTCCGATGCGGGCTGGATCCCTCTAGCTTGTCATAGCAGTGGCAACTTGTAAAGGCTTCTTTAATGCTCTCGCCCCGAACTGCTGCAGCGAGGGGCTTATAAACTGCTGGTTCGGGTTGAGGGTAGATTACCTTGATTGGGACGCGTGAAACGCAATTAGACGGGAACAGGGAGTTAATGGTCCGGATCGCAACCTAACTACATTTAAAGGGGAACCGATCTGGACCATGACAGCATAGGAAGAGTAGGGGAGCGATACCAGTGTAGGTTGGGAACATAGACTGTTCCACATAGCTGACAAAAGGGCAGGCATAGCTGGAAGATATGCCAGTGCCTATGGCTACACCTTTGGTTTGGAGGAAGTGGGATGACCAAAGAAGAAATTGTTGAGAGTGAGGAGCAGTTCCGCCACATGGAGGAGAGTGGTGGTTCGGGCTGTCAAAGCTGAGAGCTTTAGGCCCTCCTGATGGGGGATGGAGAGTAGACGTCCATCGCAGCCAGGAACTTGAGATCCAGAGCGTGTGAAGTATCAGAGATGTAGGTAGGAAGGGACTGAACCAAGGGGGAACAAACCAGAGTCGAGATGTGCAGATATGTGTTCAGTGCAGCAGAAATAAGTCAAAACAACAGGTCTCCCTGAACAGGGAGGTTTGTGGCTCTAAAGAGGAGGTATCTGATGCTTTAATGGGTTTAATTCCCTAGGACTGGATGGGATTAATGCCAGGTTGTGGTGTGGGGGGCAAGGAGAGGGATTGCTGGAGTCCTGATGAGGTTTAAATCTTTTTCTGCCTACAAATGACTCACCAGATGACCGGAGGATAGCAAATGTGGTTCCACTTTACAAGAAAGGCAGCAGGGAAAAGGCTAGTAATTGCAATCATTAGTAGTGAGGAAGTTATTGGATAACATTCTGAGGGACAGGATGAAAATTCACTTGGAAAGTCAGGAACTAATCAGAGATAACCAACTTGACTTTGTCTAGGATAGAACCTGTCTGACCAATTGGACTGAATTTTTTGAAATGGCAATGAAGTGTATCCATGAGAAGAGGGTAGTAGTCTCTACGTTGACTTCAGTAAGGCCATTGACAAGGTCCCACATGATCCAAAAGGGCCCATGGAATCAAAGGCAAGCTGATGAAACAGATCCACCATTGGCTTGGCAATAGGAGGCGGGGGGGGGGGGGGTGGGGGTGATGGTAAAGGGTTGGATGCCTGTGATTAGTGGTGTTCCAGTGACTGGTGCTGGAATCCTTGTGGTTCATTATACACATGAATGTGGGGAGCATGATCAGTAAATTCACAGGTGACACAAAGATTAGTGGAGTTGTTGATATCAAGGAAGTAGTCTTAGACAATGATGTAATATTGATGTGTTGGTGAAATGGGCTGAGAAATGACAGATGGAGTTTAATCCTGATAAGTGTGAGGTTGTGCATTTTGAGAGTTCTAATGAGGCCAGGACATATACCATGTACAGGAGGGTCCTAAGATATATTGATGGAAAAAGGAGCTTGATATTATAAGTGCAATAATCCTTGAAGGTGGTAGGGCAGATTCATAATATAATTATAGAGGTATGGGGGTTACTAGACTTCGTTAGTCACGCCATTGAACATGAGAGCAGGGAGATTATGCTCATACTTTATACAACATTGGTCAGACCTCAGCTGGAGTACTGCACATGCAGATGTGACCACTGTAAGGATGTGATAGTGTAGGAGAAGGTGAAGAGGAGATTCACCAGGTTGTTGCTTCAGATGGAATATTTCAGTTAAAAAGATAGACTGGAGTGCTTGGATCTGTTTCCTCTGGAATGGACATTGTTCAAATTAAGGAATATATAATTATGTATGATATAGATAGGCGAGACTGCAGGAAACATTAGATTGATAAAATTAGAGGACACTTTTTCATCCCATGACCTTAAGATACATGAGCAGAATTAAGCTGCTTCATTATGGGTGATCCAATTTTTTTCTCAGCCCCAATCTCCTGCCTTCTCCTCGTATCCCTTCATGTGCTGACCGATGAAGAATCTACATAAATATACATAAAGATTTGGCCTCCACAGCTGCTTATGGCAAAAAGTTTCACAGATCCACCACTCTCTGACTGAAGAAATTCCTCCTTATCTCCATTCTAAGAGGACATCTCTCTATTCTGACACTGTGTCTTCTGGTCTTAGACTCTCCCACCATAGGAAACATCCTCTCCACATTCACTTTATTAAGGCCTTTTGCCGTTCAATAGCTTTCAATGAGGTCACCCCTCATTCTTCTGAATTCCATGAATACAGGCCCAGAGACATCAAACACTCTTCATATGACAAGCCGTTCAATCCTGGAATCATTTTCGTGAATGTCCTTTGAACCCTCTTGAGTTTCACGTTCTAAGACAATGTGCTCAAAACTGCTCACAATACTCCAAGTGAGGCCTCACCAGTGCTTTATAAAGTCTCAGCATTGCATCCTTGCTTTTATATTCTAGTCCACTTGAAATGAATGCTGAAACCGCATTTGCCTTCCTCACCATGAACTCAACCTGCAAATTAACCTTTAGGGAATCCTTTGCACCTCAGTTTTTTGTATGTTCTTTCCATTTTGAAAATAGTCAACCCTTTCATTTCTTCTACCAAAGTGCATGACCATTCACTTCCTGACACTGAATTCCATCTGCCATTTCTTTGCCCATTCTCCTAATCTATCTAGATCCTTCTATAGCCATTCTACTTCCACAATACTACCTGCTCCTCCACCTGTCTTCATATCATCTGCATACTTTGCAACAAAGCCATCAATTCCATCATCCAGCATCCTGGTGAGGTTGAGATGGCAGGCTAATCATCTGCTGCTCCCTAGCATACCCCTGGCTAACGTTCAGTCCCTGGTCAACAAACTGTGTGAACTGAGAGCCAGAATCTCCTGTGGGAAACAAAGGAATGTAACGTTTTGTACTTCGTGGAAACCTGTGTGATGGAGGAGATACCAGACCATGCTATCAAGCCCTCTGGGTTCTTCCTGTACTGGGCGGACTGGTCTAAAATCCTCTCTGGGAAGAGTAAAGGAGGTGGTCAATAACCTCAACCCGCGGAATGTGCATGCCCTCAAATCCTTTTGTTCCCTGGGTCTGGAGTACCTTACTGGCTGCCTAGGGAGTTCACGGCTGTTATCATCACAACGGTGTACATTCCACTGCATGCGGAAACTGACCTGGCTCTCAAGGAACTGTATGAGATCATCAGCACTCTGGAGACTATACACCTGGAGGCTGCTTTCATTGTCACTGGAGACTTTAATCGAGCATTGCTGACTAAAGTCTCTCCATAGTTTTGTCAACACATCCAGGTGAGCACATGAGGAAATAGGATACTCGACCACTCTGGCTCTCCCTTCCGCAACGCTTACTGAGCACTCCTCTGTCCACTACATGGGAAGTCTGATCACTCCCTCATCCTGTTTCTGCCCGAGTACAGAGGCAGCATTAGTTAAAACTGTTGGTCTGACCAATCAGTCTCCATGCTACAAGACTGCTTTGATAACATTAACTGGAATGTCTTTAGTGATGAGGATGTCTCTGAGTTTACGGATATTGTCATGAGCTTCATCCGGAAGTGCATCGAGGGCGTGTCCCCCAAAAATTGGTCAGGGTCTATCCAAACCAGAAACTGTAGATTAACAGTTTCATGTGCACTGCACTCACCACAAGAGACAGAGCTTCTGCCATCAGTAACCACCAGGAACTCAAGAAATGCAGCTACGATCAAAGCAAAGTCATCAAAGCAGTGAAATGACAACACCATGACAAGATCCAGACTCAACTCTCCACCAACAGGTCTGCAAACCGTCACAGGCTTCAAAGCTAAATGCAGTGGTGCCTCCTACATCACTGCCTCTCTCCCGGATGTGCTAACTCTTTTTTATGCTTGATTTGATGTCACCAACACTGAGCCCCTAAGGGAAGCCACTGATGTGACCTGCACCTTGGTCATCTCTGAGGCTGAAGTACATGGCTGTTTCCAAAAGAGTGGACAGCTGCAAGTCTGTGGGACCGGATGGCATCCCAGGGTGGGTGCTCATGATGTTTGGCACAACTAACAGGTGTGTTTACAGACATTTTTAATCTCTCCTTCCCAGTGTAGCGTGTCCTCTTGCTTCAAAACATCCACCATTGTCCCTGTGCCTATAAAGACCAAGTAATTGCTATCCAATCACACTCACCTCAATAATAAGCAAATGCTTTGACAGGCTGGTCAAGGATTACATCTGCAGCTTGCTACCACCCTCACTGGACCCCTTACAATTCACCTACTGACACAACTGATCGACAGATGATGCAATAGCCACAGCTCTATACACTATCCTTACACATCTTGAGAAGAAGGATGCTTATGTGAAAATGCTGTCCTTGGACTACAGTTCAGCATTCAACACCATAATTCCCTCCAGGCTTGACAAGAAGCTCAGAGACCTCGGCCTTCACCCTGCCTTGTGCAGCTGAGTCCTGTCAGATTGCCTGCAGGTGGTAAGAGTAGGCTCACTCACCTCTGCCCCTCTGACTCTCAACACAGGAGCCCTCAGGGCTGTGTCCTAAGACCCCTCCTTTACTCTCTATACACCCACGACTGCGTCACCACCAACAGCTCCAATCTGCTAATTAAATTTGCAGTTGATACTACATTGATTGGCCTTATCTCAAACAATAATGAGGCAGCTTACAGAGTAGAAGCCGTCACCCTGACACTTGGTGTCAAGAAAACAACCTCTCCCTCAATGTTGCAAAAACAAAGGAACTGGTTGTGGACTACAGGAGGAATGGAGACAGGCTCAGCCCTGTTGACATCAATGGATCTGGGGTTAAGAGGGTGAACAGTTTTAAGTTCCTCAGAATACACATCACCGAGGACCTCACTTGGTCTGTATATACTGGCTGTTTGGTGAGAAAAGCACAGCACCACCTCTCTCACCTCAGGTGGTTAAAGAAGTTTGGCATGAGTCTCCAAATCCTAAGAACTTTCTACAGGGACACAATTGAGAGCATCACTGCCTGGTATGGGAACTGTACTTCCTTCAATTGCAGGGCTCTGCAGAGAGTTGTGTAGACAGCCTAGCACATCTGCGGATGTGAACTTCCCACTATTCAGCAACAGGTGCATAAAAAGAAGCCCAAAGGATCATTGGGGATCCAAGTCACCCCAACCCCAATTACCTGCTACCAGCCAGGAAAAGTTACTGCAGCATTAAAGCCAGGACCAACAGGCTCAGGGACAGTTTCTTCCACAAGGCCATCAGACTGATTAATTAGCAATACAAATGTATTTCTAAGCTATAATGACTACTGTTGTATATCTTACTGTACATATATTTATTATAAATTACCATAATTTGCACATTGAACATTCAGACAGAGATGTAACATAAAGATTTTTATTCCTCATGTATATAAATTATTTAAGGAATAAAGTAAATTCAACTCAGTTTAAATCATTGATGTATAGCGTAAAAAGCCGTCCCAATGCAGACCCCTGTGGAACACCACTAATCACCGGCAGCCAACCAGAAATGGCTCCCTTTGTTCCCACACTTTGCCTCCTGCCAATCAATCACTGCTTTATCCATTCACAAACATGAGAAAATCTTCAGATGCTGGCGATCCAAGCAACACACACAAAATGCTGGGGGAACTCAGCAAGCCAGGCAGCATCTATGGAAAAGAGTGCAGTCAACGTTTCAGGATGAGACCCTTCGGAGAGAAACTCAAGGTGATTGGTGAAATCTGAAGGGGGAGGGATGAAGTAAAAAGCTGGGAAATTGATTGGTGAAAGACACAGGGCTAGAGAAGAGGACCACAGGCCATGGAAGAAAGAAAAGAGGAGAAGAGCATCAGAGGGAGGCAATGGGCAGACAAGGAGATAAGGTGAGAGAGGCAAAAGGGGATGGGGAATGGTAAAGTGGTGGGGGGATGGGCACTACCAGAAGTTTGAGAAATCAAAGTTCATGCCATCAGGTTGGAGGCTACCCAGACGGAATATAAGGTCCTGCTCCTCCAACCTGAGTGTGGCCTTATCCCAGCAGTGGCAGAGTCCATGGATGGACATATTGGAATGGGAATGGGAAGTGGAATTAAAATGGGTGGCTACTGGGAGATCCTGCTTGTTCTGGTGGATAGAGTGTAGATGCTCAGCGAAGTGGTCTCCCAATCTACGTTGGGTCTCTCTGATATACAGGAGGCCACACCAGGAGCACTGGACACCAGTATATGACACCAAATGATTCACAGGTGAAGTGTCGCCTCACCTGGAAGGACTGGTTGGGACCCTGAATGGTAGTGAGGGAGGAGGTGTAGGGGCATGAGTAGCACTTGTTCTGCTTGCAAGGATAAGTGCCAAGTGGGAGATCAGTGCGGAGGGACGAATGGGCAAGAGAGTCATGCAGAAAGCAGAAACTGGGGCAGAGTGAGGGAAAGGTGTGTATGGTGGTGGGATCCAGTTGGAGGGGGTGGAAGTTTTGGAGAATTACGTGCTGGACATGGAGGCTGGTGGGGTGGTTGGTGAGGACAAGAGGAACCTTATCCCTGGTAGTGTGGTGGGGTAAGAGCAGACATGTGTCAAATGGAAGAGATGCAATTGAGGGCAGCATTGATGGTGGAGGAATGGAAACCTCTTTCTTTGAAGAAAGGGGACACTTTGGACTGAAAAGCCTCATCCTGAGAGCAGATGCGGTGGAGACAGAAGAATGGAGAGAAAAGGATGGTATTTTTACAAGTAACAGGGTAGGGGGAGGTGTAGTCCAGGTAGCTATGAGAGCTGTCCTATCCATGCTAGAATCTTTCCTGTAATACCATGAGCTCATAGCTTGTTAAGCAGCCTCATGCATGGCACCTTATCAAAGACCTTCTGAAAATCCAAGTACACAACATCAACTGATTCTCCTTTGTCTATCTTGCTTGTTGTTTCTTCAAAGAATTCCAACAGATTTGTCAGGCAATGTTTTCCCTTGAGGAACCCATTCTGACTATGGCCTATTTTAAATATCCTGAGATCTCATCTTTGATAATCGACTCTAAAATTTCCCCAACTATTGAGGTCAGACTAACTGCACTATAGTTTCCTTTCTTCTCTTTCTCTCCCTTCTTAAAGAGTGGAGGGACATTTACAATGTTCCCGTCCTCTGGAACTATTCCAGAGTCTTGTGTTTCTTGAAAGATCATTACTAATGCCTCCATAGTCTCTTCAGCCACCTCTTTCAGAACCCTGGGGTGTACACCATCTGGACCAGGTGACTTATCTACCTTCAGGCCTTTCAGTTTCCCAAGAACCCTCTCTCAAATGATGGTAATTTTATACATTTCATGACCCCTGACATATGGAACTTCCACCATATTGCTAGTATCTTCCACGGTGAAGACTGATGCAAAATACTTATTCAGTTTGTCCATCATTTTGTTGTCCCCCATTACTAACTCTCCAGCATCGTTTTTCAGTGGTCTGATATCCACTCTTGCCTCTCCTTATGTATCTGAAGAAACTTTTGGTATCCTCTTATTATTACTGGCTAGCTTCTTTCATATTCCACCTTTACCTTTTCAAAGACTCTTTTACTTCCCTTCTGTTGGTTTTTAAAAGCTTCCCAATCTTCTAACTTCCCACTAATTTTTTCTCTATCATATGCCCTATCTTTGGCTTTTATGCTGGCCCTGACTTATCCTGTTTGCCACGATTGTGTCATCATGCCTTTACAATACTTCTCTGGGATGTATTTATCCTTGCAGTTCCTTAGTTCTATCCACAATGATTTAACACCTTCTGACTAATGATTTCTAATGATTAGATTTCATTTTTTAACAACTGAGCAACGTTGCCCTCTCTGTCTTCCTGCCTGTCCTTTTGATTGAATGTGTATCCTTGAACATTAAGCTCCTCTTTCAGCCATGATTCAGAGATGTCTACAACATCATACCAATCTGCCAGTGTGCGACAAGTTCATCTGCCACATGTTTACTATGTGCATTCAAGTATAACACTTTCAGTCTTGTATTCACCCTTTTTGATTTTGCCTGCCTTTTACATTGCAGCTCATCCTGTTGACGGCAATTTTGCCCTGTCATCATCCTCTCCTCGCTACACATTGCCTCTGTTTGTAAACCAGCTACCTCATCTTCAGCACTATTATACGCCTTTCCTACGATACTACTGACAATGAAATCTACACAGCTCAGGACAGTAGTCGCATCATGCTGAACCTTTCAATTCCTAACTTGGAGGTCTTACCAACATCTGCCTCCACAGCCTCTACACTTACTGTTCTGGTGCTCTGGTCCCCATCCTCTGCAAATCTAGTTTAAACCCCACCATGCAGCGTTAGTCCCCCTCCTCTAGGTGCAAACCATTCCTTTTGTACAGAGCTCAGCTCCTCTGGAAGAGAGCCCAACGATCAAAAAATCTTACGCCCTCCTACACCAACTCCTTATCCATGTATTAAACTGTACAATGTTCTGGCCTCACTAGCTCGTGGCATGGGTAGCAGTCCTGAGATCACAACCCTGGAGGTTCTGCCCTTTAACTTATCACCTAACTGCCCAAACTCCCTATGGCGATCCTTGTCACTTGTCCTATCCTTGTCATTGGTACCCATATGGACCATGACCTCCAGCTATTCACCCTCCCATTTAAGAATGCTGAAGACTCAGTCTGAATTATCATGGACCCTCGCACTCAGGAGGCAGTATACCATCCAGGAATCTTGTTCTCGCTCACAGAACCTCCTGTCCATTCCCCTAACTAAAGAATCCCCTATCACCACAGCATGCCTCTTCTCCTTTTCTCTTCTGAGTCACAGAGGCAGACTCAGTGCCAGAGACCCAACCACTGTGACTTTCCTCTCTTAGGTCAATGCCCCCCACCGAAGGTGTCCAAAGTGATATACCTGTTGTTGAGGGGATGGCATGGGGTACTCTGCACTGGCTTCTTTACCCTGTCCCCTTCCTGACTGACATACCATTTCCTGTGTCCTGCACCCTGGGTGTAACTACCTCTATATATGTCCTATCTATCACCCCCTCAGCCTCCCAAATGATCCAGACTTCATCCAGTTCCATCTCCAGCTCCAGCAATGGCAGGTATTCTTGGGAATAATGCACAAGGTACAAAATCAGTTCATCCCCCGGAGAAGGAAGGATTCAAAGGGGGGAAAGGGGCCACAGTGGAAGACAAAGGAAGTCAGAGATTGCATAGCATTAAAAAAAAGGAAGTATGACAGAGCTAAGGTGTGTGGGAGGACAGATGATTGGGAAGTTTTTAAGGAACAACAGAACTTAACTAAAAAGACAATACGGGGAGAAAAAATGAGGTACGAACGCAAGCTAGCCAGGAATATAAAGGAGGATAGCAAAAGCTTTTTTAGGTATGTGAAGAGAAAGAAGATAGTTAAGAACAATGTTGGGCCCTTGAAGAATGAATTGGGTGAAATTGTTATGGGAAACAGAGAAATGGCAGAAGAATTTATTAAGTACTTTAGATCTGTCTTCACTAAGGAAGACACAAGCAATCTCCCAGATGTATGGATGGGCCAAGGAGATAGGGTAACAGAGGAAATGAAACAGATTGACATTAGGAAGGAAATGGTGATGAGTAGACTGATGGGACTGAAGGCTGACAAATCCCCAGGTCCAGATGGTCTGCATCCTAGGGTACTAAAGGAGGTGGCCCTGGAAATTGCAGATGCATTGGTAATCATTTTCCAATGTTCCTTAGATTCAGGATCAGTTCCTGAGGATTGGAGAATGGCTAATATTATCCCACTTTTTAAGAAAGGAGGGAGGGAGAAAACAATCAACCTGTCAGCCTAACATCAGTAGTGGGGAAGATGCTAGAGTCCATGATTAAAGATGAAATAGTGGAATATCTAGATAGCAGTGATAGGATTGGGCTGAGCCAGCATGGACTTACCAAGGGTAAATCATGCTTGACTAATCTATTGGAGTTTTTCAAGGATGTAACCAGGAAGTTAGACAAGGGAGATCCAGTGGATGTAATGTACCTCGATTTTCAGAAGGCATTTGATAAGGTCCCACATAGGAGATTGGTGGGTAAAATCAAAGTTCATGGCATTGGGGGGAAGACATTGACATGGATAGAAAACTGGTTGGCAGATAGAAAGCAAAGGGTAGCGGTGAATGGGTGTTTCTCGGAATGGCAGGTGGTGACTAGTGGGATGCCACAGGGCTCGGTATTGGGACCACAGCTGTTTACGATTTACGTCAACGATTTAGATGAAGGCATTGAGAATAACATCAGCAAGTTTGCTGATGATACTAAGCTGGGTGGCAGTGTGACACGTGATGAGGATGTTAGGAGAATTCAGGGTTTCTTGGACAGGCTGGGTGAGTGGGCAGATACTTGGCAGATGACATTTAATGTGAATAAGTGTGAGGTTATCCACTTTGGGAGTAAGAACAGGAAGGCAGATTATTATCTGAACAGTGTAAAGTTAGGTAAGGGAGAAATGCAAAGAGATCTAGGAGTCCTTGTTCATCAGTCACTGAAGGTGAATGAGCAAGTGCAGCAGGCAGTGAAGAAGGCTAATGGAATGTTGGCCTTTATTACAAAGGGAATTGAGTACAAGAGCAAGGAAATCCTCTTGCATTTGTACAGGGCCCTGGTGAGACCACACCTGGTGTATTGTATTCACGAGGTTAATTCCTGGGATGTCAGGACTGTCTTACGCAGAGAGGTTAGAGAGACTGGGCTTGTACATGCTGGAATTAAGGAGATTGAGAGGGGATCTGATTGCAACATATAAGATTATTAAGGGATTGGACAAGATAGAGGCAGGAAATATGTTCCAGATGCTGGGAGAGTCCAGTACCAGAGGGCATGGTTTGAGAATAAGGGGTAGGTCATTTAGGACAGAGTTAAGGAAAAACTTCTTCTCCCAGAGAGTTGTGGGGGTCTGGAATGCACTGCCTCGGAAGGCAGTGGAAGCCAATTCTCTGGATGCTTTCAAGAAGGAGCTAGATAGGTATCTTATGGATAGGGGAATCAAGGGATATGGGGACAAGGCAGGAACCGGGTATTGATAGTAGATGATCAGCCATGATCTCAAAATGGCGGTGCAGGCTCGAAGGGCCGAATGGTCTACTTCTACACCTATTGTCTATTGTCTGTTGTCTACTAACTCCTTAACGTGGATTATTAGAAGCTGCAACAGGATGCGCTTCTCGCAGTTGTAATCATCAGAGACATTGGAGGTCTTCCTGACTTCCCACCTCCCACATTAGGAGCATTCCACTATCCTGCCTGGCATCTCTACTGTCCTACCTGAGCAGATACAAAGAAAGGAGGGAAAAAAACACTTAACCTCGAGCTTTTCTTTCTTTTGTTTTCTCTGACGGAACCGTCAAAGAGCTAAAGCTTCAAGATGATCACTCTGACTGTCCACTCAGATGATGGCCACTATGCTTGCCCATTGCCTTCCTTTAATTTGCTCTTGCTAGTCAATCCCATACACCAATTGGTTGCTGGTCAAAACATTTTTTCATAAATTGCTGTGAAACTCTGTCTTTAAAACCTCGATCGCTGTCCTCATTCAAAGGTAGGTCTCCCACGCCCTCCCTGCTGTGAATTGTCTAAGTCAGAGAGAAAACTTGTGTGAAGCTCTGCTTTTAAATCTTGAGTGCAGACCTGACTGCCTTTTGCTGATTGGTCAGAGAAACTGCCGTAAAACTATGACCTTAAAATCTCAACCACCGTTCTGATTGAAAGGTAGTTCTCTAATGCACAAACTGCAGTGGATTGACCTGGGACACACTCCCATGGCATGTGGTGGACAGGATTAAGTAGGGTCTACATGAGCAGTTGGATCTCCCAGCATAGAGGGCTGTGGGTCAAGTGCTGGAAGATGGGATTAATACAGAGAAATGCTCACTGGTTGTTGTGGGCACAGTGGGCCGAATGTCTGCTTTGGTTCTATATTTTCCAGTCTGTGAATCTACTTGAAATGAAGAAACAGTGGGAGCATTGATGTACCACAGGCTACAGAATCAGACAACATCCAGCTGAGGTACTGGGAATCCACACTCCAAAGCGGGCTGCTTCTCCAGCCAAGAAACTACACTACCATTTACAAGCAATATGGAAAATTACCCAAGGAAGCTTGTTCACACAAATTAGGACATTGGCTCATTATCATTAATCCGTCTACTCTCAAACAATGGAAAGTATTAAAACAGTGCTATCAGACAACACTCACTAAAAGCCTGCTCATTGATGCAGAGTTTGGTTCTCATCAAAACACCTCACCATAGTCTTGGGATGATCATTCAGCTATGTGGAACGTCTACTTTTCCATCCATGGCTTTTTCCATCTTTCAGGAACCTTCAAATGTGGTTGTTCATGTGCCTTACTACATTGGATCTGGTGTTACATTAAGGTGCATGGGAACCCTGCTCTAATGGTTGGAGTCATACATCACTCAGATGTCAGTGACCCCAATCCCAGGACATCACTGCAGGAGTTCCTCAGAGCACTGGCTTGACTTACCATCTTCTGCTGTTTTAGAAGAAAGACCTTCCTTCCATCATCAACCCCATTCACAGCTCCTCAACAAATTAAGAAGTCTGTACCAGAATGCTGGAAAGTCTCAGCAACATTCCAGAATAAATCCTCTTCTCATCACTACTATTAGGGAGGAGGTACAGGGGCCTGAAGAAATACACTCAGCATTTAAGGAATAGATTCATCCCCCACCATCAGATTTCTGAATGGTCCATGAACCCATGAACACTATCTCATTATTCCTCTTTCACACTATCTATCTATCTCGTTGTTGTGGCTATCTCTCGAGGTCGAGGATGATGGTCTTTGTTCCGTTGATCTATCACAGAGTGAAGACGCCTGTGCGTGTATTTGTTTAATGTGTATTTGATGTTGCACTCTAAAAAGCACATGATACTTCACAAATCAACCAACTGATTCCAGTGGCATGGAAATCACGATGATTGGAGCTGATGAATTTGTTGCAGCCTTCATCGGCCTTCACAGCCATTGAGTTTGAAGTAACTTCCTCTGTCTGTTCCATCGTTGAGGTTTTGGTTGGATTATTCTTTGTCAGGGACCTCACCCTCGACCTTACTGCCATGGGTGACCCTACCAGGAGCAGAGCTCCAGATGGCATCGCTCTCAGGATCTCAAGACCACACAAGCTTCTCCACCACTACAAAGTGACAATCCACGGAGACGATCTATCTATCTATGTACAAGTATTTGTAACATAGACATTTTTATGTATTGCCTGTACTGCTGCCACAAGACAAGTTTCACGACATATGTTAGTGGTAATAAACCTGGTTCTGATTCTAATTCTGATAAACATTGGCAGCCACGGAAATGCCAAGCAATGATTATCCCTTACAAATATGTAGCAGTATGCAGAAATTCAAGCATCGGGGAAAGAAATGAGTGTAGTTGCTATTACCAAGGAGAAGGTCCTTAGGAAGCTGAAAGGTCTGATAGTATTGTAGATAGATTAGACACACAAAATGCTGGAGGAACTCAGCAGGTCAAGCAGCACCTACAGAAATGAATAAGCAGTTGACTTTTCAGGGCGAGTCAAGACTGGAAAGGAAGGGGGAAGATGCTAGGATAAAAAAAGTGGGGGGAGGGGAAGGGGATTGGTGGAGCCAAGTGGACAGGAAAAGTAAAGTGCTGGAGAGGAAGGAATCTGATAGGAAAGGAGAGTCAGTGGATGTGGCATGCTTGGATTTTCAGAAGGGCTTTGACAAGGCACTGCATGTCAGGCTGCTTTACAAGGTAAGAGCTCAGGAAAGATACTAGCATCAAAAGATTGGCTGACTGGCAGAAAGAATGAGTATAAAGAGGCCCTTTTCTGTTTGGCTGCTGGTGACTAGTAGTGTTCTACAGGAGTCAGTATTGGGACTGCTTCTTTTCACATTATTTGTCAATGATTTGGATGACAGAATTAATTGCTTTATGGCCAGTTTTGTGGATGATACAGAGATAGGTGAAGTGGCCCATAGTGTTGAGGAAGCAGGAAATCTGTAGAAGGACTTGGACAGTTTAGGAAAATGGACAAAGAAGTGGCAGGACAGAATACAGTGTAGGGAACTGTGTGGTTAGGCTCTTTGGTATAAGGAATAAAGGTGTGGACTATTTTCTAAATATGGAGCGAATTCAGAAATCAGAGGTGCAAAGGGACTTGGGATTCCTCATGTAGGATTCCCTAAAGGTCAACTTGCAGGTTGTGTCAGTGGTAAGTAAAGCAAATACAATGTTAACATTCATTTCAAAAGGACTAGAATATTAAAACAAGGATGTAATGTTGAGGCTTTATAAGGCTTTGATCAGATCGCACTTCAGTTATTGTAAGCAGTTTAGGGCCCCTTATCTGAGAAAAGATATGCTGGCATTAGAAAGAGTCCAGAGGAGGTTCACAAAAATGAATCTAAGTTAATGTATGAGGGGCATTTAATGTTTCTGGGCCTGTACTTGGAGAAGTTTAGATTGGATGTGGAGAGGATGTTTCCTATAGTTTCTATAAATTAATTTAATATCAGAGAAATGTGAAATTCTTGCTCTTTGCAGACACCATGAAAACAGAAGAGTACCCTAAAGAATGAGTGACAGTAAAGACGTTAGAACCCAGACCACTCCCACTCACCCCTCCCTTACACAACCCTCCCCCTTCCCACCTAGTTCAGCAAAAAGAGCATCGGCAGCCTCCACCACCAAGCAAGCAATAGCAAAGCTCCAATGAAAGACCATGATCTGCAACACAACTAATATCAATCATTCACCCAGCAATCGAACATACCACATATCACTCTCCCTAATAAAGGGAAAAGAGGTGTTCCCTTTCACAAAGAGGGGAGACATAAAACAACTCGCTGATTTAAGGTATTAAAAGCCTGTTGAGCTGCTTTTTTTCCAGAGTTCTCCAACTAGAAATTTGGCAACAAACTCTTACCTTCCAACAACTGATCTTCTGCTTCCAAGACACTTCCGTCAGTGGCACTGACAAAGAAGCCACCCATCCACAGGGCTGCATCTTCTAGGCCGCGTCCTTGGGGTTTCAAAGAGCAGTAGTCATTAGCCCCCAGGAGCAGGTCCCAACAGCACAAAGAGTTGAAGCCTGAGTGTAATCCCAGGTCAGGGTCTTCAACAGAACCCCATCCTCCCTGAAAAGGGAAAAAGAGAGACATCAAATGTAGAAATTAAACTGTTTTCGCAGATAAACTCAAAGGAGTTGCCGTTGAGTGCCATGGAGTTCATTGCCACAGGCGGCTCTGGAGGCCAAGCTGTTGGGTATATTTAAAGTGCCGATTAATAGGCTCTTGATTAGGGCAACAAAGGTTACAGGGAGATGGAGCAGACAAGGTGGGCTGAATGGCCCAATTCTGCTTCTATATCTTACTGCATTTACCTGCCAGCACCTCCCACAGCTGTGAGCTCCACCACTAATGGGAAAAGCAGGTACAAGGGAACACCACCATGAAATCACTCACCTCTCTGATTTACAATGCTGCTCCTTCATTATTACCGGGCTTGACTTTGCTGCATTTCATGTGGATAAGGTTAAATCCAAAGGACTGAGAAGTTTTCAGGAACCAGTAGTGAAAGACTAAAAAGCTCATAAGAAAGAGAGAAATCTTGATGTAACATCAAAGTGAACAGTAAAAAATTCTGTGGATATATAAAAAGTTAGAGAGGGGCTAAGGTTAGTTCAGGATCTCTAGAGAATGAAGCTGGGTATTAATATTAGGAAGCAAGGCTGATATGATAAACTGTGGAGGACGTTACGGCTGTGCTCAAAATAACACAAATTGCATGAAAGAATTTATAAAATTCCCAGTTACAAAGGACAACTATTAGAAACACTCACAGGACCAAATTCAGACAAGTCTGCTGAAACTGATGGACTGCACCCAACAGCTTCAATGCAGAGATGCTGGACCCGTTGATTGAAGTTATTCAAAACTTTGAGTTCTAGGAGGGTAACAGGACTGGAACATACCAATTATCTTGTTCATGAAGAGAGGAAAACCAAAAGCAGGAAACAACAGGTCAGTTAGTTTAAATTCTATTGTTGGCAAGTCAATAATCAAAGAAGGTGAGTTTAATCTAATCAAACCAAGTTAACACACTTTCATGAAAGGAAAATTATGTTTTACAAATTTCCCTGAGTCCTTGGAGAATTTAACAAGCGGAGTACACAGAGGGGAACATATAGATGTGGTGGATTTGGACTCCCAAAAGGCATCCAATGAAGTTCCACATAAAAGGCTGATGTATAAGAGCTCATGTATTTGAGGAAGTATGTTACTATGGTTTGTAAATTGGTTATCATATAAAATAAATGGGTCTTTTCAGGTTGAAAGGAACATCCAGAAATCTGTTCTCTTCTGATAAGGGCCTGGAAGAGGGGGCAGAATATAAGACGTCCAAGTTTGCCAATGACACAAAAATAGGTGGGTAGAATGTGGCAATGACATTCTGTTTCTGGGACATAGACTGAGTAAATGGGATCAAAAGGGAGATTGTTAAATAGAGAGAGAGTGAACTGAGTGAAGTCCAGAAGGATCTACTTAGGTGTTTCCATGCATGGATCACAAAAAATTAGTATGCAAGTCTTCATTGCCAAGGAGTTAGAGTTTAGAAATAGCTTAGTTACAATTGTACAATGTGTTGGTGAGGCAACACATGGAGCACTGAGCTTAGTTTTGATCCCTTCATTTAAGGAAAGATATAGTAGCACTGGAAGCCATCCTGAAGAGATTTCCCAGATTAATTCCTGGGATTAGTGGATTGTCCTGTCAAGAGATGCTAAACTAGTTGGGTCAGTGCTCCTTGGAATTTAGAGGACTGAGGGTGATTTTATTGTAACTTTGAAAAAGTAGGAATTCAGATGTTTTCATTAGCCTTGAACTAAGGGGCAGAGTTTCAAGATAAGGCACTGGTCATTTAAAACTGAGATACCTCACACGTAGTGAGTGATGGATTTCTCTACCCCATAAGATTTGTGAAGACTGGATCATTATACGCTCAGGTGCAGGTAGATGGAGGACTGAGAGCTATGGCAGACTGGTACAGAGGAAAAGATGAGATCTGGGGCAGATCAGTAATGTTTGGCTTGAGGGACTGTGGCTTATTCCTTCTCAGATTTTCTGGTGTTCTTATGTCTTAGAATAAATAATTTTATTGTATAATCTAGTCATTATAGTAAGTTTTCCATTATGAACTGCTAACACCAGGACACCTATTAAAAAAGCAATTAGAAATCTTCCACAGATCTCTGCATCCTCCTGGGGACATCAGTACTCTCTGCTGTGGGCATGGAACTAAACACTGTGAAAGAAACAAGAAAATAGAAGAACATAGACAAAACTCTGTGCCCTGCAGTGGAAATAAACGTGTCTGTTTGATGTGTGACATCCAGTTTCCAAATTCAAAAGACTAAAGGTTAAAAGCAACAGATGAAATAAGCTCACTTTCCAACACACAGAGTCCCTTCCAACTGAACCTAACTGAACCTAGGCTTTGAACCCAAAGTCACAGAGATCACATCTTAGAGGGGTAACCATGTGTCAAGTTCACAGCCTGATAATTAAAAACACGTATAAACCAGTTATCTGGGATTAGTTTTATTATACTGAAAATTAATTAATGAGGACTTTAAAGGTTTGGTTTTTACTGCAGTTATTTATTTAATCCAGGGGTTCCCGACCTGGGATCTTAGGCCTTTTACTTAAAGGTATTGGTCCATGGCATAAAATGTTTGGGAACCTCTGATTGAATGTGTGCGTAGAGTGGTCTGAGAATTAACGCTCATTGTGAGTAAGGACCCACTAGACAAGGTGCAGTGCCCACCAGAGTCCTGAAATAAATTGGATATCCACCTTGTTTCTTTTACCTATTGCTGTAATTGTCTATCACCTCATCCTTGTGTCCTCTTCTGATAGTAAGAGCTTTCTCTATTCATCCAGTCTCAACTACCCTGATCTTGCCCACCTTCATCACATTAGTCATGGGAGATTTTAACATGATTGAGAAAATCAGGTCAGCAATAGATCTCAAGAGAGTGAGTTTGTTGATGGCTTTTTAGAGCAGTTTGTCGTAGAGCTGACTAGGGCAGCAGCTATGATTGGGTGTTATGTCATGAACTGGAGGTGATCAGGGAGCTTAAGATAAAAGAACCCTAAGGAGGCAGTGATCACAATATGATTGAGTTCAACTTGAAATTTGATGGGGAGAAAGTGAAGTCTGATGTAGCAGTATTTCAGTGGAGTAAAAGAAATTACAGTGGTATGAGAGAGGGGTTGGCCAAAGCAAATTGAAAGGAGATGTTGGTAGGGTTGACAGCAGAGCAGCAATGGCATGGGGTTTTGGGAAAAATGAGGAAGGTGCAGGATAGATGTCTTCCAAAAACAAAGAAATACTCAAATGGCAAAATAGTATAACTGTGGCTGACAAAGGAAGTAAAAGCTAGTGTAAAAGCAAAAGAGAGGTCATTTAACAAAGCAAAGAGTAGCAAGAAGATAGAAATGGGAAGCTTTTAAAGACCCACAGAGAGCAACTGAAAGAATCATTAAGAGGGAAAAGATGAAATCTGAAAGCAAGCTAACAAACAATATCAAAGTGGATAATAAAAGCTTCTTCAAGTATGTAAAAAATAAAAGAGAAATGAGAGTGGATATAGGACCACTAGAAAATGAGGCTGGAGAAATAATAATGGGGGACAAGGAGATGGCAGATGAACTAAATGAGTATTTTGCAATGTTCACTATAGCAATGTGTCAGATGTTGAAGGGTGTGAGGGAAGAGAAATGGGTGCAGTTATTAGTACAGGAGAGAAGGTGCTCAAAAAGCAGAAAGACCCAAGGATACGTAAGTCACCCGGACCAGATGAACTGCACCCTAGGGTTCTGAAAGAGGTAGCGGTAAATATTGTGGAGCCATTAGTAATGACCTTTCAAAAAGCATTGGACTCTGACATGGTGCCAGAGGACTGGAAAATTGAAAATGTCACTCTACCCAAGAAAGGAGGGAGGTAGCAGAAAGGAAATTAGCCTGATCTTAGTGGTTGGGAAGATGTCAGAGTCAAATGTTAAGGATGAGGTTATGGAGTACTTGGTGACATAGGTCAAGATAGGACTATGGACTACGTCAGCATGGTTTCCTTAAGGGACAATCTTGCCTGATGAACCTGTTGGAATTCTTTGAGATTAGAAGTAGGATGGTTAAAAGGATGCAGTATATTTGGACTTGCAGAAGGCCTTTGATAAGGTGCCACATATGAGGCTGCTTACCAAGTGAAGTGCCCATGGTATTATAGGAAAGCTACTGGCATGGTTAGAGCATTGGCTGATTGGTAGGAGGCACTGAGTGGGAATAAAAGGATTCATTGCTGGTTGGCTGCCTGTGACTTGTAGTGTTCTGCAGGGGTTGGTGTTGTGACTGCTTCTTTTTATGCTGTATATCAATGATTTAAATGCTGGAATAAATGGTATTGTTGTCAAGTTTGCAGATGGTATGAAGACTGGTGGAGGGGCAGGGAGTGTTGAGGAAACAGGTAGGCTGAAGAAAGATTTAAGCAGATTAGGAGAATGGACAAGAAAGTGGCAAATGAAATATAATGTTGGAAAAATGTATGGTCATGCACTTCAGCAATAGAAATAATTGTGCAAACACGTCCAAAAATCTGAGATGCAAAGGGTCATGGGAGTCCTTGTACAGAACACCTTGAAGGTTAACTTGCAGGTTGAGTTGGTGGTGAGGAAGGCAAATGCAATGTTAGCAGTCATTTCAAGAGTTCTAAAATACAAGAGCAAGGATGTGATGCTGGGGCTTTATAAGGCACTGGTAAGGTCTCACCTTGAGTAATGTGAACAGTTTTGGGCTCCTCATCTTAGAAAAGACGTGATGGCATTGGAGACTGTTCAAAGGAGATTCACAATGATGATTCCAGGTATAAAAGGTTTATCATACGAGGAACGTTTGACGGCTCTTGATTTGTACTTGCTGGAATTTAGAGGGATGAGGGGGAATCTCATTGAAACCTCACAGAAGGTCTAGACAGAGTAGATCTGGAAAGGATGTTTCCCATGGTGGGGAGTCTAGAATGAGCGAGCACAGCCTTGGGGTAGAGGGGCGTCCATTTAAAACAGACGCGGAGAAATTTCTTTAGCCCGAAGGTGGTGAATTTGTGGAATCTGTTGTCGCAGGTCTCTGTGGAGGCCAGGTCATTAGGTGTATTTAAGGCAGAGCTTGATGGATTCTTGATGAGTTTGAGTGTGAATAGGGCATCAAAGGTTACAGGAAGAAGGTCAGGGAGTGAGGCTGAGGAGAGGGAAAGAAAGATCAGCCATGATTGAATGACGGAACAGGCTCGATGAACCAAATGGCTTAATTCTATTCCCATGTCTTATGGTCTTATTACTTCTCAGCACCCTTTGCCTCCAGTTCTGTCCCACTCCTTTTTGCAGCTGAAATCTCTTGTCACTGGAACCCCTGTGGATCCCCTTTGGGAGCTTCAGACTGTCCCTGGTGTGGAGGGAGCAGAATGTAATGCAGAATTCCAACTGCAGCCTAGTCCTTAACTTTTATGAAGGTTTAAAGCAATCTCCTGCTACTGCACTCCATTACACTGAGTCTGAGGTTTACTACATACTCACTGAACAGTCCACCCAGCTCTCTCCCTTCCTGTCCTACAGACCTTTAGGAACAATGCCACTCATCTCCATCTCTCTTTTCTTTCCCTATAATTTTCTCATGGCCTTTTTGGTCTATCCAGTCCATACTGACTCACAGAGCAATCCAAGCTCTTCCATTCCCTCACTTGTATCCCTGTTTCTCCCACAGACCCATCAACTCCTCCCTACATGAACCAGTTCTGTTTATTGAACTTCAGTATCCTTGTCTGCATATCTTGCTCGTCTATCTCTGAACTCTTGCAGTGTAGTAATAATGGTATTATTAGTTATCAGAACTTTGAGTTTTATGGCATCAGCTTTGTTAAACAATTTAACACTTATATTCAAATTCCTGATACTATACTCATATCTGCATCTTATATTCCTGGGTGTCAATATCTCAGAGGGTTTACTCCGAGCCCAGAGCCCAGTCACAAAGAAAACTGTGTCAGTGTCTCTACTAGTTAGGAGTTTGAGAGAATTTGGTATGTCACCAAAGACTCTTGCAAATTTCTCTAGGTGTATTGTAGAAAGCATTTTGACTCATTCCATCACAGCCTGGTACGAGAGGCTCCAATGCACAGGATGAAAAAAGGTTGCAGAAGGTTGTAGACTCAGCCTGCTCCATCATGAGTACAAACCTCCCTCCACTGAGGACACTTCCAAGAGGTGCTGCCTCAAGAAGGTGATATTCATTATTAAGGACACGCACCTCCCAGGACATGCCCTGTTATCATTGCTACCCTCAGGGAGAAGGCACAGCAGCCTGAAGACCCACACTCAATGTTTTAGGAACAGGTTCTTCCCCTCTGCCATCAGATTTCTGCTGTCCATGAACACATGCACACTGTCTCAATATTCCTCTTTCAAACTGTTTAGTTACTTTTACTAAGTTATGGTGATGTTCCATGACTTACACTGTACTGCTGTCACAAAGCAACAAATTGCTCAATATATGTCAGTGATAATATACCTCCTTCTGTTTCAATAGATAAAAGTAAAATGTTTGTATAGTCCCAGGCTGACCACTATTAACAGCTCAGTCAACCAGGCACTTGCCTGAATAACCCAGCATTTAACCCTACCCTATATAGAGAAGCCAAAGGCAGAAGGTCCTGCTAAAAATAGCTTAATTACATGGACCTGAAGTTCTTCTCAGCACCCTCCTGTGTGGGATTTTATTAAACGCCTAAAACTCCAACTACCACTTCCTAAAAGAAAAATACTTCAGGTGATGGAAATCTGAAACAAAAACAGAAAACACTGGAAATACTTAGCTAGTCAGGGCCACATCCATGAAGAGAGTATCAATCAATATTAATATATAATTATATATTAATATAAAATATTAACAATTAATATTTGGGGCTAGCCCTTCCATGAACTTTGGCTCACTTTCCTCCACTATTCCCTTTAAGCTGAGCAGGTGCACAGTCGTGCAGTAACTTAAATGCTCCTGCGCACATAGGCTTTCTGCAACTGGAATTGTATTTTTTTAAAATTTTATTTAACGATACAGCCCTTCTGGCTCTTTGAGCCATACCACTCCAGCTACCCCCTGACAAACCAATAAACCCAAACCTAATCACGCAACAGCTTACAACCTGCCCGGTACCTCTGTGAACCGTGGGAGACAACTGGAGGACCCATGCACTTCACAGGGAGAACTCTCTACAGAATGGTGCTGAGCTGAACTCTGGACTCCAGAATGCCCTGAGCTGTAATAGTGTCGCACTAACTGCTATGCTACTGTGATGTACAATGTTAGCATAAAGTGCTAACAGTTTTCAGGCTGTGCAAAAGCTTCTTGCTCAGCGCAATAGTTAGTTCACACAACTGTAACAAAAAATAGAGTGAACATTGCTTCTGTCGACACGTATAATACATCCTAAGTGGAGTGGCTGACATCTACCTCGTCTGTTCCCCCGAGTCAGGATGGCTTTCTGCATTAAAGGCCCTCACACTGGGTATTTTATGTTAGTGCCCTGATCACCTGTAAATGGCTGATGCTTGACATGCCTATTGCAGAATTTTTGGGATAGAAAAATGTCATTTTCTTCTAGTGTCAGTACATTCTTTGCTTTCTGTTATCCAAGGAGCTTCTATCAGGTGAGCCTCCTCCTTCTCCTCCCCTTCAAGAATGCAGCTAGCTTTTTCCTGCAGCATCTATTTAAAGCCAACTGATGGTTCTAATTTAGTTTTACCTCTGTGGTGAACTATGTGCCTGTCGGGACACGCCCCCTGCTGACTGCTCCTGTGGCTCCTCCCACAGGCCCCTGTATAAAGGAGATCTGAGGCCTGACGCTCGGCCTCAGTCTCCAGGACATTGTATGATAGACACTCACTCCTGGTTCCTTCTTCCAGTCAATAAAAGCCGATATCTCGCCTTACGTCTCAGTGTGAGTTATTGATGGTGCATCAACCTCACAGTTTTACTTGGAACTTGTTCTCCCGTTAAAGTGAGCCCTTTCCAAATTGAACTGTTCTCCTGCGCAATTGGTTATCCTGTATCTTCAACACCAACCTCCACCCCTCTCTGTGACAAGCACACACACCATCAAGAAACTTCTACTCTCTGCACTTTCAGTTGGTCACCCTCTCTTGGTGGCTGTGGAGTGACTACCTGCTGAACACACAATCTAGAAAACCCTCAGCCATCCTTACACACTAACATGGGTGAGGCCAAAAGCTTGGAAGTGCCAGGTTTAAGCTTTATCAGCTTGAGGCATTTTCTATCCACATAGACCCCAGAGCACCCAGCAGCCCCAGTATTCAATCATGGGCTGGTGAAATGTAGACAAAAGCAGAAGTTTCAGTGGTGTTCATCCGTTTGAGAAAGAGCTACCTAACTTATAAGCAGTCGACATTTAATCAGGACTGGGGCAGAAGCCAGAATAAGGAGGTGGTGGGAGGGAACGAGTACAGACTGGCAGGTCACAGGAGAGACCAGGTGAGGGGAGGATGGTGGGATCCCACTGTAGATGGTGGAAGTTACAGAGAACGATGTGCTGGATATGGAGGCTAGTGATGTGGTAAGTAGGAACCAGAAGCCTATTGCTGTTATGACGGTAGGAGGATGAACATCAGAACATAGAAAGTTTTTGACAAGAATGGGCCACTTGGCCCAACAAAGCTTGCCAAATTCCTATTCACACAGTGTTTTGAAATCAAGTTTTGATTTGGAAGAGTCTAAGGTAGACAGACAGATAGACAGACAGACATACTTTATTGATGCTGAGGGAAACTGGGTTTTGCTACAGCCGCGCCAACCAAGAATAGTGTAGAAATATAGCAATATAAAACCATAAATAATTAAATAATAATAAATTAATCATGCCAAGTGGAAATAAGTCCAGGACCAGCCTATTGGCTCAGGGTGTCTGACACTCCGAGGGAGGAGTTGTAAAGTTTGATGACCACAGGCAGGAATGACTTCCTGTGGCGCTCAGTGTTGCATCCCGGTGGAATGAGTCTCTGGCTGAATATACTCCTGTGCCTAACCAGTACATTATGGAGTGGATGGGAGTCATTGTCCAAGATGGCATGCAACTTGGACAGCATCCTCTTTTCAGACACCACCGTCAGAGAGTCCAGGTCCACTCCCACAACACCACTGGCCTTACGAATGAGTTTGTTGATTCTGTTGGTGTCTGTTGCCCTCAGCCTGCTGCCCCAGCACACAACAGCAAACATTATAGCACTGGCCACCACAGCCTCGTAAAACATTATCAGCATTGTCCGGCAGATGTTAAAGGACCTCAGTCTCAGTCAGAAATGCTTCCTGACATTAGTCTGAAATCTCTGCTTAACCAGTCTCCACCTATGGCCCCGTGTCCTTGATGATAGATTAATTTTCAAGCAGTAGCTGGCATTCACTTTACTTATACTCTGAATGATTTTGAACACATCCACCATGTCTTATTTTATGTCAACCTAGGCAAAAAAAAGATTTAATTCTTTAAATGTTTCTTCATAGCTCACTTGGAATGAGTCCAGTCACCCTTCTCTGAACTCTCTCCTGTGCCTTCACATTCCTCATGCAACATGGTGCCCAAATTGATCATAGTACTCAAGATGTGACCTCACAAGCACATTATACTGCTTAAGGAGAAAGTCTCTGTCTTAAGCTCCACTGAGTGCATTATGTAGCCCAACATTGTATTAGCTTTCCTGATCGCTTCTGTGCATTGTCCAGATGTTGATAGTGATGAGTCTACCAGGACACCCAAATCCTTCTCATACAGTGCACTTTCTAACTCAAGACCCCCACTGCATAATTACCGTATATCTAATATTTCTACTTCCTATATGTAATAATTTACTTTTACCTACATTAAATTTCATCAGCCTTTTATCTGCCCACATCTGGATTTTGTTTAGACCTAACTGTATTGATTCCGCTGCCTGAATGATATCAGTCAGTCTCTCTAATTTTGTGTCATCAGCAAGCTTTACTAGTGTATTTGTAATGTGCTTGTCCAAATCATTAATGTAAATTAAAACCAGCAGCAGCCCCAAAACCGATCTCTGCAGAACCCCACTTTGAACGTCTTCTAGGTGTGAAAATGATGCTCTCACCATAACTCGTTTTCTGTTTTTAAACCAATTCTGCACCCATTCACACACCTTACCCCGAATTCCCACATCCTGTAATTTGATTATTAACTTCTTGTGGGGTACCTTGTCAAAATCTTTCTGAAAGTCCAAGTAAATTATATTTACCATTGTATTGTTATCATAAATTTTAGTTGCCTCTTCATAGAACTCCAGCATATTACCAAACCATGATTTCCCCTTTCTGAACCCATGCTGGCTTTCTGCTGCCATGCCTGTTCTTATCAACTGTTTTTCCATCTCATTCTTTATTATTGTTTACATTATCTTCCCTGCAATACATGTTAAGCTTACTGGTCTATAGTTACTAGGAGACTGTACTGACCCAAGTCAATACTGGAACAATGTTAGCCAATTCCCAGTCCTTAGGGTTTTCACCAGTCTCGAATGACTTTTGAAAAATACATGTTAGGGGTCTGTAAATATAATCACAAACCCCTTTAAGTATCCTTGGGTATATTTTGTCTGGCCCTGGAGATTTATTAACTTCCAGCCTTTTCAGCTGAAGCAGCACCTCACTTTTTAAGATCTTTGTGGGCCGAAGGGTTTGTATTGTGCTGTAGGTTTTCTATGTTTCTATTTCTTAGTCACTTAAAACAGCTTTATTTTTCTCTACACTTAGTGGCATATTGCTAACACCTTCACAAGTACAGCAAAATATGAAGAGTATCCGCAATGTCCTATGATGAGGTGAGGGCAGGATTGATGGTGGTGGAAAGGAACCTTATTTTTTAAAAAACCATGACTTATCAGATGATCTAGAATTGAAAGCCTCATCCCGAGAACAGTCGTGGAAGAGACAGAGGAACTGAGAGAAAGGAATAGCATTTTCATAAGTGACAAGTTGGGAAAATGTATAGCCAAACTAGATGTGAGAGTCAGTAGTTTATAAAAGATGTTAGTGGATAATATGTTTCAAGCACATACCTAAGTACTGCTTAAATGTTATTCAGGTCTCTGTATCAACTACTCTTCTGACAGGCAACACTAGACAATCCCAACTCTGCACCTATGTCTTATGGTCTCTGGGTGAAAAGGCTTTCCCTCAGCTCCCCTCCTATTAATTATTCTAGATTAATTCCCCTTGGTTTTTACCCTGATAGTAAAAAATCAAAGTAAATTCACTATCAATGTTCATATACTACCTTTAGATTCATTTTCTAGCAGTCATTTACAGTAAAGTAAATATATACCATCAAATTTATAAAAAGTTATACATAAGCAAATGTGCAAATTCCTACATTTTATCAGGGTTTGTCTTATACTGTATCTTTTCTCTGCTTTTTAGGCATGTTTATTATGAGTTCGTTATCACTTATTGAATCATCTTTTTTATAATTTCCTGTTATCGTCCCAGACAGATTCAAATTCTTGATCACGGTTTGATGTATCTCACTGGGTTCCTACATGATTCCATGTGTTGCAAATAGTTGCTGAATTTAACCTTTATATTTTTAATGTTTTGAATAATTGGTTGTCAAGTCAAGTCAAGTCAATTCACTTTTCTTGTCATTTCAACCATAATTGCTGGTACAGAACATAGTAAAAATGAGACAACATTTTCAGGACCATGGTGTTACATGACATAGTACAAAAACAAGACTGAATTATGTAAAAAACAAACAACAACACTGAGAAAGCTACACTAGACTACAGACCTACACAAGACTACATAAAGTGCACAAAAACAGTGCAGGCATTACAATAAATAATAAACAGGACAGTAGGGCAAGGTGTCAGTCCAGACTTCGGGTATTGAGGAGTCTGATAGCTTGGGGGAAGAAACTGTTACATAGTCTGGTTGTGAGAGCCTGAATGCTTCGGTGCCTTTTCCCAGATGGCAGGAGGGAGAAGAGATTGTATGAGGGGTGCATGGGGTCCTTCATAATGCTGTTTCCTTTGCGGATGCAGCGTGTAGTGTAAATGTCCGTGATGGCGGGAAGAGAGACCCCGATGATCTTCTCAGCTGACCTCACTATCCGCTGGAGTACTGTGGATGTCTGAATGCTGTTGTACCTTGTATCTATCTCTGTGGAATGTTGATTTGCTCTGTTTTGCCCTTGCTTTCTGTGGGTAGCCTGGAGTTGGTAGGGTGTTTGTGCATTGCAGGATCAGGAAACTAGATGTTATCTGATCAGTGAAACTTCTCCCTGTGTTCCAATCCAAATTAGCAGGAAGGCAGGGTAAACAAAATCCTGACAAATTCCTGACAACAGCCACAAGGACTTGGTAACCTAGGGCATGTGGTCTTTTGATTTGTCTTAGGAATTGATCAGAAATGTAGCAGCAAGACAGCATGTTCTGTCTGGCTTATCACTTCTGTTGAGAAAGGCATGTTGTTCATTACACAAGCTTGGAGATATTTTCATGAAATAAACGAAAGAACTGTTCAGCTAGGAGAGGGGGAGTTGAGAAAGACTCTGAGACTCAGTGCAGGGCTGATTGGGAGAGAGTGCACCATTCTGTCACAGGCAGCAAGCAGGTTGTGTCTGCAAGGATGTGAGGGGACAGTTATCTGTAGGTTTATTGTGAAGGTTTCCGTCTTTCATCAAGCTTCGGAAAAGTCTTGGTCCTTTTGCTACTGTACCGACACAGCCCAGTGACTTAAGTTCACTTTTCTGGTTCTGTAATCCATCCATCACTGCTTCCAACATACTCAGCAGCTCACCCTCCTGAATAAACAATTGGACAAGTCAGCATACAGAGAGGAGGTTCAGCAGCTGATGGACTGGTGCAGAGCCAACAACCTGTCTCTGAATGTGAACAAAACAAAAGGGATGTTGTTGACTTCAGGAGGGCACGGAGCGACCACTCCCCTCTGAACATCGATGGCTCCTTGGTAGAGATCGTTAAGAGCACCAAATTTCTTGGTGTTCACCTGACGGAGAATCTCACCTGGTCCCTCAACACCAGCTCCATAGCAAAGAAAGCCCAGCAGCATCTCTACTTTCTGCAAAGGCTGAGGAAAGTCCATCTCCCACCCCCCATCCTCATCACATTCTACAGGGGTTGTATTGAGAGTATCCTGAGCAGCTGCATCACTGCCTGGTTCAGAAATTGCACCATTTCGGATCGCAAGACCCTGCAGCGGATAGTGAGGTCAGCTGAGAAGATTATCGGGGTCTCTCTTCCCGCCATTACAGACATTTACACTACACACTGCATCCGCAAAGCAAACAGCATTATGAAGGACCCCATGCATCCCTCATACAAACTCTTCTCCTTCCTGCCATCAGACAAAAGGCACCAAAGCATTTGGGCCCTAACAACCAGACTATGTAACAGTTTCTTCCCCCAAGCTATCAGACTCCTCAATACCCAGAGCCTGGACTGACACCAATTTACTGCCCTCTACTGTGCCTATTGTCTTGTTTATTATTTATTGTAATGCCTGCACTGTTTTGTGCATTTTATGCAGTTCTGGGTAGGTCTGTAGTCTAGTGTAGTTTTTTCTGTGTTGTTTTTATGCAGTTCAGTGTAGTTTTTGTACTGTTTCATGTAGCACCATGGTCTTGAAAAACGTTATCTCATTTTTACTGCGTACTGTACCAGCAGTTATGGTCAAAATGACAATGAAAAGTGACTTGAATTGACTTGACTTGGAATGTTTCAACACACAATGAGAAACATAAGCTCTCATCTCATCCTGGAAGCCTGACTCCTTGAGAGTGTGACCCTTGGTGCTAGATACCCCAGCCAGTGCAAACATTCTCCCTGCAGTCTCCCGGTCAAACCCCATGAGCACTTGTACATTTTAATAAGAAGATCTTTCAATTTTCCTAAACTGGACTGGTCAGCTTGTTCATCCGTCCTTAGATACGATCCTGAGTCCCAGGAATGCTGGTTATCTTTCCAAAGGGAATCCTGGTTGTACATTGTTCTGATCCATTCTTCAGATCCCAAAGTCTTCTTTGCTGGGACCTCTCATGGTGCAACAATCTGTTGACACCAACATTGCTGGTCCATGACTCTCTGCTTCTTGCAAAGGTCTAAGTAAAGTTGTCATCAAAGTATGTGTATGTCACCATAAACTATTTTGAGAATCATTTTTTTCAGGCATTCACAGTAGAACAAGGAAATACAATAGATCAATAAAAAAACTACACACTGAAAAAAACACCCAACGTGCAAAAGAAGACAAACTGTGCAAAATGCAAACAAACAAACAAATAAATAAGTAAATAGATAAATAACATGAGTTGTAGAATCCTTGAAAGTGATTCCATAGGTTGTGGAATCATTTCAGAGTTGAGGTGTGTGATGTTATACGCACTGGTTCAGGAACCCCATTTTTGAAGGGAATAAAATTAGATTTCACTTGGATATCTGCTTTACTGTGTATAAACCAATACAGTATGTTGATGATTAAATTGCAATCGGTATTCTCTGTGCTGTTTTAACCCCGGCCCTCAAGATTCCAGATACGCTTTGATAGTATTTGGCGAGACCCGCTAACTTGTACGGGTCTGCGGTACCCGGACGTGTTGGCGCT